>NC_134878.1:16726400-16761400 GCF_041734735.1 Babylonia areolata | reverse complement strand
GTGTGTGTGTGTCTGTGTCTGTGTCTGTGTGTCTGTGCGTCTGTGTGTGTCTATGTCTGTGTGTCTGCATATATATATATATATATATATATATATGTGTGTGTGTGTGTGTGTGTGTGTGTGTGTGTGTATACATACATACATACATACATATATATATATATATATATATATATATATATATATATATGTGTGTGTGTGTGTGTGTGTGTGTGTGTGTGTGAAAGTGAAAGAGAGAGAGAGAGAGAGTATGTATGCGTGTGGCTGAGGGATGGGCAAGGACGAAGGGCTCAGCTGTCCACCGTGCAGTCAAGTCGTTGCCCGCTGGGACAGACCAGTGACAAGCCTCAGTTGCTGTACCTGTTAATTAATTAACACCGACGGGCAGGCGCTGGCAGTGAACTTTTCACTCTCAGTGAAGAGAACCAGCAGACACACGCTGACTGAGCAACAACGTCAAAGACAGTGAGCGAAAACAAAACGTACTTTGTGTGGTCCAAACACCCGTTAACATGGAAAATGTTGTGATCAGTGGGAAATGAATGCGTGGTGTTTTGTTTTGCTGTGGGGTGCTGTGAGTGGGGTCACTGCATGCTTGTATCCCTGTGGCCTTTTTTTATATAGATTTTTTTTAAAGACTTTTAAACTGTGATATCATGTCTCAAGAAGGTACATTTATCTTCAGTTTCCTTTCAAATGATGATTGATATCACAGCATGATGGTAAGGGGAAGCGGTACGGAGAATTCGTTTATTTCTATATAATTCATTTGTGTCTTGAAATGTTATAAATATATTAATGCATATTTTCCTTTCATATGATGATTGAATGATAAATGTACATAGCAATCAAGAAAGCGTGTACAGGTTTTTCATTTATCATTTCACTTGTATATATTAAAGTGTAACATTTTTTTCCTGACATAAAAATTGATGTTTGTGCGGTGAACAGGGAAGGGTTTACCAGTTACCTATTCGTTTTCCATTTCGTTTAGATATTTGTTGACGACCATTTGAATGAGCCAGAAGAATTTTGTTTTGTTTGACACAGACAAAGTATTTTGAATTGAACTGAACTGAATGGAAAAGTGTGTGGTAAACCTGTCCGTGACAACCAAGTTTTGACTTGGATGAGTCTGATCGTGTGGAGTTGTGTCAGTGATCGACGAAAGATAAACTAGGTTATAAGGAAAATTACCATTGCCTTCATTAGAAACAGTAGCCAATGGCGAGTTGCCTGATCTGCTTAATTCTCTTCTCCGCTCTTCCATTGACGGCCTGTCCAAGACGTGACTCAAAACATCGTCTGCTAGAAGAGATCCAACGATCGGTACTGGGAGGCGACAGATATTTTTGAAAAATAAAAATACGTGCTGGTCTTCAAAACTATCACTTGGCCGCTCGGGTTCAGCTTGCCCGACATGACGTAGCCTTCTTGCCCCGGGCAATAGGGCAGTCGTTTATGTTGAGCCCTGTCTGTATTTTGTATTTGTATTTGTATTTCTTTTTATCACAACAGATTTCTCTGTGTGAAATTCGGGCTGCTCTCCACAGGGAGAGCGCGTCGCTATACTACAGCGCCACCCATTTTTTGGTGTTTTTTCCTGCGTGCTGTTTTATTTGTTTTTCCTATAGAAGTGGATTTTTCTACAGAATTTTGCCAGGAACAACCCTTTTGTTGCCGTGGGTTCTTTTACGTGCGCTAAGTGCATGCTAGCACACGGGACCTCGGTTTATCGTCTCATCCGAATGACTAGCGTCCATACCACCACTCAAGGTCTAGTGGAGGGGAAGAAAATATCGGCGGCTGAGCCGTGATTCGAACCAGCGCGCTCAGATTCTCTCGCTTCCTAGGCGGACGCGTTGCCTCTAGGCCATCACTCCTCTTTATGTACCTCTCTCAAGGGCACAGGGATTTGGTTCAGAGCCTATCATTTGACCTGCTCTATGGGTTTCAAATCAGTGAGCAATGAGACAGCATGCAGCTATGGGAAATACTGGTGGGACACAATACATTGTGGAAATAAAGTGGCATTGTTATATTTCATTCCCTGCTTCTCTCTCTCTCTCTCTGTCTGTCTCTGTCTCTGTCTCTCAATGTCTAACTATCTATCTATCTGAATCCTGAATTTGTTATTTTCTGTCCCATCGAGAAATAAATGTCATGTTAAATACCCGACTAACCAACACAACATTAAGTGTAAAAAAAAAAAAAAGAAGAAGAAAAAAGAGAGACACAGAAAATAGTGGACTGCCGTAAAGGAAACAACGTTCAGTTCCAAGGTTGTCTCACTTCCTGACTCTGCTCCATGTCACCTTCCTGTCAGTATTAGCACCTAGTTATTTCATTTTGTAATGCGTTGATGATTGATTGTAAGTCTGCCCCAGTCTTGCGCATTGTCTAGTCGATTAATTCTATTACAACTCTCTCGAAGTTTTCTTCTCTCTATCTTTTTCGCTGCTTTGTCTGTCTTGATTGACACGGGTTACTCCCTCCATATATCACCGCTCTCGTTCTTTCCATGAATTTGTGCCAGATGAAAGTGCACTTGCAGTTAAAGTAATGACTGAGTGCAGAGCAGACAGGGACGAAGTTTAAGTGGTACAATTGTCTTTAATTTGGGTACTTGCTTTGCCTGCCAGGTCTCTCTGGATGCTGTTCTTAGTTGTTGTTGTTGTTGTTGTTGTTTTTTCTGGCGTCTCTTGCTTTGTTTTCTGATGCAGGGATAACTGATATTCATTCCGGACAGCGGCGCACAGACACGTACACTTTAACGAACAAGTAGCAATGCGCACATTGTATACATGTGCAAGCGTGGATAAGCGTGCACACACACACACACACACACACACACACACACACACACACACACACACATGATATTAAACACACACACACACACACACACACACACACACACACACACACACGCACACACACACACACACACACATTACCCACATCTCGCACCGTAAAACCACGCACTCGTCCAGAACGCCCCTCCCTCTCATTCCAGTAGAACAGACGTACCTCCCACGGGTCGTTCCAGAACAACCCACCCCTTGTAATCAGAAACAAGTGTGTGCCTCTCTCTCATTGTTTCCATGTCTTTTTATCTATCATTTTTTCTGTTTCTTTGTCTGTCTGTTTGTCTGTCTGCATGCCTGCCTGCCTCTACGGACGTTTTCAGGGATATCTCAGAATGTCGCAGGTTGAGTAGGATGTTTTTTTCTTGAGCGAAATGGTATTGGAGTGGATTCTGGAACTTTTTGACCTCATGTGAGGCACTTCAGATTTATAATGAAACAGACTCAATGGATACATTGTCCGTTTCAATTCTTTTTTTTTATCAGTAAACCTTGCCTTGTCGGTATTCCAGTGTGAGGTTGTCTGGGCTTTTATTTATTATTATTGTTAGGTTGATATTATCATTATTTTTTTGTTTTTGTGAGAGCGGGGAGAGGGGGTACAGGGGATGCTCTTATGTAACTATCCACCTTCCCATGGGAGATCATTCTGTAACTACCCACCTTCCCATGGCAGATCATTCTGTAACTACCCACCTTCCCATGGGAGATCATTCTATAACTACCCACCTTCCCATGGGAGATCATTCTTTAACTACCCACCTTCCCATGGGAGATCATTCATTAACTACCCACCTTCCCATGGGAGATCATTTTGTAACTACCCACCTTCCCATGGGAGATCATTAACTACCCACCTTCCCATGGCAGATCATTCATTAACTACCCACCTTCCCATGGCAGATCATTCATTAACTACCCACCTTCCCATGGGAGATCATTCTATAACTATCCACCTTTTCATGGCAGATCATTCATTAACTACCCACCTTCCCATGGGAGATCATTCATTAACTACCCACCTTCCCATGGGAGATCATTCTGTAACTACCCACCTTCCTATGGGAGATCATTCTGTAAATACCCACCTTCCTATGGGAGATCATTCTGTAAATACCCATCTTCCTATGGGAGATTATTCTGTAACTACCCACCCTTCCCATGGCAGATCATTCTGTAACTACCCACCCTTCCCATGGCAGATCATTCTGTAACTACCACCCTTCCCATGGCAGATCATTCTGATACTGCCCACCTTCCTATGGGGAGATCGTTCTGTAACTACACACTTAACCCATGGGAGGTATATCTTAGAACATCCCCAAACTACCTGAGGTTCCAAAGGTTACTTTGGTCGTGCTGGTACGGATGGAAGCTGCTCTGAAAGTACATTGGAAGTGCTTTCATGGACATCTCAAATAATTATCCCAGGTATATAACAGGAATGTGGGAGAAAAGGGGAAGGTTGAGATCTCCGAGTATGAGAGCTGTTCGTTCTGGGGCAGATAGAGACTGCTTTAGACCCTCCACCTCCCCTCGTACACATCTTCCAAATTGGTAAATCGAACGTGGGTGGGTAGATCGTAAACTCTTGGCGAGAGAAAATGAATCAAAAGGCTCTTGACCTTTGTATATATGTAGCACATTTTATGATGTCTATTTAGGCTAGCTAATGCTCTCTAAAGAGGCTAGTAAACGTTCTGGTGAACATAAAAAGATATTGAGAAATCCCTCTCCGCTTGCCAAAACAAAGAAGGAAACTAGCTGAACACAAAATCAAAACAATCCGCTTACACACGCGTGTCCATACAGAAAAAAAGGAGTTCAGGGAACGGTTACGGATATACTTGATACATTGGTTTGTAAAAAAAAACCCAAAAAAACTAGGAATTTGCATCGCTATGATCTGTTGTTAGATGGGATGATGGGCATCCGATGAATTAATTGAGACCAAGTCCTGTTCCCTCAATCAAGAACGATCAATATGGTAATCAGATTATGTATCTAGCTGTTAGTTATTCTCTGGAGGAAATTGCCCCAGTCCCCTCGCACCCCCCTCTCTCTCTCTTCCTGTGCGTGCGTGCGTGCGTGCGTGTGTGTGTGTATGTGTGTGTGTGTGTGCTCTGTTTGTCTGCCTGTCTATCTCTCTACACGCTCTTTGTCTATCTCCGTCTTCCCTCTGCCTTTTGACTCCTGTCCGTCTGTCTGCCCATCTGCATGGTCTCTATCCATCTGGCTCTTCCTGACTGTTGCTTGTCTCTGTGTCTTTCTACGTATGTATCTCTTTTTCTTTTCGTAGGCAGCCATCGTTATCATGTTGGCGAAATTGCTACAGTTTCGGATGAAATGGGGCGATTGGAGACGAAGAGAGGTCAGATACTGGCGTTGGGTTTTTTTTCTGTCAGTATGTATATCTCTCAGCTTCTCTATCTCTCTGTTTCTATTCCTGTTTCTGCTTGTGTGTGTGTGTGTGTGTGTGTGTGTGTGTGTGTGTGTGTGTGTGTGTGTCTGTGAAGGGGTATGGGGGGTAGGTAAACACCTTCTATCTAACCAACTTTTCTTTCGCCCGTTTATCGATCGAACCATACATCAGTTCGTCTGTATTCCAGATTTTCCTCTCTCTCTCTCTCTCTCTCAAAAAAAAAAATGTGTGTGAGTGTGTGTGTGTGTGTGTGTGTGTGTGTGTGTGTGTGTGTGTGTGTATTTTCCTCTCTCTTACACACACACACACACACACACACACACACACACACACACACATTGTCGTACACCGACATTGTCGTTGTATGTTGAACATATGTCAAGAGGTTCCTTTCAGGGGAAAGAGATATGAAGATGTTGTTCATACATTATGAAATTAATACGAGAGAGAAAACTATAAATGAAGATGGAAGATGTCAAATTTTCGATGCAAAGATATTTCTGGTGGCAATGATTGGGCGTTGGGGGCTAATCATTGAATAATCCGATTACATTGATTAATTGATGACATAGAGCAAGAGAGAGAGAGGGGGGGAAGACAGACTGAGAGAGAGAGAGAGAGAGAGAGAGAGAGAGAGAGAGCTGTACTGGTTAGTAAACGGGAGAAAAAAGAAGATTATGGGTGAAGACGCGGGGAAAGATGCAATGAGTTCATTATAATCCAGTGAACACGATCCGCTTTGCCATCGAATCCAGGCTGGCACGCAAGCTGGAAATTGCTCACATCTGAACTGTAAAAGCTGCTGCTATGGGTGATCGGCGTGGTGAAGCTTATCCTAAATGACCGTAGGGTTTAGATGGGCTACTCCCGCAAGGACGTCGCTATCCCGCACTCATCTTTAGTCATTGCTAAATTTGAATTTTCCATATAAGAAAAGGCTTTAATATTCCTAATATTACAGCCCAAACGAAGCTATGCATGTCATTTAACAGATAAAAGGCACAGTAATCGTTCGGAAGAAATGTAAGGTGATGAGGATTCTTGACATGATGTGGACTTATATTGAAGATGAAGGGTGTGAACGAAGAAGGAGAAGGAGAATGAGGAGAAGAGAGAAGGGAGGAGAAGAAGAAGAAGAAGAAGGCAAAAGGCAAGTACTGTTGAGAGAAAATGGCATGCTTGTATTTAACCTCTCTGTGTGTGTCTCTCTGTGTCTATGTCTCTCTGTCTGTCTGCCACCTCCCTGTCTCTATCTGTCTGTCTCTGTGTGTCTCTCTTTTTCAGTCTATCTCATCTGTTCTTTGCCTTATATATCAACAGATTTCAAACGAGGATGCATAGAAGATTGCTTTGTTTATTTGCTTGGTTGTTTGTCTTAAAAGGAACAGTAGAGTCCGGTGTACGAAGAAACTCCGATCAGAGTCACGATGACCTTTAATAACGCCCCCCCCCTCTCTCTCTCTCTCTCTCTGTCTCTGTGTCTCTGTTCGTCCTCTCTGTCTTTGTCTATCTGTCTGTCTGTCTCTCTCTGTCGCTCTCTTTGTCTGTCTCTCTCTCCTTTGTGCATGATTGTTTGATTAATGCAGTAAATGTAGCATGTTCCTTACAGTCTGACTCAGTCGTACGTGGACTTAATAATAGTTCATGGGAACAACTCTCTCGACATCTCCTTCTTTCCCCCCCCCTCCCCATACCCCCCACAGTCTTGTCTGTCTGTCAATCCCCAGTCTGCCCCCGACACTCGTTTCGAGTATCTCTTTTCGAGGAACACGTGAAAATGCACTGGGATGACACAGATTTCAAGCAGCGCAGAGAACGAAGGCCTGAGTGTTCTTTGTCTTTGATTTCAGCACTGGGTCTACCTGCCAACTCTCAGCTGAAGCTTCGTCTGTTCTCAGCTTCTAACGTCCCTTTCACTGTTTTCTACAAGGAGGAGATAAATATTATCATTGCTCACCGCAGCGCACAGACAATGGGACCCACGCGCTTCGTTTGACATGCACACACACACACACACGCACACGCACGCGCAACCCACTGAAACACAAGCACGCACGCACGCATCTACGTACCCCCCTCCACCCCCACCCCCTCCGCACCCTCCCTCCCCGCCCCCACACACAGAACGACACCATTTTTCGTGAACGGGGACCTCACCGTTACGAAACAACAGAAGGGTTCAAACGGGCAGTTCCAGAACAATCATTTGCTTTTCCAGAAATACGTGCGTGCGTCATTCTTTCTCTCTCTCTTTTTGTTGTTGTATATCTGTCAGTTACTCTGTCTCTCCGTCTGTCTGTCTGTCTGTTTTTTCTGAACAGTTTCTGGGATGTCTCAGAATATCTCAGGTTGTGTGGGTTGGTCTTCTAGGATCTTCTAGAACCCTTATTTAAAGGTTGCGGACAATGCCACTCGAGTCATAATACATTTCAGAAAAGCAAAACTGTATTCAGGTTAACATCCCATTATCAGGAAGTGTGTGGTTTTTTCTCCTCATTTTTATCTTGAGAGGGATGGGCTGGAGGACGGATATAGGCTCATTCTGTAACAGCACAACTGTCCATGGAATATAATTATATCTCTGAACAAACAGCAGAGCTGTCCAAGGAATATATATCTCTGAACATGCCAAAGTACCTGAAGCCCGCACGGCTAACTTAGTCGTTCAGGGACTGCGATAAGTTGTTTTGAAACTGCCCCGTGAGTGATTCTACATATATCCTTTGAATACAACAGTTGTGTGACGGGAGGGAGGAGCATGGAAGGAAAGGGATGGCTAGAGACGTTGGTTCAGGATAAAGAGCTAACACGAGTGAAAGAGAGTGCGGTTGTTTCGAACCTCCCACTCCCTGCCCTCTGTGGAAGTAAACCACAAGTCGTAGATCAGTAAACAGCTCGGTGTAGGTGTTGTTGGTGTTTCTCCTTATCGAGCGAAGATGAGCATGAGCTTCACACTGGGTTGATCCATGGATGACTAATAAGTCCAAATCGAGCTCTGAAGTATGGGCAGCACCACTGACAGGGATGTAGCGGGTGCTGTCCAGGTACTGGTGGGTTAGCTTCCTTCTCCCTGCGTTGCTCGCGTTTCACAATGACGGTGCCGATCCTCTGCTTCTGACAGGCGACGACACCAGAGCGGACCTGGCTGCGCCAAGCTGAGCAATCGGAGGACAGAGCTTCCTGTGTGTTTTGGTCAATGCCACAGCGCTCGAGGGAGGTCTATAGGGAATATTTGTAACGCCTCTGCTGGCCCCCGTTGGAGCGCTTTTCTGCACAAAGCTCTCCATGGAACAGTTTCTTAGGGAGACGCTTGGCGGTCATGCGGACAATGTCCGGCCCACCGGAACTGGGACATCATCAGTAAAGTGTGTACGCCTTCCATCCCAGATTTCTGAAGGATCTCTATGTCAGGGATGTGAACCTGCCAGCTGGCGTGAAGAATTTTCGTCAGGCAACGCAGATGAAAAGAGTTGAGGTGTTTACCGTGCCCAGAGTATACTGTCCAGCCGGGTATTTTGTCCGCATGACAACAATGGAAACTAGCCCGCGGTGTAGACATAGAAAGGGTGGACGTCAGGGAACACGACATCGGCAGTGGGAACAGTTCTGCTAGCAGCAAGGCAGAGGTAGGAGAATGGCTTTCCGGAAAGTGGCACAGTTACACGACACTCCCCATAGGAGAATGGCTTTCCGGAAAGTGGCACAGTTACACGACACTCCCCATAGGAGAATGGCTTTCCGGAAAGTGGCACAGTTACACGACACTCCCCATAGGAGAATGGCTTTCCGGAAAGTGGCACAGTTACAAGACACTCCCCATAGGAGAATGGCTTTCCGGAAAGTGGCACAGTTACACGACACTCCCCATAGGAGAATGGCTTTCCGGAAAGTGGCACAGTTACACGACACTCTCCATAGGAGAATGGCTTTCCGGAAAGTGGCACAGTTACACGACACTCCCCATAGGAGAATGGCTTTCCGGAAAGTGGCACAGTTACACGACACTCTCCGTAAAGGAAGCTGTAAATAGGATAGGCTTTTGAAGGAGATTTTTTAAAGTCAGTTTGCTGCAGATCAGTTTCCTCTTTATCCCGGTATGCTTCAGGGCCTTTGGAACCGGAATGTTCTCTGTAGTTATCAGAAAACGTACCGCTTTCTTCCCAGCGGGCACAGACGAAACGAACATGGCTATTTCCATTGATTTTCGCTTGTGAAATTTGCCGCCCATCCCCCCCCGTCTCTCTCTCTCTCTCTCTCTCTCTCTCTCTCTCTCTCACACACACACACTGTTGGGACCCAAACCAGTTCAGATTTCTATCGCTCTGTCAGTATGTCTGTCTGCTAGCGTGTCTATCACACTGCACATACAGACACACACATACACACTCACACACATACAAACTCATGCGCATTCACATATGGATGCTTGCACACACACACACACACACACACACACACACACACACTTTGAAACATACAAATACAGAGAGAGAGAGAGAGAGCGGTGGAGGAGGCAGGGGGAGTAGTAGGTTTACAGTTTACACCGTGACGGTTAGTTGCTGAATAGGATTACGGCATACGGTTATTGATTGGTGATTTTTTTTTATTACTCGTCTTATATGACTGGTCGGTATAGTGCCCGCATTACGTACGTAGCAGTCAATTATACTTTAGAAGAAATCCCCTCCTTTTTTACAACTCTGTGTTCTTATCAGCTTGCTCTTCATTCATTTCCTGACTGTCCAACCCCCAGTTGTCTGTTTCTCTGACTCTCGTCCGTCCGTCTGTATGTCTGTCTGTTCATCTATCTACCCACCACTGTCTCTCTGACCTGTGATTCCTTTTCTCTGACGCATAGCCCTCTCTGTCTCTCCCCTTGCTGTAAGCATCCATCACTATCATATAGACAGAACTGTTGTGCTTGTCACCAAGAACAGGATCTTCAACACTATAGTGAAGCCCTGTCACAGCCATGAAGCGAAACTAAACTTTCACCAGTACATGCCCTAGTAAGAATCTTCAGATTCGCCAACCAGAGAAAATCAGAAACGAAGAACTATCGGGGCGAACCGAACAAAGCAGCAGCATGCAAAAGGAGAGATCCTCCACAGACGGTGGGAATGGGTCGGCCACAAGCTCCGCAAGCCTGCACTCAGCACCACAGGGTAAGCTCATATGGAACCCGCAAGGGAAAGGGGAAAGAGGGCGTCCAAGAAATGAGAGGCACCGCGGCCTGGAGGCAGACATGAAGAGGACAGGCCATACCTGGGAACAGCTGGAGGCAGACATGAAGAGGACAGGCCATACCTGGGAACAGCTGGAGGCAGCCATGAAGAGGACAGGCCACACCTGGGAACAGCTGGAGGCAGACATGAAGAGGACAGGTCATACCTGGGAACAGCTGGAGGCAGACATGCAAACAGGCCATACCTGGGGACAGACATGAAGAGGACAGGCCATACCTGGGGACAGACATGAAGAGGACAGGCCATACCTGGGGACAGACATGAAGAAGACAGGCCATACCTGGGAACAGCTGGAGGCAGACATGAAGAGGACAGGCCATACCTGGGAACAGCTGGAGGCAGACATGAAGAGGACAGGTCACACCTGGGAACACCTGGAGGCAGACATGCAAACAGGCCATACCTGGGGAAAGACATGAAAGGACAGGCCATACCTGGGAACACCTGGAGGCAGACATGCAAACAGGCCATACCTGGGGACAGACATGAAAGGACAGGCCATACCTGGGAACAGCTGGAGGTAGACATGAAGAGGACAGGCCATACCTGGGGACAGACATGAAGAAGACAAGCCATACCTGGGAACACCTGGAGGCAGACATGAAGAGGACAGGCCATACCTGGGGACAGACATGAAGAGGACAGGCCACACCTGGAAACAGCTGGAGGCAGCCATGAAGAGGACAGGCCATACCTGGGAACAGCTGGAGGCAGACATGAAGAGGACAGGTCACACCTGGGAACAGCTGGAGGCAGCCATGAGGAGGACAGGCCTCACCTGGGGACAGACATGAAGAGGACAGGCCACACCTGGAAACAGCTGGAGCGACTTGCACCGGACCGGGATGGCTGGAGAGTACTTGTTGGCGGCCTGTGTCCTGGGCTGGGCAAGAGGCGTACGTATGAGTTAAGGAGCAGTACTTGTAGTTTGGGATAAAAAGAGTTTGATTTGAAGACTGATATTATACTTACAGAGGACATTGTCTCTGTATGTGCGGCTGCTGCCAGTAACATCCCTTCAGAAGCAGGCGATTCAAAGATGTGCTCCTTACATCAAAACTATAATCACAGGAACGGAGAGCAGGAATATTGGAATATGTCGAAGTTTGTTTGAAAGACGTTCCTGCCAGCAGTGAAAGTGCGAAACGTTCGGGGACTGACCACTGAATGAGCTGATCACGGTTGATGGAGGAGGGAGGGAAGAAGGCTCACATAGGGAGGGGGGAGAGGAGGTGAAGACGGGGGAGAGGATCAAGAGGAAGCGGTGAGTTTTGGGGAGAGAGAGAGAGGGAGTGAGAGAGGGAGAGACAGAGAGGGAGAGAGAGGCGGGAACTCCGGAAAGAAGCGGGAGGGGTGGGAAGGTGATGACAGCTGGATTTGGAGATACAGAGATGGGTAGGTTGGGGGGTGGGGCCCAATGGTGGTCAGAGGGGGTTGGTAGGTACGGAGTTTCATAAAACGAAGAACAAAATCCCCTCTCACATCCATTCCAGGCCAGCAAGCACAACGGAAAAAGTTGACATCTGGATGGTAGACGCTGCAGCGACGGGAGATCGGCGCGGTGAAGCTTAAATCTAATCGTTCGCAGGATTTGAATGGACCATTTCCGCGAGGCAGATGCTGTCTCCTTCCTCCTGTCTCATGAAATTAGGCCTAAATAGCTGGGCTTTTAGACTCGTAATATTGTCGTGGAAACGAAGCTGTACTTGCTATTAAGGCAGAGAGACAATTGAAAAGTGGGGGCATCGTGGTCATTGACGCAGTGTGGATTTATTTATTTTGTTTTGCTTTTTTTTGCAAGGCACTTTACATGGCAGTATATAACCCGAAGAACGATTTGGCTCCGATGGAGTCCATTGTTCAATTGAATCTTTGCAATGTAAATATTGCAGAACCACACTTATTTTTCCGATGGTTAATCGATTTACGAGGTATTGTAACTTTTGCAGATGAAACATTTCTGATGTCAAAAACATCTTTAATGTCTTTTGTCTTGCTATCTGTTTGTGCTAGCAATCATTCACACCCCACGAGGGAAATAAATCTTTTGACACACACACACACACGCACGCACACACACACACACACACACACACACACACACACACACACACACACACACACACACACACACGCCACTGACAGGGACGCGAAGCAGCACAGAAGATGAATGGGGTGATTGTGGTAGTGGTAAAAAGGCACCTTTGCACCCCTGTGATTCCAGATGTATCTTATCACCCCCATCATTCCACACGTACTTCGCTTCATGATGCTGTTAACTGCAGACGAGACGAGAACATTTTTCAGTCTCCTGAAGCGCGTTAAACGGGCTGGAGGTTCCGGTGTTTACTGGAGCGGTAACTATGAAGGACCATTTCTCCCAGGATACAGGAATTTCCACTTTACCGAGGTGGGTGGGTTTTTTTTTGTTTTTTTTAAACAGCACAGTTCAGTTTATGAAGAAGGAAACTGATTTGAGTGCCTCGAATTTACCTCTTTCGGGAGAAACATTTTCTCTCCATCCTGATTGTTTCCATTTGCAATTTAGTATTTGTGTTTGGAAAAGTCTTTTTTTTCTTTTTTAAGCAGAGGAAGGTGACAGAATGCTTAAGACGTATCTGACAATACTATGTCCGTGACGGTCTGGGTTTTAGTCCCAAGTTTTACCGGAACATCAAACTGAGCGCCTAGTCATTCGGATGAGACGATAAACCGAGGTCCCGTTTACAGCACGCACTTTGCGCACTGAAAAAGAACCTATGGCAACATAAGTGCTGTCCTCTGGCAAAATCCTGTAGAATGATCCATTTTGTAGAAGGGTCTGTTTATAATGGAGACATGTCCATGGTCTGGTCTGGTGGCTTTCTCTCTTCCTCCCATCCTATCTGCCCTTCCACTTCCTCCATCCGACATGAATTTTCTTTCATCTTGGTTTCTTCCAAATTTTCTCTCTTTCTGTGCCTTCAGTCTCCTCCCCCCTCACCCCCCACCCCCCACAATCTGTAAACTTCGTTCATTCACGACCCATGAACAAGAATACCTAAGCAACGGCTGTTTTCTGGCCCCATATCTATCCTAAATGAATTGTGTACAGTTGTGGGTAAATTACCAGCTTCTATTCAATTTTCGTAATGAATGATCTGAAGTCTTGGCATGCATCTTGGTCACGGACACTTCCACTGAACGTCTTTTATAGACAGTAGGGAATGTCCAACCGTTTGCATCAGGAAAGAAGCCAAGCACTGGTTCAGTCATTTTCCTACCTTGACGATCAGGGACAAGAGTCTCTATTATCCAGTTTTCATGGACATGACCTTTCTTTGATGCTCTCTTGGAGACTATAGATTGGACTCTTCATCCTCATGCCACCCTCCCCTCTAAGTAAGTAACGTCTGAATAATGGTTTGGTCTTCGGTAAGTGCTTCACTGATGTCATTCACGAGCAATTTGCTTTCCGGGCCATGTTGCAATGAACGCTTCGAGTTAACTAATGCTGATACGAATTGTGGTATATTCCAACAACGGATGCATTGAAACTCATTTTCTCAGAGACACACACAGAGAGAGAGAGAGAGAGAGAGGGTATGCAACAATGTAAACACATTTTGAACCACTGCGGTTATTGTAGAAGAGTTATCATGTTGATTTCAATCAGCTTTGTGCTGGACTGGGTCTCAAAAGTTTCAAGGATCTTTCCAGTTTGCTTCTAACAAGAGGAAACATTTTAACCTTTTTGACGTATAACACACCTGGAACGGTTTGAAGAGTTGCCAAGTCATTCATGTCAAACATGTAACAATCGAGTGCTTATTTGCCGGAGACAGACAGACAGAGAGAGAGAGAGGAGGGGGCTGAGGGGGTCATATATATATTGATACATATTTTATGGAAGTTAGTCATGATTTAGAGAAATGCACTAGATAATTTCTATTATGTGTCTGGGTACACCCATTTCAAGGAAAATTAGCGTTCCTTCAGTTCGATGTATGTTTATTGTCAGTAGCGTCTAAACTGTACTGTGAATCCACTGGAACTATGTAGATTTTTTGTATGCGCTTTTCTTCTCTTTTCTTCTTCTAACAATATTGGACCGCGTTTGCGGTATTTCACGAGATTTTTTTTATGCGGATGATGTCAGACAATAAAGGAATCCTCCCCATCCCCCGATCCCTTAAAGGCAAAATAAACAAGCGGCAGGAACAACAAGGCTGGGTATGCTCGTTGAAAATCGGCTGCTCCGCATTCCTGTGATTTTGATCGTATTAACAACTACGACCCTTTTCGCGCTGCTGATCAATAAACGTAGCTCAGTTCTTTTCCATGTGACTGACTGTGACTATCTCGCCTTTGGACCATTTCGAAAAGATTTGCTGATATCCCAAGAAGAAAACACTGCTCATACGCCCATTGGGTTTTGTGGGCACTAGTCGGAATCCAATAGGTTTCTGTCGCTCGGGCGGATCTTGTGAAATGACACAAACCTGATTTGATTAAGTCACCCCGTTTCTGATGTACGAAGTAGAATTCACTTTATTCCCGGGGCTGTGTAAGGAAAAGGTGAAATACCACACCTACGCTGACATGACTACAGACAAACACAACAGACTTCGATAAGGTTGACGAGGCGTTCCTGTCTTAAACAAGAAACATCTCTGAAGATATGTAATCCAACAGCTGGACAGTGCCAAAAAGGATCCAGAATAATTAATAGTTTCTTACTGTGAAGATCACGAGAAGATTCAGTACCTCTCCCTTCCCCGCGTAGCCCCTCTCCCTCACCACAACCACCACCTCCTCAGAACACACACACACACACACACACACACACACACACACACACACATACACGCGCGCGCACGTGCGACCAGAAGGAAAATTCATTTTGACATCTCTAACCTTATAATCAACATGAAACCTCACCATTCCCAATGCAGAACGGCCGTGGGCAGTGAAGGGGTAGTGTGTGCGTGTGTGTGGGGGTGGGGGGGGGGATAACGTGAGAGAGGGACAGACAGACAGACAGAGAGAGAGAGGGGGGGTGGGGTGGAAGAGGGAAGCAGAAAAAGTGAAATGAATAAAATATGTAATTTAGAAGTGACTGACACTGATTAAGAGGTGTTTGCGGTGCACACGGAGCGGCGGTGCCTGGTTCCAAACCTGCCACAACCACAGCCCGCAGTGCGGTGTCGTGAACTGCACGAAAGCATCATTTGCAGGAACTCGTCTTCGTGTTTGGGTCGGGGTGGAGATGTGGAAAGCTGAGGTAGGAGGTGGGGGGGGGGGGGGTGTGTGCACTAAAATTTGCGTGTGTTCTCGATTCTGTGCGTCCTCACGCACAGGCGCCGGATCGTCCGCCATTGTGTGTGTGTGTGTGTGTGTGTGTGTGTGTGTGTGTGTGTGTGTGTGTGTGTGTGAATCTGTCTTTTTTAAATGTTCTTTTTACTTATAATCATTCCTTTTTTTGATATTGTGAGCTTACACTTTTCATTTCTTTAATACAAAGTAATTGAACAAAAACTGTACAGAGAAGATAGATAAGGCAGTGCGATTATTTCGCTTCAGTGAGAATGCAAAGTGAATTGACGCGATATTGATGACATTTTCAAGCGAACACACTCACTCGCTTGATCTCAGCTGAATTTGGGTGGATGCATGACTGCACGCTTGATCATCGATTTCTTTCCCACTCCTTTTGATAATGAATGCTATAGCATTCTCCCCCGCCCTACCTTTTTTGTTGATATATCATGCATTTTCATTTTCCTTTTGCATGAATGATCAAAGCTAAATTTTGCGGATGACAGCGAGGCGTTCCATAATTTCACGCTTTAATAGTAAAAATTAGGATCTTTGTTGATTCCGACCAAATCGATAGCTATATATATTTAGGGTCAGTAGTGTGTGTGTGTGTGTGTGTGTGTGTGTGTGTGTGTGTACGTGTGTGTGTGTGTGCTCCTACTATTTTGGAAAGCTGCCATGATTCAGAAAGTAAAGAAATGAGAGTAAAAGAGGTTTCCAGTTGTCGGGGTGGTGAAGGAGTGGCGTTCCATCGCGACATTTTGTAGAAGACAGTGGAGAGAGAGGGTGAGACAGAGAGAGACATAGAGAGAGACACACATAGAACAGACTCGAAAAAAAGGTTGTGGAACAGAGTGAAGGAAAGAGAAAGGGAGAGATGGATGGAGAGACAGTGTGTGTGTGTGTGTGTGTGTGTGTGTGTGTGTGTCAATCTTCTGCATGCATGTAAATGCTTCGTGAGTCTTGACCTCAGACAGCTCAGTGCCTATGTTGGCAAGGGAGATCGGAAAAAAATCTCCATCGGCAACCACAGCGCGAAGCCAGGATTTTTAACTCGGGCCTTCCAGATGCATGGTTTGCATAACCCCGTCTTCATCACGTATAAAACATTTCGCATGCAAGTCAAGTTGAATTTTCTGGCTAGCAATGGGGGAAGGAGGGAGAAAAAGGGGTATTAGTGAGAGAGGGAGAGAGGCAGAGACGGAGACAGAGGGAGAGAAAGAAACAGAGAGAGGGGGGGGGGGGAGAAAAGGGGGTAGCAAGAGAGAGAGAGAGAGATGTACAAAGCAAAGATAACAAATGCATACTTGTATCCCAATATAAGCATTCATGCGTGTATTCAGTGCGAGTGATTGAGTGAGTGCGTGCGTGTTTGAAAACTACTTTTACTGCTTCATTTTACTACTTCTACTACAACGAGAATTCTCCATAAATACACACACACATATATACACATGCTCGCGAGTCAACAGAATATTTCCAGCATCACAACGATCATTATAAACGACAGAGAGGCAGAACGCTCGCGCGCGCACGCTCACAACAAAACAGCTGGACATTCCCAGTCCGAAATGATCGGAAGACAGGAAGGAAATTACACCTGTCAGTCCTCCGGAGTCTGCCCAGTAATCTGCCCAGTTGACGTGTCCCCAGAAGCTGGAGACAGGGAGGAGCAAACTGCCAAACTCACGAACAGAACGAAACAAACAAACAAACAAACAAACCAAAAGTGGTCGTCCAGAAAATAAGCCAACAACCGAAGATCAGACAAAAGGGTTTTCTTAAGACTTGGCGGACGTCAACGATTTCTAAAGTCTCCTTTGAAAGGATTTTCAGAAGGAGAAAGTCACGGTTGGGTTGTGATCTACTTACATACTCAGCAGCAAAATGAGGGCCGGGGACGGGGAAAAAAAAAGGAGGGTGGACATTTGAGAGCTGGTATTTAATTGTTCAAAGGGTCCGTGTAAAGATGCTAGCAGAAAGGATTAAGATTTCAAGATTCCACACTCAGAGGCAGGTCCTAAGAAATGTTAAAGACAGGTGAAAGATTAGCTGTGGTGATGGAAATGTTACAGGTGCAAAGTCTACATGCAGTATAATACTGAGAAACATTGGACTGTCAGTGGAATGGCTTGTACGGTATGTTTCAGCTACACAGTCAGTTAAATTAATCATTGATTTTTAACGTTCTTCATGGATGTCACGCTTGACCAGCAATGAAATAAACGACATTCTTCAAACGAAAAAATCAATTACTCTCGTGCCATATAAAACCACCATTAGTAATCGTGATGGATATAATGAAAAACAGGGTCGGAAAAGGGTGAATGAGGAACATAGATAGTAACATCATCAAAGTATCGAAAACATTATTAATTCAGCAAATAATCATTTAATCTGATTTCCATAGATCCTGATCATGTCTTTGGCATGGGAGTCCGTAAGCTAAGATCCAGTGCATGCTGAATACAGAAAGATACAGCTAAACCCATAATGGCCAAAGAGCACGGAGCCCTTATCAGTGATTTGTACCGCGTAGGCTCACACTAATTATATACTTGTAGCTTCCAGTCAACAGCTAACGAAGGAAGTGTCACAGAATGAACTGAGTGTCTTGTGGAGAAACGTCAGAGACGAAAAGCTCTTCAAAGAAAAGGAAAAAAAGAAAGAAAGACGGGAATGTGCACTAGCGCATGCGCGTGATTGGGTACACTTTTCCCTCAATGACCTGGTTCATTTTCACCCACAGAGTCTATCAGCGACCGTGGCGACATATAATATAACCCGTGTACGTCTTCCTCAATTACGCCCGAATTAAATGGTCGCGCTTTTATGTCGATTCGTGAAGGTCTTCTGTTTGAAGAAATGACGCGTCAAACAGACCCTGTCAATAATATGTGACTCAAAGATGGATTCTCACTTTGATATCCACTCTTTTCTTGACTTCTGTTTTCCATGTCTGAATTGAACGCATTTAACAACAGAAGTCAAACGTATAGGATATCTAGCTGTTCAATATACACCAAATCAGTAGGCGTTTGATTTGTCACGCTGAGCAATTTCATAAAAGCATATCGATGGATTTGTTCACAATATTTTTTCACAATACACAGCAGCGGAATCGAGACCCAATAGATTATTTGAACTCCATTTTGTACGACAGTATGAGAGAGAGAGAGAGAGAGAGAGAGAGAGAGAGAGAGAGAGGGAAAATAAGATAGATAAATAAAACTGTTTACAAATGAATATGCATAAACATATGATAGATAGATGAAGATCGGTAAATAAATGAATCAATGGATAAAGAATGGATAGAGAAAGAAAGAAAGAAAGAAAGAGGCAGACGAAATTCTATATCACCAAGGTATTGAAGTAAGCGCAATAGCATCAATGCCTTTTTCTTCTTCCCAACCCTAAGATAGACAGAGCATTAGAGACAGACAGACAGACGGACAGGCGTACTGACTGACAGGCAGACGGATAGACGGACGGACAGAGCGAAATTTGGACAAATTTTAGCGACGACTGATTTGCGACAAAGTGATGGGGGTTTCCTGAAATGAATTTATTGATGTACAAAATCGATTCTTTGTGGAGATGTTGAAAGAAAAAAAGGAATGTTGTTTGGCCAGTACGACTGGCCTGAAGCAACGTGAGTCTGTCATGAAATTAAAACAGATTGAATCATTTTTGTCAGATGATAATTTTTACTTCTGTTCTAACGGCAACTGTGTGTATCCATGGCGTTTGGCACTTTCCAAGTTTAAACATCTTCATCTAATCTTATGTAACGTAAACCGATTAAAATGATTAAGTTATGGATATTAATGAATAAATGCATACCATTTAATTTTTTTTAACATTTAAAACACGATATTGTAATATATTGAAAAGTATATTGCTGTAATCAGTTCAGAATATAACAAATTTACCAATAGTTGGTTCTTCTATACACCACTGTTTGATGACGTACATGTTTGACATGGCTCAAAACTATGTTATCGGAATCTATAATATTCTCGTATACAGATAAATACAAAATATCATAGTACACATGGTGTATTTTCTTTTCCTCGTGAAAAAAAATGTAAAACGTCCTCTTTTTTTTCTTTTTCCCCTCTCTTGTGCTAATCATCTTGTTCCCATGTGCAGACGTGTTACACGAGCTTGCGTGTGTGTATGTATATATATGTATCTATGTCTTCGTAAGTTTGTGTGACTTCATGTATGTCTTGATTTAGTTTATGTACGTAAGCGTCCAGTTGCAAAAGGAAAAAAGCAACATCTTCGTACATTATATCAGAATGAATGTGTGATAATATGGTGTAAAATTATCAACCAGAAAACCTCTTGTGACACTATGTTGAAATTGTAAACCCAAAGATGGAATAAAAAAATGTATGTATGTATGTATGTATGTATGTATGTATATATATATATATATATATATATATGAACACAGAGAGAGAGTTTACCGTTTCTCATGTTAATTAATGACATTATAAACTTTTACAGAAACTGGAATGAATGAATATTCTGCTGAAATAGAAACGATTTCAAGACTTCCAAGATATTTGTATTTGTTACTCGTTATTCTTCGCTACTATCGCTTCCTTTTCATCAAGACAAATAACAAAGGTTTTGTTTTTGTTTTTGTTTTGTTTTTTTCATTTGAGGCGGAACCTCGACTTTCTCTGCTGAAAATCTGAAAGTTGAAAAAATAATATTATGATAAAGTAATACAGAGTCGTGCAGAACAAGCCATGTCACTGGAGGGTCGTTGTATGTAGGCCATGCATTGCGCTGTGGGCGTTGTACTTCATGAATTTCCGCTGAACACACCCAGCCGTTAATGTAACAATTCAGTTTTGGGTCCATGTCGGTGTGTCACGTTTTGTGAGCCGCACGTGTGTTTCATGTTTTGTGAGCCACGTACTACACGTGCAGGGTATCAGTGATTCACGTGACTGAGCTGTGCGGCGATTTGCTAGCATACACGAGGTGGTCAGCGTGGACTGTGTGCTTGGGGATGTCCGAAAGAGGCCAGCGAAACAGATGTTAGTGCAGCTGAACAGAGGAGCTGAGACAACAGACCTAGAAGAAAACGTCATTCAGACAGCATCATTGCTTTTATCCACTCAAGACAGAAGGAGACGGCGACGTGCAGACGACTAAACAAGAAGACAGCGCCGCCGATTCAGCGCTAAAGAAGAAATTGGAGAAGACAGCTGAAGAAGACTGCGACGTGGAGACGACAGCCGAAGAAGACTGCGACGTGGAGACGACAGCTGAAGAAGACTGCGACGTGGAGACGACAGAAGAAGACTGCGACGTAGCGACGACAGCTGAAGAAGACTTCGACGTGGAGACGACAGAAGAAGACTGCGACGTGGAGACGACAGCTGAAGAAGACTGCGACGTGGAGACGACAGAAGAAGACTGCGACGTGGAGACGACAGCTGAAGAAGACTGCGACGTGGAGACGACAGCTGAAGAAGACTGCGACGTGGAGACGACAGGTGGAGAAGACTTCGACGTGGAGACGACAGGTGGAGAAGACTTCGACGTGGAGACGACAGCTGAAGAAGACTGCGACGTGGAGACGACAGCTGAAGAAGACTGCGACGTGGAGACGACAGCTGAAGAAGACTGCGACGTGGAGACGACAGCTGAAGAAGACTGCGACGTGGAGATGACAGCTGAAGAAGACTGCGACGTGGAGATGACAGCAGATGAAGACTGCGAAGACACTTATTTGGAAGTCGGTGCCACAGAGTCAGCGTCATATGAGTCAACAAGAAACATTTCAATTCAATTCAATTCAATTCAAAATGCTTTATTGTCTGCTTCAGCCAGGACAGAAAATCCTCTTTCGGCTCACTCAAAATGCCTGCCAGCAAATATCAAAGAGAAACACGAATGACTAACTGACACACCCTTCCCTGATCACCACGCACGCATTTATCATGTAAAAAACAACATTTGTGTAAGATAATGTTTCATTTTAAATTAAGGTAGAGTGAAACAACATTTAGCGGTAAGGACTGGCCGAATAACAGTTAATCAGATCAACGTGTGTCTCACTGTGTGCAGCGTGTTCTGTGTTTTGTGTTTAACTCTCTCCATACGAACGGCGAAAGAGACGATGTAAACAGCGTTTCACCCCAGTTACCATCATCAAAATATTGCAAGCGGAAGGCTCTTGTACTGAAGAGGTGAATGTTGACAAAGAATACCACAATTCTGACGACGGAAGCTAAAGGTTGTGTCATTGAGACACCCACTGGACATCCGAGGGGTGTGTGTAGAGGAGAAGAGAGGACTGGCCGTACTGAGTGAGTTAAAGTAATTTAGAGCGCGCTGGGGTAGGGAGGGAAGTGGTTCAGAATAATCCTTTGAATAATGAATTACCTCCAGATAATCCCACCTGTTTGCAAGCTTCCACCCTGTTTTTCTTTCCCAGTGCCTGGACGCTCTTAGTAGAATTCCTCTGAGGAGGATACATCGGCGAGGACAAAACACGATCCTACATTTCTTCCTTCAGAAAATCAGTTCAGCAAAGATTTAGAGCATTCTTTTATGCCTACCGAATCCCACTGAAAACGTTTTTGTTCGTTTGGGTTGGTTGTTTTGTTTGACAACCCTTTATATATGTTTATAATATATATATATATATATATATATATATATATATATTATGATATAAATATATATGTATATATATATATATATGCATGTGTGTGTGTGTGTGTGTGTGTGTGTGTGTGTGTGTGAAGGCGAAGACACTCACGCATACAAGAGTATGTACGTATACACATTATGTAAATTACCCCACCCCCCCCCCCCCAATCACAATTAGGAAGAAAATTTCATCCGAGACGGACTGACAGATGTCGCCAGGAGTTTCCTGCTGAGGCATAAAACAAACCAGGTATCGACATTTTGTGAACTACGTTTGAACCTAAAAACCATTCAAACAGCCTGAAGGTTCAAGCCGAATCCATTCGTTAAGCATAATGTTGACTGGAATCTTGAATTCTTTGTTTTTGTTTTCTCTCACAGTTGTACCGCTGAGTGAGGTGGCCTTAGAGGACGTGAAGGCACAGGCTGTGTTGATGGTGAAGATCGCCTTTCCAGGCCACACCCCCAGACCGTGACTGACAAGATCGTCACCTATGTGTCCACCCAAGAACAGACCAGACAAGCCGTCGTACAGGTACGTTTATGTTTCGGTCTCTTTCTCTCTCTCGCTCGCACACATACACACGCGAAGCCACACGCGCGCGCGTGCTGTCACACATGCGCTAATATCCACACTCACATTCACACACACACACACACACACACACACACACACACACACACACACACACACACACACACACACACACACAGATATCTACACATTTTTTTTATTGTCAGTCTTTCGTACACGTCTGTCTGCATGTGTGTGTATATATGTATGTATGTATATATATAATCTGTCCCTCAGTGTCAGCCTCTCTCTGTCTCTGTCTGTCTCTCTTTGTATTCCCTCTCTCTCTCTGTCTCCCTCTCTCTCTTTCTCTCGAACACACACACATAGTACGCGCGCCCCCGCGCGCGCGCGCACTCACACACGCACACATACACACGCTCGCGCTCGTGCTTGTGTACACGCATAGGTATTCATTGAAAACACTGGCTGTCTACTGCTTTCGTTTATCATTAGTGAATATTGAAAAGAGTGTTTCGTAAAGCAGAAAAATAATGTAGCCGCAACCTGTGAACGAGAGAGAGAGAGAGAGAGAGAGAGAGAGAGAGAGAGAGAGACGAACAAAAAGGCCGACAGAGAGGGAGGAAGGACGACAGAAACAGAATGTGTTTTGAACGAATCGTGGTTTTGCAGCAACTTCCTGAGATGAATTTATCGATGTGCGAAATGGATTATTTGAGATGTTGAAGAAAAAGCAGAATATTGTTTGGCCAGGATGACTAGCCTGAAGCAACCTGGGTCTTTCATGAAATTAAAACAGATTCAATCAATTTTGTCAAACGATAATTTATTTCTTCTGCGCAAACGGTGACTCAGTAATTATTGGCTCCCCACCGTCCCTCGTCCCCCTCCCCATTTTTTTTTTCTAACCTCATTCGTCTAAATTCATAATGATACAATTTGTCCGCCTGCCTATTTTCTGTCTGTCGGATTATTTGCGGATGAGGGATATGTTTTAGTTGTGCGTATGTTTGCATTCCTGGGAAAGAGAGATGTGGATGGAAGAAACAGAAAAGAGATACGAAGGACGGAGAGAAGCACGGGGAGGGGCGGAAGAGAGGGACATGAATACAGAGAGACAGACACAGAAACAGAGACACACAGAGACATAGAGATACAGAGACAGACGCAGAGAAACAGAGAGAGACAGAGACATAGAGAGACAGAGACACACAGAGAAACAGAGAGAGACAGAGATATAGAGATACAGAGACCGACGCAGAGAAACAGAGAGAGAGACATAGAGATACAGAGACAGACACAGAGAAACAGAGAGAGACAGAGACATAGAGATACAGAGACAGACACAGAAACAGAGACACACAGAGACATAGAGATACAGAGACAGACACAGAAACAGAGACACACAGAGACATAGAGATACAGAGACAGACACAGAGAAACAGAGAGAGACAGAGACATAGAGATACAGAGACAGACGCAGAGAAACAGAGAGAGACAGAGACATAGAGAGACAGAGACACACAGAGAAACAGAGAGAGACAGAGATATAGAGATACAGAGACCGACGCAGAGAAACAGAGAGAGACAGAAACATATACAGAAACAGACACAGAGAAACAGAGAGAGATAGAGACATAGAGATATAGAGACAGACACAGAGAAACACAGAGAGACAGACAGAGACACACAGAGACCTAGAGATACAGAGACAGACACAGAGAAACAGAGAGAGATAGAGACAGAGACCTAGAGGTACAGAGACAGACACAGAGAAACAGAGAGAGAGACACACACAGAGAAAGAGAGACACAGAGAGAGAGTCATTTTATCCATTAAAGGCCGAAGCCCCATCTGAAGAAGAGCAACAACAGATTTATTTTATGACGATGACTGCAATTAGACAAGCACAAGTCCTTACACACGTCCTTACGTGATTAAAGAAATTAAATCATCTCGTAAGTGATGTGCTTTGTACAAACGTGGAGTGATGGCCTAGAGGTAATGCGTCCGCCTAGGAAGCGAGAGAATCTGAGCGCACTGGTTCGAATCACGGTTCAGCCGCCGATATTTTCTCCCCCTCCACTAGACCTTGAGTGGTGGTCTGGACGCTAGTCATTCGGATGAGACGATAAACCGAGGTCCCGCGTGCAGCATGCACTTAGCGCACGTAAAAGAACCCACGGCAACAAAAGGGTTGTTCCTGGAAAATTCTGTGGAAAAATCCACTGCGATAAGAAACACACACACACACACACACACACAAAAACTGCACGCAGGAAAAAATACAAAAAAATGGGTGGCGCGGTAGTATCGCGACGCGCTCTCCCTGAGGAGAGCAGCCCGAATTTCACACAGAGAAATCTGTTGTGATAAAGAGAAATACGAATACGAATACGAAACACTACCAGATTACGTACATTATTTTCGTTATTGGAAGCCAGCAGAAGATCCAGTCGGAGCAAACATGGCTCTGTATATTACTATAGCATGAACTTCACTTGGAAATATATTCCAGTGCAGGACACTTCAAAACACAGTAAACTTTACACAGTGAAATAACAGATCAGCTCAAAAAAGAAAAAAAAAAAGAATGAAAAACTAATTACATTCGACTGATACGTCGTTTTGTTTGTAAAAGCAACGTGCTTTGTGATGTTATCCTATTTTTTTCGCATTCCTTTCCCACATAAACGGTGTGTGAGAAGCTACTTTAATGACAACTCGGCGGAACACAAACACCCAGCTCATTCATCTATAACGCCCGCAATAAACAAATAGCCAGCCACTTCATCAATAGAAAGCATGGTGACATCAGCCAGCGAGCACCAATGACCGGGTGAATTTCTGCAGGGAGGGGAGCTAACTTATCGGATCCGGATGTGGATCGTATCGATAGAAGGCCGCTGATTTTTAGTCCCAAGTTGCTTTGTGAAAGGCCTCGTGTAGTGCATAATGTTCATGATCAGTCGGAAAGAAAAAATAAAAGTGTTCCTCTCATGGGCGTTTTCACAGATCCTGACATCGACAATGAGTAACCTTTTTTTTTTTTTGCTTTCGTATAACGTATACAGTGCTAAAAGAGTTTCGAACAAGCTTGGATTTTACAGTTTAGTAGTGTGGCGATTGGAAAAGACATGATCGAAATGTTCTAATTGTGAGAACGCGTCCGAACCGTCGCTCATAATTTTCCTCGAAAGAACTGGGCTTGTTCTGAGTGGTTAGTGTGTATATTGCGGCCGAAAATCGTACACAGATCGATTTATTTATTTGTTGTTTACCCACGACACCATTGACGATATTGCTAAACAACAATTAATGCGGATATGTCAAGGTGGTAGCAAAACCACGTGACTCTAGTGACCCACTCCTGCTGGATGTTCAAAAACGTCACGGTATGTGCTCCCAACATATTCTGTGTGCTGCAGTTGAGCAGCTGAGGAAGTTTAAAAATTGTGAGGGGACTGTCATCTTTCCTTATGTGTTTTTAATCAGCAGGAACCCACGTGTGTATTGGAAGCGTTCCCTCCCTTAAGGCGAACATATCAAATGAACGGCTGCTTTTTCACATGAGTATGACATCATACTCTTGCGAAGAAGTTATGTTTTGTTTTAAATGTATGGCCTGGCCTGCAGATTCTAATGGGAAAAGTTCTGGTTTGTTATATTTCTGTATGGCGTTAAGGTACTGGAAAAAAGTTCCCATTACTATTTTGTCCTCGTTGAACACTGGCTACTCTCCACCCCTCCCTAGTCCTTCCCTCATCTCCCCCGCCCCCATTTCTCCCACAACCGTCTCCGTCATCTTCCAGCAGACTCCAGCGTCCCTATTATTTCTTGCCTCACTGATCCCAACCACTGCTGAAGTCTCCCATCGCAAAGCAGCTTATAAGTACACGTATTGACAAACCGACGAAGGTGCATATCACGAAATCCCCACACAGTATTGCTTCAGAAAATCGTTCAGCAAAGACTGCGCTGTAATCTCTGCAAAGTCTGCGAAGTTTTCTGACACTTTTTGCCTTGCATTCGGAAACTGCAGTCTGCAAGTCTCCTGATGCATGTCAACAGATTACATGACAAATCGCCCACACCTGAATTAACACGTAACTTGAGCAATTTGTTCCGTCATCCGCTTAGCTCCAAACGCCCCCTGAAATAGCCTTTACTGTGGGGATTACTTATATTGACCCAGGTTGTGCATTTGTATGAATCTGTGTGAAACTTTACTTTCTCAGCTGGTTGATGGCGCACTTTTTAAGTATTGGTGATCTGTCGGACTCTGGGTTTAAACTAGACTTGTCTACATACTGTTTTATCAGACCTGAATTACATTTTTTTTCACTTTAATGACGAAAAGGAATGACCAGCATAGACCGACCAAGCGATAGATACTATTGAATGAATACATATTTCTTATTCATTAAAACTGATATGAACTTTTAAAGGTACTGCTTTTACACACTGACAAATGTCACCGAATTCTTTAAAAATGAAAATATAAAATGATTCTGATTAGTATAAATTGATTTTGGGCCCTTAAAACAGTAGGAAGTAAATCCACTTTCTGTCTCAAGAAAATTAGTATTTTCTGTAGGGCAGAACTCGCAGTTTTGGAGTGTAAAAAAGTCAATTCCTTAAGAGAAAAAAGACAGACGTAAATATCCACCTTTAACCTCCCCACCCTCTTCAACAGAAAACGAGACACATCGATGCATTTCGCTCGGTTACAACCGAACGCAAGAGACCTACAGAAAACACTCGGACATTCGTACTCGAGTCTTGGATTGAATCGATATCAGCTAGGAAAAAAGTGACAAAATACAATGTGTTCATGTGAGAATACCATTTAATTTGAAATGTCTGAGGTCAGATGACGATATATAGCAAGCGATCATAAATATTAATTGCCTTGGGCGAACGGCATCGGCTGAACTTTGCTTGAAATGAAGAAAAAAGAAGAAAAAAAACCCAACCCATCAACCTTCAGCGTTTGATAAAAGAAATGCTCACTTTCGTTGTTGCATTCAATCAACTTCGATTTTTTATAGATATTTCAAGGTCGTATGCACTGGCACTGAATTTAAATCGATGTCACTGAAACCAAGAAACACGTCGACGTGATAGCAGAACGAATCTGGACCAACCCAGAAAATGCTCGTCGCCCGAACTTCTCACAGTGCATTTGACTGGTGAGATAACAGAACAATGACAGTACACTGTTTCCAAACTTGTGAACGTCTGATTGTGTTCGCTTAATTTTTCAACGACAGGTGTTTCCAGAGAACCTGTAATCGGGGTAAAATACTGTACGCTACGATTGTTGAAGTAAGCTGAAATTCCATAGACGCGAAAAACCGAAGCGAAATTCGCATGCGATTTCGCACTGAAATGAAAAAAAAAATCAAACCTTTTTGTCATTGCAAAAATCCATAGACCCGAATTTCGCACGTACTTTACACGAACTTCGCTGCGAAACGATGACTTTTGCATGCAAATTTTGCCAATCTTTGGGCAGATCCCTTCTCGATCGAGGCAGAATTCGATGAGATTCCCATATACCAGGTCAATTACTTGAGCAAATGGCTTCCTTGTCACTGCGACCAGGTTTTTGTAAGCAGTCCTTTGCTGCCTGGGCTTCGAAATGTTTTTACATCAATCGATGCTTCCCCTTCGCTTCGCATTTCTCATTCCATAACAGGACTGCGTTCAAAATTCTCTATTTTCCACACATATTGCTTGCTTTCATTTATCTGGTGCCATGATTTCAATCAAAACTGCCGAGTAAATTTCGGCTCTTTTTTTTTCTTTGCATGTAAATTTCGCATGAATTCTTCGCATGTGAATTCTGCTTTTCTTTTCTTTTTTTTTCTTTTTGGAGGGTGTGTGGGGGTGGGGTGGGTGGGGGGTCGGGGGGGTGGGGGGGGGTATGGAATTTCACCCGTAGAGGGAAAGCAAAGCCGAGAACTTAGGACCCGCTTTTGAAAGTCTGCAATATATCGATAATTGAATGCATTATTCTGTAAATATAGTATTATCTCTCCCTCTCTCTCTCTCTGTGACTCATTCACTCTCTGTGTGTGTGTGTGTGTGTGTGTGTGTGTGTGTGTGTGTGTGTGTGTGTGTGTGTGTGTGTGTGCTTACGCTCTCGAGGGATTGGTAGATCTTTCTTGTATTCCGTTTCCTGTTTAGAAAATGAGTCTTGATAGGTCCACTCTTTCTGTTCTCTTCCCTTTCATAATATACCATACACGCGAGCCAAACCTATAATTTGTTAAGGATGATCTCTAAAAATAACAAAGAAAACTCATTGTTATTCATCCTTTTTTTTATACAGGTGATTTCCCATTGCGATTTCAAAAGAATTTTATTCTTTTAGTTTAAAAACGAACATTTTGGAATCTGTGCATTTGTCAAAAACAATCACAGAAACATAGAACGCCCACAGATTTACCGCTTATTTTGAAAAAAACAAAAACAAAGTGCCAGAACAAAAAACCCTACTGATATGGCAAATTGAAGGTGATATTGCCTCTCTTCCCCTCACTATATATGAACGTCCTCCAGTAATGCCTTTGGATTAATTCCTTTCCTTCACTCTTTTCATAAACCTCTGTCGTTTTTTAATATTTTTCTACCATCATCATTTCTTAGTCTACTGTGATACGATGCGATTCCGATGAACCAGTGCCGTTTGGCTGGCAAATTGTTTTTGACGACCATTGCTAAGAAAACTGTCCTTATGTAATGGCAGTTAATCGGAGTTGCTCTGTCATTATTTATTCATATCATATGTTGTTCATACACAAACGCACACGCACGCACGCATACATACACACACACACACGCGCGCGCGCACAGGAGGGAATTGGTAAGAATGTGAAAGACTCATAGCTGGCGACGTTGAGGCAAGATCGATATGTCTATGTGATTAGCATCTATTTTTAGGATCCAGAATGACAGCCAGTCAATATAGGAAACTTTTCAAGACGTGTCTACCTACTCTGTCTTTATGTCTCCTCCTCTGTCTCTGTCTATGTCTCTGTCTCTCTATCCCTCTCTCTTTCCGTATCTGTCTCCCCCCCCTCTCTCTCTCTGTCTCTCTCCCTCCCCATCTATATCTCTCTTCTCTGTCTGTGTTCGTCTGTCTGTCACCTCTCTGTCTCTCTGCCTCACTCTCTCTCATTTTCTGTCTGTCTGTCTGTCTCCTCTCTGTCTTTGCCTGTCTTCTGCCTCACTCTCTCCTTTTCTGTTTGTCTGTCTCCTCTCTGTCTCTCTGTGTCTGTCTGCCTCACTCTCTCCTTTTCTGTCTGTCTATCTCCTCTCTGTCTCTGTCTGCCTCACTCTTCTTTTCTGTCTGTGTGTCTCCTCTCTGTCTCTCTGTCTGTCTGTCTGCCTCACTCTCTCTCCTTTTCTGTCTGTCTGTCTGTCTGTCTATCTCCTCTCTGTCTTTGTCTGCCTCACTCTTCTTTTCTGTCTGTCTGTCTCCTCTCTGTCTCTGTCTGTCTCCGTCTCTCCTGCCCCGCTCTATCTCCATTATGCTTGTATCCGTTTGTTGTTTTTTCTGTTGGTTTCTATTTTGTCTGTGTTTTTCATTCATTCTATCTTTGTTTCCTTGTGTGCTGTTATTTGTGGCGTATATTTGTTACGTTGAGAACGGTTTGTGTTTGGTTTTGGCTTTTGAAGGTTTGTGTTTCATATGTTCTCAACCCCGATATGGCCTCTGCGGTTGTCTGGACTATAAAAACAAGAACAAGAATAGGTTTTTCATATTTTCTCGTCGGTGTCGACACCTTCGCTCAAGCTTTCCAGCTGGTTGTAGATGAAAAGGCCCCATTTTGGGAACCGAAAAGTATACCTTTGTGGTTCGTCCGTCGGGATCGACGAGGACCATCTAGGTCATTCTGGGGGTGGGTGGGTTGGGCTCTGTGGGTGCGCAGATGACTGGTCAGGCCAATCCGCGCACGGAAGGTTCTGACGCAGTGTGGACAGGGGATGGTGGCGACTGTCGGGGACTTGCTGGCACTGCTTTTCCTGGTCCTGGTCCATTGCAGATTCAGTTCTTGGTTTGATGTATTATTCCATTTTTATATTAATCTGTAGCTCATCTATCTATACATCCATCTTTACTTTTCACCCTTCATCTCATTCTTTCTATCTTTCTTCCTTCTTTCCTCTCAGTTTTTTCTTCTCTTCCTTTCTTTCATTGTCTTTTCTCTTCCTCTGTCTTCCCCCTCCCCGCCTTTCTGTCCTCCTTCCGCCTTTCCCTTCCTTGAAAGAAACCATTTTTCCCCAGAGTACAACAGGACAACGAGGCTTGTTCATGGCGACAGAACAAGACTTCAGGCTTCAGTAGCACAGTCGGCCCGTCCGACGCGAGGTGGTTGCGAGCTCACGGTACATTAGTCCGATCGAAACGTAATACACGTCAGGCCTTTGTGGCGCGGCTCTCGAACCGCCGAGTCGATAGGTACCACTGGTGGTGGTGAATAGTAACGAGGAACACCGGTTCTTGTACCCTTTGTTAGGTTTTTGAGTGGAGGGGGAGGGGAGGGGAGAGGGATAGACCGACTGACAGAGAGAGAGAGAGAGAGAGAGAGAGATTAAAAAACTTTATTACTCAAGGATAAAGAGAGAGAGAGAGAGAGAAAGAGACAAAGAGGAAATCTGGAATACAGACGAACTGATGTATGGTTCGATCGATGAACGGGCGAAAAGTTGGTTAGATAGAAGGTGTGTACCTACCCCCCCCCCCCCTCCTTGTCTTCCCCTCCGCCCCACACACACATGCATACATACACATACATACAGTATTGTGCGTTCATTGCATTACGGTGGTTTTTTTTCAATGCCTAGGGTGGTTTATGGTCCGAAATACTCATTGTCAGCCCCAGTGAATAACTTTCAAAATATTTTATATTTCTAATATGAAAAAAAGATGTTGCAAAAGATTCCATTCGCAACGTTTTGTCTCCGGTTTTAAGGGTTTAACTTCTTTGGAATAAAACTAAGGTGCACATTTTTTTTAGAATGTTTCCAAGATCAAAGAACTAAGGAATGGTATCATTTGACAAGAAAGATACATTTCTTGATTTCTTCTTTTGGTATGATTTGTTTTATGTCTGCATTTGAAATTGGTTAAACATAAAGAGAACTCGGGTGGTGTATGGATTATGTATGGTCTTTGCTTTTGATCGAGTGAAGTCATTTGAAATCTGATTTGATGCGATGTTCACGAAACTGGCATCGATTCTGGAAGTCAGTCAACTCAAATACCGCGGCTTCGGGGCATTATGTCGAAGAAAGTAACAGTAGTTAACAAAATAACGCTGTTGGCGTAAGCGAGCAAAACCATTCACAATTTGACTTCACCTTTACCCTACTTAAACGAAAAAAAAGGCTTATTACTTCCCGCAGTGGAGTTTTGATTTGAAACATCGACAAGTTAACTCTCTCCATACGAACGGCGAAAGAGACGACGTTAACAGCGTTTCACCGCGATTACCATCATCAAAATATTGCAAGCGGAACGCTCTTATACTGAAGACGTGAATGTTGACAAAGAATACCACAGTTCTGACGACGGAAGCTAAAGGTTGGGTCATTCAGACACCCACTGGACATCCGAGGGGTCTGTGCAGAGGAGAAGAGAGGACTGGCCGTACTGAGTGAGTTAAAAAAAAAAAGGAGCATTTCCTGAAACAGCACAGCCATTTTGTTTAAGTGGAGGTAATCTCCAGAATCGTCTGACAGCCACAAACTTCCGAAGTGAAACGGACGACAGGAGAAAAGTATTAACACACTTTTCAGATCATTCGGCATTTAACTTTTGATCTCTTTCCCGTTCGTCATACTTTGAATCGTTGCCTTTTCAAGGTGATGATTTGTTTCTTGTAAATCTGTCGAGCTTCTCAGGCTGAATTTAAGCTGCTTTAGTAGAAGCTTATATGTTCACACACACACACACACACACACACACACACACACACACACACACACACACACACACACACACACACACAAACCAAAAAGAAACAAAAAAACAAAACCAAAAAAAAAAAAAAAACGCGCGCGCGTATCTGCCAGATTGAAGGGAAAAGACCGGACCGAAAGACCCAGTTAATCATTGCAATAGTCCCCAGGTCCGGATCTTCGACAGACGCTTGGTTGCGGGGAGGGGGGTGGGGTTGGGGGGGGATGGCTTGCAGTGCTGTGTGGGAGATTACAGGGTGTTAAGGTCAGGACGAAAGTGGCTTTAGCAGGTGGTGTGTGAGTGTGGAATGGTGGCGGGAGAGGTGGAGTAAGGTGGGTTAATGATGATTGGCCCCGCTGACCAGATTCTGAAGGTGAAGAGAATGATGTTGAAATGTGCGGGGACGATTGGGAGGTGGAAAATGTGGTTTTGTACTGATTATTGGGTGTGTAGGGGTTGGAGGTTTTGTTGCTTATGTTGCTTTGTTTGTGTTTCTGTTTGTACGATTGTATGTACGTGCACATATGTTTCAGTATGAATGTATGTGTGAACGCACATATGCATTATTTGTCTTTTTTGTCAGCATTAGGGGTGAGAAAGACAGAGAGACACAGAGAGAGCAAGCTAGGATAAATCTATTTTCGAGGATAGCAGATAAGCACTGGTGTGCTTATTTCATCCAGTCCTTGCCCTAAATAGGGTTACACCACATATTAAATGATGAACGCATACGCACGCTGGTGATAAAAAAAATAAAAGGAAAAACAAAACAGACTAAATGTTTGAGAGACGGGACAACCAGTCTAAGAGGGTTAGACAGCCAGCCAGACAGGCAGGCAGGCAGGTGGTATGGCAGACGTTAGAAGGTAAGATAGATAGATAGTTAGACAGACAGACAGACAGACAGACATGTAGATGGAGGCAGAGAGAGTGAGAGAGAGAGAGAGAATGCCCATTATGTCCTCTGGCATGTTGGCCAGCAACGAAGAACTGCCACCCTTGTCTGCTTTGGGCCGTTTCTCTGAATGGTACCCCAGGTGTGCATCAGTCTTGAGTTCTCCTCCTTCCACCATTCTGCGTCAGGTGTTCTTCGGCCTTCCTCTCTGGCATCTGCCTTCTGGTGTCCGGTGATGGGCTGTTCGGACGATGTTACATTGTGTGGATCTATATCGAACAGGCAGCATTGACCTGAAGTTGTGTACCTTGTGGATGGAGATAGTTACCACTCATTACTAATAAATTGTGTTAATCATATCGAACAAGGTCAGTTCAAATCCGAACTTCACATACTCCAAGTGCTGAAATGAATCAGTTAACGGATATGGATAAAATTGATTAATATGTTTCTTGAATAAAGCACTTCTTTGAATTGTCATACAAACACGCAAATATTGTATGTTTATCTGAATGTGTTTTTTGCATGTCTTTTCTTCTTGTTGTAACTGCTTTGTTTTGAAAACAACGACAACAACAACAAAGAACAGTGTGGGAAAACAGCGTCCCGATCAAAGTCATTGCTTTTCTTCAGGCACGTTTTCTAGCTCTGTCTTTTTCTCTGAAGGGGGTACGACGGGCCACTTACTGCCTTCTTTGTTGAATTGCCGTTGTAAAAGTTACCATTGGGACCTTCTGTTTTCGACAAATGTCACGCTTTCAAAGCTCTTGTTTGTGGAGGGAGAAATACAAATGAAAGTTCTTTTAGTTACTGAAGAAATTCTTGACTGTGCAACAAGACCCCACTTCACTGGGAAAAAAGATATCCGCCGTGAGGTTTTGATAAAGAAAATGGACTTGTTAAAAAGAGCGATACCTGAGCAAGAAGCTTTCAAACAAACAAGCAAAAAACACCAAACCTTATGACAGGTGATGTTTATACTATTCCATCAGGCTATACGTTTGTCTTTTTTTTTTCTCTCGTCATATTTTGATTCCACTGCTCTTAAAATTGAGGATCCATTTCGTGTTAATCATTTTATTT
>NC_134878.1:16711400-16721400 GCF_041734735.1 Babylonia areolata | reverse complement strand
TCTGCATTCAGTTTTGTCCCAGAATCGCCAGTTCTGAAGGTTAACAGTATACCTTGGCAATTTATTCACTTCACCCGACCATGGAGGAGGGATTTTGTTGAATGTCCCGTCACACATTTCGGTGATTGAAGACATTTTGTTAAAGTATTTATGAATACATTTGAGCATTATCGGTTAGAAGGGATGGTAGATGTGAATGAATGGAGAGTTGGGGGAAACAGGGCAAAAGAGGGTGAAAAGAGGGTGAAATTTGAAAAAAAAAATCTAAATACTATTACAGGAAATTACTTAAAGGACTTCGTAAAAGAGAAGTCGCTAAACTGACAAGCCAAACAACTGACAATGAATGCAAAAAGTCAAAAACAACAACGTTCTCAGTCACTTGTGAAGACACACACACACTCTCTCTCTCTCTCTTTCTCTTATAATTATTTTCGAATACTCACATGCATACACACCCACACACCCACACAATCTCTCTCTGTCTCTATCTTTTTCTCACTCTGTGTGTGTGTGTGTGTGTGTGTGTGTGTGTGTGTGTGTGTTTGTGTGTGTGTGTGTGTGTGTGTGTGTGTGTGTCTTTCTCTCTGATTCTCTCTTTTTCTCACTCTGTGTGTGTCTGTGTCTGTGTGTCTGTCTGTCTGCCTCGCTCTCTCTCTCTCTCTCTCTGTTTGTCTGTCTGTCTGTGTCTCTCTCTGTGCTTGGTTGTGAGAGCCATTCTGTGTCAATGTTCGCACGTGTGTGTGTCCCACCTCCCTCTGTTCTGTTTTTCTGTATCGTCCTGTGTCGTCCTTCGTTACACTGTGGCTGTTTCTGTCTGCCTGCCTTCTTCCTCCAGGACTTACTGTTCATTACGATGTAGCATTATTCTTAAAAAGTTTGTAATAAATATGCCTCATTCACACACACACACACACGCACACACACACACACACACACACACACACACACAGGGAGCGAGAGAGAGAGAGAAAAACACAAACGATTAGGTTAGAAGAAATTGATTGGCAGCTCAGTGTTTTCTCCCTATAGTGAGATGGAGGAAACCCACATACTATGTTTCTGTGGAGCTCAGTCAAGGGATGTAAGGTGGCAGGATGGTGAAGGCGAATCTCTGCCAACACAGTGTCCGTGAGGGTCTGGGTTCGAATCCCGTTCTATGAGACCGAGCGTCCAGTCATGCGGATGAGACGATAAACCGATGTCCCCTGTACAGCACGCACCTGGCGCACTGAAAAAGAACCCATGGCAAGAAAAGTGTTGTTATATTACAAAAACAGATGAAATGTTTGACTATATCATTCTAGTGGCGAAACATTTCATCTATAAATGCAGAATAAATAAAATCCAACCATGTACAAAAGAAACATATACAAAACCGAAATATATATACACTCGATGGAAATGATGTCCATAGCATTTTCTAGAAAATGGTACTCATACATAAAAATCATGGAAGGCAACGAGGAGGAGGAGGAGGAATGACAACCATGAATGTAATGTTCTTCTTTTTTTTAAAATATTTTCCTTTCGGTTACTTACTTTTTTATGTAGTGCATATGACTTTATTTGTGTTTTTTTCTGTATAAAAACAAAGGTGTGTTGTTGTTTTCCTGCTTTATAGTTTAAATGATGTATAATAAGTAATATTATTGATAATTACAAAAAAAAGAAAAAAAAGAAAAGTGTTATCCTCTAGCAAAATTCTGTAGAAGAAACCCACTCTGGATAGGTACACAAATATGTATACATGCATTCAAGGCCTGACTGGCGCGTTTGGGTATGCTGCTGTTATGCATCTGTGAATCAGTGCACTTCTTCTTCTTCTTCTGCGTTCGTGGGCTGCAACTCCCACGTTCACTCGATTATACACGAGTGGGCTTTTACGTGTATGACCGGTTTTACCCCGCCATGTAGGCAGCCATACTCCGCTTTCGGGGGTGTGCATGCTGGGTATGTACTTGTTTCCATAACCCACCGAACGCTGACATGGATTACAGGATCTTTGACGTGCGTATTTGATCTTTTGCTTGCGTGTACACACGAATGGGATTCAGGCACTAGCAGGTCTGCACTCATGTTGACCTGGGAGATCGGAAAAATCTCCACCCTTTACCCACCAGGCGCCGTCACCGAGATTCGAACCCGGGACCCTCAGATTGAAAGTCCAACGCTTTAACCATTCGGCTGTTGCGGCCGTCAATCAGTGCACAATTTTGCATCGTTTGGAGAAACAATCCAAAAATGCATGTTGCGCTGTGAAGAACAAACAGTGCGAATTGGGTTCTCGTATCGCCGTGTGTGTTTGTTATAGCACGACGCGGGGTTCTCGTATCGCCGTGTGTGTTTGTTATAGCACGACACGATGTTCAGGCGTTTTTTTTCTTCTTCTTCTTTTCTTGTTTTTCTTTTTCTTGTTTGCCCTTCTCTTCACCTCACCATAAAAACCCGAAATCTACAAAGGTCAGAACATGGAAAGCAAGTCCAGGATGGATGGTTAAAAAAAAAAGTGGTGCGGTGGCCGAATGAGTTAGAGCGCTTCACTCTCGCCCCACGACTCTCCTGAGTTCGATCCCCGGCTCGGCGCGCCTGGTGGGTTAAGGGTGGAGATTTTTCCGACCTCCAGGGTTATATATGTGTTGACTTTCTAGTGCCTGAACCCTCCTTCGTGTGCATGCACATGCAGAAGATCAAAAACGCACGTTAAAGATCCTGTAGTCCATGTCAGTGTTCTGTAGGTTATGGAAACACGAAAATGCCCTGCATGCATTAACCATGACAGAGTCCTCAGCGAGTTGATGTTGCTCGTGTAATGGAAAGAAGAAGAATGGAAAAAAAAGAAGAAAGAAGAAAAACTTTAATCTGTGCTAATCACGCACTAACCCCCACCCCTCCCAGCCCAGTTGAAATCAGCAGACCATGCGTTTGATGGAGGCCTCTCTGAAATGGTTCATTTGATGACTGTGACGGCCGAACAGGAAAGACTGATGTTAAAAGAGTTGGGTCAAATTCGATGTGAGCACGACAGAGAACCTATTTCCAGCTTACAAGTCTGTGTCTTCGCCAGTTCCTGGTCTGTGGGAAAGGTGCAGGACAGGACGGAGAGAGAGAGAGAGAATCACACACACACACACACACACACACACACACACACACACACACACACACACACACACACACACACACACACACACACACACACACACACACACACACACACACACACACACACACACACACACACCACAGAGAAACAGACAGAGAACACCGAACACTGAACTGTTTAAATGTCATTAGCTGTATAGCTCTTGTGACGGGATGCATATCAAAACAATAATTGAGAGACAGAGAGTAACGCACAGAAAGAGAGAGACACACAGAAAAAGAGAGAGACAGAGACAGAGTTGTATGGGAATGTGACGTGTTAATCTTACATTTCCAAACTTCCTTTTCGCTTTCTGATGGACTTTAAAATCTGAGATGCCGACAGGTTGATGCCGCACTTCCCCAGGAGTCTTTCTGAGGCAGGAAAACTCGATGCGCCGTGAAATACGTCTGTGAGTCACGCACACTTTAACGCCTGCGCGTGCGCGCGTGTACACACGCACACAGAAACAGAAGCAGAAAGACGGGTGCAAAGATCGCGCCACGCCTACACGGACACATGCACGCACGCACGCACGCTCACACACACACACACACACACACACACACACACACACACACACACACACACACACCACAGTACACAAGCACACACCACAACACACAAACACACACACACGCAAACACACATGCATACGCACGCGCGCACACACACTTGCATACGCATACACACTTGCACACACGCACACGCGCGCGCGCATGCACACACACACACACACACACACACACTCTCTCTCTCTCTCTCTCTCTCACCCTCACACAAGCAGCACGTATGGATTCGAAAGCAAAGAATGGAGTTCTCGGAGTGCCTGTCCATGCATTCTGATCATATCAGTTTTCTTAGTATGGTCTCTCTCTCTCTCTCTCTCTCTCTCTCTCTCTCTCTCTCTCTCTCTCTCTCTCTCTCTCTTTCTCTCTCTTTTTAACTCTTGATGAATAGCGCAAAGTGACTGCCAATTACGTCATGAAATGTTCTGCATATGGACCCCCCACCCCCAACCCCCATGGGCCCAACCCCACCGTTCCCCCTTTAGTCTCCTAAAATATTGATGAATCCTCATTTCAGTCAGGTATTCAATAGAATAATTCACATGAAATATAATGATAATCATGATTTACAGATTATTACTTTTATTGATATATGGATTGACCACATAATTATTAGTTGACACGTTTATTGCACATCGACATATGAAAACGGCACTGGGTTAATTGAACTCGAAAATCAGAGCTGGCGCCATCTTGCATCCAAGTCGGTTTTTGTAGGAATCGCTCAGCATGCGATAGCTACCTTCCCTGGAAAATATCTGAGCGGAAAAGTCACGAAAACGGCTTAAAAACTGACAGATGTGATCGAAAAGTGTAATTTGTTTGAATGTAAGTGAAATGCAGATGTGGCAGTGTGGTCAGGATTGTCCTGCTGTACGTTCGCATTCCAGCAAACATCTTCCAATTCTTAAAATAAATAAATAGATAAAAACTGCTTCATCATCTGCATTGGAGCTGATGAAGAAGTCATTCGGATGAGACGATAAACCGAGGTCCCGTGTGCAGCATGCACTTAGCGCACGTAAAAGAACCCACGGCAACAAAAGGGTTGTTCCTGGCAAAATTCTGTAGAAAAATCCACTTCGATAGGAAAAAGAAATAAAACTGCACGCAGGAAAAAATACAAAAAAAAAAGAAAAAAAGAGAAAAAAAAGGGTGGCAGCCCGAATTTCACACAGAGAAATCTGTTGTGATAAAAAGAAATACAAAATACAAATACAAATGTAAAGGCCAGGATCAGCAAGGCGCGTCATGCTTTTGTCACCCTCAGACCAGTGTGGAGGAACGAAAACCTCAGTCTGCACACCAAGCTAAGGCTGTTCAACACCAACGTCAAGTCCGTGTTATTGTACGGTTCGGAGACCTGGAGACGCACAAAGAGCCTGGACAGCAAGTTGCAAGTCTTCATCAACACCTGTCTTCGCCAGATCCTGCGCATCAGATGGCTGGAGCGAATCTCCAACGAGGAACTCATGCGCCGGACAAAATGACCAGAGTATCCAGATGAGGAAGTGGGGTTGGGTTGGACACACCCTGCGTAGAGCACAGGCCCACATTCCATGCCACGCCTTGGACTGGAACCCACAGGGGAAGCGGAAGAGGGGACGACCAGTCACCACCTGGAGAAGAACTCTACAGGTAGAACTCAAGTCCACCAGCATGACCTGGGGTGAAGCCAAGAGAACAGCCCAAGACAGAGCGAGATGGAGATCTGCAGTGCGGGCCCTGTGTTCCGACCGGAACGAAGAGGATTAAGTCAAGTATGTCAAGTCATCTGCAATGTTCTTCCATGCCGATCATTCCGAGTCACTCATACACGGCTACAGCCATACCCCGGGTTCGTCTGTCGCAGTCCCAGCGATCTTATACAGTTTACACATGGTCTGCTTGCAATTATTCAGCTGCTATTTTAGAAGAAAAGTGGTTTTGCGTGGAGTATCGCACAAGCATTTTGAATTTTTGTTACCATTTGACCAGGCCAGAAAGTCGTGAGTAAGACAGGGAAAGTTTGAGTCTTTGAAAGATCGATATTTTGTTTATAATTATGATCGTAAGACTGAAATGTCCATCGTTGCTGGCTGCATTGGGTGGTGTTTGTTCCCTTTCCAGCACACGTATGTCGGTTCGGGAAAAAAAAGTTTCTGGCAGTGGGTAAATTCTTTGCATCGATGTAAATGCTGGTGACACCTCTCTCTCTCTCTCTCTCTCTCTCTCTCTCTCTCTCTCTGTCTCTCTCTCTCTCTCTCTCTCTCTCTCTCTCTCTCTCTCTCTCTCCTGACTGTCCCGCGATGTCAGGGTGTGTGTGGTTTTTTTTTATCTCTCTTTTTCATATAAAAAAAAATCATCTATTTTTCTTCATATCAACCCGAAACGCACATGCACCATGAAAGCTTTTTCTGATGTTGTGTATGGTTTGAATATCTGCAAAGATAGACAGAAAGATGGAGACAGAGAATGAGTGACAGACAAACAGGCAGGCAGACGGATAAACAGGTAGGTAGGCAGGCAGGCAGAGAGAGACAGGGACTGGTAGTGGCAGGCAAATGAGGAAGAAATCGATCGTCCTTCCCACTGCTGTGCCCCGCCACAATCGGAAGCAGGCCGTTTGTCCCATTGCCATGTTTACTCGGGAACCAGAGCAGTTGAGCGTGCGTACGTGTGTGTGTGTTTGTGTGTGTGCGCGCGCGCGTGTGTGTGTGTGTGCGTGTGAGTGTCTGTGTGTGTGTTTGTGAGTGTGAATGTGTGTGTACGTGTGTGTGTGTGTGTGTTTGTGTGTGTGTGTGTGTGTGTGTGTGTGTGTGTGCGTGTGTTGTGTGTGTGTCTGTGTCAGCGTCTATTGAGGGTGTGTGTGTGTGTGTGTGTGTGTGTGTGTGTGTGTGTGTGTGTGTGTGTGTGCGTGTGTTGTGTGTGTGCGTGCGTGTGTGTGTGTGCACCATCACAGTCAGAGACAAGGCGTTTGTCCCGATATCATGTCTACAAGAGAACCAGAGCAGCTGACACATTATCCGCCACTGTCAGTTGCACAAAAGGAACTGCTGCCGTTTTCACAATGAAGTGAATGATGTTCTCTATACTCCCGATTAATAACTGCCGGTGGCACGAAATGATATAAGAGGCAATAAGCGTTGATTCCTGTTATCAAATGTCAGACGATTAGGAAGACCACTTCGTGGAGATTTGATGTATTCTTGATTTATGGGTCGCGCGCTAGTGTGTGTGTGTGTGTGTGTGTGTGTGTGTGTGTGTGTGTGTGTGTGTGTGTGTGTGTGTGTGTGTGTATGTTTGTGTGTGTGTGTGTGTGTGTGTGTGTGTGTGTGTGTGTGTGTGTGATTCTCGTTGTTATCCCCGTGTATGATTATGCAACCTCTATTATTTCTTCTTGCCTTTGTTTCTGTCGATACTATTTTCTCTTTCGTTCTTTCTGTATGGCTTTCCTAACCCCTCCACTCCCCACAGCCCCCCTCCACACACACACACACACTTTCTCTCTCTCTCTCTCGCTTGCTCGCTCTCCTTTCTCCCCCGGGTGCTGTCATTAAAGCTGTAAATCCAGTTTCATTAAAGTCATCTCTTTCTTTCTGTTCTGTTGATTATATTCGAAGGGGCGTTGAGGTGTGGTGTGGGGGCTGCTGGGGTTAGCTGTTCATGACAACAGGCAGTGTGATGGTGGCTCAGGATGGCTTCGTCTACTCGCTGTGTCAGTAAATATGTATTCTAAATGTGAAGAGCGTACAGAATCAAATGTGTTCAGTTTAGTGGAATGAACTGTTACAGAAAAGAGGGAATGCGACATGTTTTATTCAGAGGCAAGGCCCCTGACTAAAGGGGGCAGTCATACACCAAAATTACGCAAGTGTATCTGTAATAGGAGAACGGATTGTGAATATTTGAAATGGCATATAATTCAAAAGAAACGTTCATATCTCATTTCAGTTTCGAAATCAAATTAACCACACGTAATCGTTTCAGCGCTTTTTAAATGTAGAACGCCACATTTGTACAATCTCGTTTCTGGAGGATGTAAACAAAGTAAGGCCAAAGTGACATAGATTAAAAGGAGGGAGAGAGAGAGGGGGGAGAGGGAGAGAGGAGGAAGAGAGAGATGGGAATACTGTTACGTATCATGTTTACCAAGACGAAGTGTATTAAATGATGCGGGGGGAAAATATAATTTTAAAAAAAAAGCACAACCAAATGGCTGCATATTATCATCGTTTTTATTAATCATTCCATTCCCCTTCCCGGCATCAGATAAAGAATATTCCCCCGTTACTGTTCACAGAGATTTATGGGTTAATGGCATGTGTTGGAGTCGTTGGCTTGGGGTTCGTCAGAATCTTCCATTAATTAAAAAAAAAAGAGAAATCCGTTCAGATCGTATGTATTGTTATCCTTGTCCCTTTGTGTTTCTGTCTTTATCTCTCTCCTCTCTGTCTCTTTCTTTTCTGCCTCTTTCTCTTTTACTCTCTGTTTCTCTGTCTGTGTCTCTGTCTCTATGCCTCTTTCTCTCTCTCTCGTGCCCTTATTTGCGTATCCACGCGTGTGTGTGAATTTGCGTGCGCGCGCGTTTGTTTGCGTGCGTGCATATATATATATATATATATATATATGTTTATATTCATGCGAGTTTGTGTGTGTGTGTGTGTGTGTGTGTGTGTGTGTGTGTGTGTGTGTGTGTGTGTTGGGAGAAACTAATCACCATTGAATGTGTTTCATTGTGATTGATGTTCTGAATCGTAAACCCCATCGAGTGCGAATGCTCGGGAGTTCATTTAATGACATGATTATCTCGTCATTCAAATCACTAGGGCTGCTTTAAAAAATGCAAAATCTGCTCGACTGGTTGAAATATTGCGTTGATATATATATATATATATATATATATATATATATATATATATATATATATATATATGAATATATATATATACAAAATCTGCGTTCAGTTTTTAGCCAGGCATTTGAAAGAGTAGCACAGGTTCAAACTGACAAGCTACGAACATCACTGCTGAATGGAAGACTTGATATTTTCTGCTATGGAAAAGGAGGTTTGTAGTTTCACTACCCTAACTATTTTACATGCACCCCCCTGCCCCTCCTCCGCAGCTCTTTCCGCGTCCCATTGCCCCCCGTTCCCCCCTACTCCTACCCCCCCCCCCCCCCCCGCCCTCCCTGTCCCTATACCATACGATGGTATTTGATGGTACTTGTAGTCCCAACGGCGTAAAGCCATTTGTTCCCTTCATTGTCAGTGTGTGTTGGGTGGGGGGAGGGGGGATGGGTCTGGGGGGGGGGGAAGGTGGAGGAGGAATGTACCCCCCCCCCCCACTACTCCTCACCCCTTAAACATCCTGTTTCTTTTTCAGAGTTTAGATGTTTACCCGGGGACAACATCAGACAGTTTTAATATTTGATGCGTCGTACTGACAGAGGAGATGTGCTGTGTTTGGTTTGAAGCATGTTGCTTTGTTGTTCCCTTCAGTGTAGGACGGCACGGGACACAGGAGGCTGTGGATCGATTTGTGCTGTGCTCTCTCTCTCTCTCTCTCTCTCTGTGCGCGCGCGCGCGCGCGTGTGTGTGTGTGTGTGTGTGTGTGTGTGTGTGTGTGTGTGTGCATTTGGAAAATCCGAACTGACAGTCATTATTGCTAGAAACCGATTTATTAGGTATCAGGTTTGTAGTCTGTGGTCATCGTCGTCGCCATCATCATCATCGTCACCGTTCGACGACGATGAAGCATATGCTGTCGATGATCATGAAAGCGAACGAGATGATGGTTTTAAAGATTTTAGAATAGACTTAAGAAAGGAGGATTCCTTTTTGGAGGCACTGGAACTCTGAGCCATAGATAGTGGTAATTCTGTGGCAGAAATAACATAATTTCTATTGCTGTCTTTGTTTCTGGCCTTCTCCTTTACATTCTTTTGTGTATTCCTGTCTCTTTCTAAGCGCGTTGGGTTACGCTGCTGGTCAGGCATCTGCTTGGCAGATGTGGTGTAGCGTATATGGATTTGTCCGAACGCAGTGACGCCTCCTTGAGCTACTGAAACTGAAACTGTCTCTTTTCTTATTTTCTACCTTACTGGCCAGTCTCACCTTTTTATGTTTTTTAACCTGATCATTGTGGATTCATCCTTATTGTATTCTTTTGGGGGGGCATTTTTGACGTGTGAGTTACCCACTGGTATATTTTGGTTTTTGTGTGTGCCATTATTTGTATTTGTATTTCATTTTATCACAACATATTTCTCTGTGTGAAATTCGGGCTGCTCTCCCCAGGGAGAG
>NC_134878.1:16703900-16706400 GCF_041734735.1 Babylonia areolata | reverse complement strand
ATATATGAAAGGTAAATTGGATATTGGATGGTAACTGTTCTTAGATGTTGCAATCTCTTTTTTTAACATTAGGGTGACAATGCCGTTTTTTGGATGAGGATGGAAGATGACCAGATTGAAGCGAATCATTGACGATGTCAATTATCATGGGTATCATTTCATCGAGACATTTACTCAGTAGTTATAAACAGGATAAAGACAACACATAGCGAGGCAAAAACAACAACAACAATAGCAACAAAAAGCCCCCCAAACAACCACGCAAAACACAAAAACCCACTTCAACGCAAGACGACTTGAAGCAATACAACACACCGCAATTTAAGGCAAGACAAAATAACAAGAAATTGGTTTCCTTACCTCAGCTTGAGCTTCTCAGATGGAGCGGAAAGCGAAAGAACGAGGATAAAAACAGTTAAAATCATACCAGTCTGGTACAAGGCGATACTCACTGGCATAGAATTCTTTTCCCACATATCACCATAGTTGGCAGAAAGACGGACAAGTTCATAGCACTTTACGAAACTGGGCCTTGCTTTGTTCAGTCAATGCCATGAAATTTGTATCGAGTTATTGACGTTCGAATGATGCAGAATTTGTTGTTATAGTCCATGCTTCATATCTTTATTTCTGTTTCACAGAAAACGAGTGTGTCAGTTTTATGTGGGTACTGTGGCGTTTCAACCGTGTATACCGTCAGACTTCATTATTTTTTACATAGTTCAAAGAAGGAAAAGCAACCAATATAAGTATATCTTCCCCCGTATTTAGACAGCAAATAAACCTGCCAAAGCAACAGTTTGATTTGATTTCTGATATAAAAAATACACAAGAAGAAGAAAACGAAAGAAAACAAAAAACAACACATTCACAATATGACCCTTGCGATCGGCTGGGACATATACCATATCAATTACAATGAATGAATGCAACACTGAACATTGAACAAAAATGTATTGTAGTGCAGTGCCTGCGTTGTCAACAGATATGTCACCCTGATAAAAAGAAATCTTTCATATGATAACCAGGTTGCTTGTGCTTACAATACACCCGAAGCATTTACTCGCGAGACAGGCTGTTACGACGCTAATCGAATTTTAGCATCATTCCCGAAATAGAACACTTCTTCTTCTTCGTTCGTGGGCTGCAACTCCCACGTTCACTCGTATGTATACGAGTGGGTTTTTACGTATATGGCTGTTTTTACCCCGCCATGTAGGCAGCTATACTCTGTTTTCGGGGGTGTGCATGCCGGGTGTGTTCTTGTTTCCATAGCCCACCGAACGCTGACATGGATTACAGGATCTTTAACGTGCGTATTTGATCTTCTGCTTGCGTATGCACACGAAGGGGGTTCAGGCACTAGCAGGTCTGCACATTCGGGACCCACAGATTGAAAGTCCAACGCTTTAACCACTCGGCTATACACCCGTCTATAACACTTCAATTCCTATGATTTAAAGAATTCGACTGTTTGATAACATTTGTTGATATGGTGCAGTTTCAAGCAAATGTACCCATTAAAGTCAGTTATATGGCGCAAAGAAGGGAAATTGGTATATTTACCCACCTCTTGCATTTCATCCGTGACTTGAATTTGGCAGGCAGGTAAATAATGATTTCTTATATAAAACACACAGGACTATTTGTTTTAATATATATCTACCATAGCCGTAAACTGTCAGTCTGGACTTATCTGTCCTCTGTGTCTGTCCGATAAGTTTTGTCTATCGCGCGCACGCACGCACGCACGCACACACACACACGCCCCTATTCCATCACTACCACCCGATAGGTAACTGGCTCTTTGATCTTCTGCTGCATCCTGATTTCAGGTCACCAGCCAGACAGAAGGAAAAAGCGAAAACCTGTGGAGAATGAGAAGCGCAGTCCCTGAAAAAAACGCCTTGTTGCCTTCGCCTCTGTGAACTTGACGAGTTGCAAAAAACGTAATCGGGTTTCGTTGATTAGCTCCAGCAAGCAGCACTCTTCCTTGGATCGATTCCAGACCTGCTGGTTTTGTGTGTGGCGGGAGTCCGGACATCTGTGAGGAGGGACCTTGCTGGACTTTTGTCACTGAGGGAGGTGAGTGAGTGTGTTTGTTGGGGGTGAGGGTGTGAGGGACATTGCTGGACTTTTGTCACTGAGGGAGGTGAATGAGTGTGTTTGTTGGGGGTGAGGGTGTGAGGGACATTGCTGGACTTTTGTCACTGAGGGAGGTGAGTGTGTTTGTTGGGGGTTAGGGTGTGAAGGACATTGCTGGACTTTTGTCACTGAGGGAGGTGAATGAGTGTGTTTGTTGGGGGTGAGGGTGTGAAGGACATTGCTGGACTTTTGTCACTGAGGGAGGTGAGTGAGTGTGTTTGTTGGGGGTGAGGGTATGAAGGACATTGCTGGACTATTGTCACTGAGGGAGGTGAATGTGTTTGTTGGGGGTGAGGGTGTGAGGGACATTGCTGGACTATTGTCACTGAGGGAGGTGAGTCAGTGTGTTTGTTGG
>NC_134878.1:16686400-16701400 GCF_041734735.1 Babylonia areolata | reverse complement strand
TCCACGGAGAACTTAATGACATTCCCCTGGTAACGTGATTACCAGGGGACAATGCCAGAGACAGAACGTGGAGAAAAATGAATGGGTTTGTGTGGCGGGTAGAGGGGTAAGGGTTGGCTTAGGTGTGAGTAAATGAGGAGACGGTGTTTTCTGTTATTTTCCTTCCCTCCTGCGTATAGTCTCTGTCTCCCTCTCCTCTCTCCTCTTTCTTATTCCCCCATTCTGTCTTTCTCTCCCTGTCGTTCTGTCTCTCTGCATGCGTGTACCTTTCATTCTTTTTTTCTTTTCCTTCTTTTTCTTCTCCTTTTCTGACTTCCTTGTCTGTTTTTGACCCAGTTCTACGGAGAACTTAATGGTATTCCCCGGTTACAACGGAAATTACCGTATCCTCATTTCCTTACGCCTAGCAAACCCCCTACCCCTACCTAAGCCTCCACCAACTCCCTAACCCCCACCCACCAAACAAACTCATTCATTTCTCTCCACGTTCTCTCTCCCCCAGTCGTTCTGTTTCTCTGCATGCTTGTATCTGTCTTTTCTCTTTCTCTCTGTCTGTCTGTCTGTCTGTCTGTCTGTCTGTCTCTCTCTCTCTCTCTCTCTCTCTCTCTCGGTGCCTTCTTTTTCTTTCTGACTTCCTTGTCTGTTTTTGACCCAGTTCTACGGAGAACTTAATGGTATTCCCCGGTTACCTGATTACATGGGACAATGCCAGAGAAAGAGCGTGGAGAAAAATGAATGGGTTTGTGTGGTGGGTGGGGGTTAGGGAGTTGGTGGAGGCTTAGGTTAGGGGTAGGGGGTTTGCTAGGTGTGAGGAAATGAAGAGACTGTGTTTTCCGTTATTTCCTTCCTCCCTTCCTGTCTTCTCTGTCTCTCTCCCTCCCTCTATTTCTTATTCCCCCATCCTCTCTCTCTCTCTTTCTCTCCCCCCCAGTCGTTCTGTTTCTCTGCTTGCTTGTATATGTCTTCTCTCTTTCTCTCTGTCTGTCTGTCTGTCTGTCTGTCTGTCTGTCTCTCTCTCTCTCTCTCTCTCTCTCTCTCGGTGCCTTCTTTTTCTTTCTGACTTCCTTGTCTGTTTTTGACCCAGTTCTACGGAGAACTTAATGGTATTCCCCGGTTACCTGATTACATGGGACAGTGCCAGAGAAACAGCGTGGAGAAAAATGAATGGGTTTGTGTGGTGGGTGGGGGTTAGGGAGTTGGTGGAGGCTTAGGTAGGGGTAGGGGGTTTGCTAGGTGTGAGGAAATGAGGATACGGTGATTTCCGTTGTTTTCCTTCCTTCCGTTGTTCTGTCTCTCTCCCTCCCTATTTTTCTTACCCCCTCTCTCTCTCTGTCTCTCTCTTTCTCACCCTCCCTCCGTCGTTCTGTCTCTCTGCATGCTTGTATCTTTCTTTCTTTTTCTCTCTACCTTCTTTTTCCTTTCCTTTCTGACTTACTTTTCTGTTTTTGACTCTGATTCTCTCCCCCTCTCCCTGTCTCTCCCTCTCTCTCCCCCTCTCTCTCCCTCTCCATCTCCCTCCCTCTCTCCCCCCCCCCCCCCCACTCTCTCTCTCTCTCTCTCTCTGACGAGTCATGATTATTACCTGACGAATCTTTTCAATTTCTGTAGTGATCTAAGACTTTGATATACCCAGCGCTTTCCTTGCAAAGAGCAGCCCGAATTTCACGCTCAGAAATCTGTTGTGACAAAAAGAGTAATACAGTACAATACAATACAATATCATACAACACAATGCAATACAATACAATACAATACGTCATTCGTAATAACCACACTGTTTTCCGTTCTTGGTCTGCAAATGATAATACCCAGAATGAAGGCCAGGGCTGGGTTGTATAAGCGATCAACGCGGAGCTAAGCCTGCTTAGAGTTAAGAACTAGTTTAAGTCTAAGAAAGAAATTCTCTTGATTATATTTAGGACAATTCCAAAGGTTAAACAAACTTAGCGCTCATCCCCGTGAAGATTGTTGGCCGCGTCCTTCTCTGTGTCCCACTTTCCAGCTCATTTCCGTGTGTCCTGTTAGCGGCTGTTCACTGTATTCTCATTTTTCTTTCTATTATTGATTCTTTTATTTCTGTCTTTGTTTTTTTCTTTTGTCCCAGCTACCACGTGTGTGCGTGTGTGTGTGTGTGTGTGTGTTCTCTGTATTTATGTCTGTGTGACAGAGATAATCTGTGTCTTATCTTTGTTTTCCTCTGTGTGTGACAGAGAAAGTCTGTGTCTGAATCTGTTCATGCGTGTATTTTTTTTTGTGTGTGTGTGTGTGTGTGTGTGTGTGTGTGTGTGTGTGTGTGTGTGTGTAAGGAAGAGGCGGTAGAGAGAGAGAAGGTGGGAAAAGAGAGAGCAGTGGGAAAGAAGGGAGAAGGTGCATAAACTAATTAATAAAGGATGGGAGAGACAGAGAGAGACACAAAGGAAGAGAGAGGGGGACAGAGAAAATGGAGAGACAGACACAGAGAGAGACAGAGAGGAGAGAGACAGAGATTAAGATTCAGGTGATTTATTCATTAAGGCCACAGACCCATTTGAACCAAGGGGCGTTAACATTGATTTTTTTTATAATGTCACGAGAAGTACAGGAATTAATTATGACATAATTGTATCACTTATATGAAAAGCTTTATATAAACATAATATCATTGGCAAATTAAATCGAAATAAACATGGCTATGCATAATATTTCTCTGAGATATTTCTTCTTTTTTTTTTTTTAACGAAGATCACACAAAACGGGACATTTCAAAACAAAATGAACTTTACGCCAGAGACATACACACCATGAAGAGCCGTATACAACATACCACCCACTCCACTTATTCGCAAAATATTCCATAACATATTTCTATTTATAGAGTGAACGATCTTCCTAAAAATCCACGAGAGATAAAGAGAGGGGGAGGGAGAGAGAGAGAGAGGGGGGGATCTATGGCTATCGATTAAAAAAAAAAGGGGGGGAGAGGAGGGGGGTCGCTGATATGTTGAATGAAAAGAGCAATAGCTGTCATATTCTCCATTTCTCACATCTTCTAGAGACTGTAAATTCTTTTCACCTTTCATCTTCTTCCATCAACGAGTAAACAGGTCCCTATCTGTTTTGCTTTTCTGTTCGCAATTACACCATTCTGCTGCTGCCTCGAGCATCCCTGAACCGGATACAATGGCGTATGGCTCGTTAATAACCTGCATTCGCAATATTTTTAGTGCTAACGTTACGTCAGCGTGTTCAGGTTTGTTTCCAAGATCATCATTATGTTTAGCTGTCTTGGATCGCTTGTCATTCCGTCGAAGATGAAGGGTGGGTGGTTTGCTGTGGAGTCCCCTATTTTCATGGTATACAGTTTCCTCATTCTCTCCCTGGGGTCTGTTTGGATTATGCGAGCTAGCTGCACATTTTCTTCTTAATCTTTTTGAGTTTTTATCGCTGATTCTCTTGTGTACTTGTCTAAAAATCTTTTTCTTTCTTTTTTTCTTGTTAGCTAATTTCCTGGGCCCTGTTTGTGATGATGGTCATTGATTTTATGTCTATTTCACGTAAGATTGCATGTGCGTGCGTGCGTGCGTGCGTGCGTGCGTGCGTGCGTGTGTGTGTGTGTGTGTGTGTGTGTGTGTGTGTGCGCGCGCGCGCTTTTGAGTGTGTGTGGGTGTGTGTTTGTGTGTGTGCTTTTGAGTGTGTGTGTGTGTGTGTGTGTGTGTGTGCTTTTGAGTGTGTGTGCGTGTGTGTGTTCGTGTGTGTGTGTGTGTGTGTGTGTGTGCATTTGCAAGGGTGCCTGTTCAGTCTGGTACTCCTGCTATTTTTGTTTTACTTCATCTATATTTCATTTGATCGCTTCATTTTACCCCCCTCTCTCTCTCTCTCTCTCTCTCTCTCTCTCTCTCTCTCTCTCTCTCTTTCAAATCATGCTTTTTAAAATCTTCATTTCTCCTTGCTTTCTTTCTTTGTTATATTCTACGAAATCCCAGAATTTTCTGATTAAGTTGTTAAAGAAAGAAAGAATGAAATAAAGAAACAGATACCACCCTCACATGCACACACACACACACACACAGAGGTTATTTAGAAAATCAAGCAGACTGTGAAAGATTACATCCGAAAGAAATCCATTGCATTTTCGTCCCAGTCTAGACACTTATATTGGTGCTTTAGTGTGTTGTATTGGAGACTAGGTGCCGGTGCGTGACGTTTGTCAGCTTGGATTGACCCCTGAAGGTGACTGTCCACCACACACACACACACACGCGCACGCGCGCGCGCGCGCGCACACACACACACACACACGCACGCACGCACGCACGCACGCACGCACGCACGCACACACACACACACACACACACAAATGCACACACACACACACACATACGCGCGCGTCTGACTTTGGTTTTCTCTCTGTTTATGTCTGTCTCTCTCTGCCTCCCTGTCTCTGTCTGTTTGTCTGTTTGCCTGTCTGTCTGTGTCTCTGCCTCTGTCTGTCTGTCTGTCTCTCTGCGTTTTTTGGCGTAATTATGAATTTGATTATGAATTTATGGCTGTGCTATATCTTATTATATACATGCTATCTACAAAATTTTATTTATTAGGAAATCCCCCTCCCCTCTCATTCTCTCTTTTTCTTCACTCTCTTTTCCCCCTCTCTTCCTCCCCATTTCTCTCTCTCACCATCTGTCAATGACTGTCTGGACTGGCCATATATCGCCTTGAAAATGATGGAGAAACGTGGATTTACATCTCAGTCAGTGACAGTTACAGCCACTCATATCTACTTCAATGATGGGGTGGTGGACATGTAAAGATGTGCATGCTGAATTAAGTGCGCGAATGCGGAAAACTTCTAGTCAATCTGTCATGGGCACAAACTATTGAACAATAAAATAATTGAATATAGAGTCAGATATTGTTCAAATTCAGACGAAAGCTGCACATGCGATTTCCGTGCAACCATGAAACATTTATGCAGCCTTCTATCCTGTATATGAAGATACAACTCCGCACTTTGCTCCTCAAGTAGGAACGCACGAAAAACGCACTTGAAAGCAAATCGAACATGAAAAGAGGAAATTTACCCTGGGGCACATTCAGAATGGGAACTCTCACTAGTGATGGACCCCCGTTTTCACAGCTCGGATTTCCAATATCGATCGGCTGTCAACTTTTTCACCTTAGCGGGCTGAGGAAGAGAAAAGAAATGAGCAGACGGAAAGACTGTTCTTTGGAGAGAGACAGACAGACAGAGACAGAGACAGACACAGAGAGACAGAGAGAGAGAGACAGAAGGCCCACAATTTCGATAAGTTTATTTTCGGAAACTCCTGATTCGTAAACAACACGCAAAGACTTCTCATTTCATGCTTGTCAGAGTGCACATAGTTGGAGACTACGATAGATAACACATGCATATCTCTGAACCCCCACCCCCTACCCCTCTCAGCACACCCCCTCACGCCGGCACACAGACTCCCTCCACCTTATCCATATAAGAAATAGCTGTTTTCTTATCAAGGACGTAGGGAATTGAACTGGTTTTCGTAGAAAAATACATGTTGTAGCTACGTAACTCCACTTTTGCTCCTGTTAGTTTTATCTCTTTATATTGTCTTAAGATACATACAGACCTTTGCTGGGACCAAAAGGATTTTGTTGTGTGTGCGTTTTTGTTTGTTTTTTGGTGTGTTTTTTTGTTGTTGTTTTTTTTTGGTTTTGTTTTGTTTTGTTTTTTGTCTTTTTTGTTTTTGTTTTTTTGTATGCGGAATGTGTATCTGGAACCTTCCAAACAACAGACTGTCATCTGGACCACATTCCAAGCTCAGCAGAGAGAAAGGAATACGGGACATCTCACTGTCTGGGCGTGGGCTTTGTCACAAGGCCAACATACACTCCAGCCCTCGACGTAACTCCTGGCTATACGCAAATATCACACAGAGAAACAGTGATTCAAACTGTCATGAAATTCTATCCAGCAGCTTTTTCTTTTCTTTGACATCCTTACCGATTCGTTTGAATGTCAAGGAAAAGAGCAAAATCGAAGATTCTCAACTGGATTCGTACGACGTTTTACGCTGCAGGCTTTCTGACCCACTTTTCTGTTACTACGTTTGTCAGCTGAAAAGATGGCTGCAACCACCGATTAATTGCTACGGCCTTTTGCGTTAACCTACTTTAAAGGGCAGAAAAGCGTTCAAAGAAAGACCAAGGAAATGATCATAAAGTTGTGGAATACACGTTTCAAACCTGCAGTACCAATAGCTAGTCCACAGTTCAGTTTCCCAAAAAGGCGCCACTGCGTTCGGACAAATCCATACACGCCACACCAAGTCTAATGAGCAGACGCCTGACCAGCAGCGTATCCCAACAGCAGAAAGGCCCTGAGGAGGAAAGCTATATATACATGTATATTTAGGTAGGTAGGTAGGTATAGCAAGAAAATATTTAAAGAAAGCTTTTAGTTGAACATCAAATATTAATACTGTTCCAAAGGAAAAAAAGCAAAGCAATTTCTTTCAAACATAACAGAAACAAAAGGAAAGAAAGAAAAATCATTAGAATCGAATGCCTCAGAAAAACGGCTTATTTTCTGTCCTATTGATACTCATGTTGTAAAGTTCATTATTTCATGGGAAGTCAGATCAAAGTTACGCAGTAAAGAAGACTTCAAAAAAATATTACCAAGAACTATGTCATTTAGAAAACTTCTTTTTTAATCACTGGACAGAAATTTTGAGATCATCGAATGTTGTATTATGAAGTAAGGCTCCAAATTTACACTCCCTCACTTAGCTCATGTATCTTTGACCTGAGTGAGAGAGAGAGGGAGGAGGGGCTTTTTTTCCCAAAACAGGCAAGCTGTGTGTGTGTGTGAGGGGGGGGGGGGGGGGGGAGAGGGGCGCACGCGCATGCGCAAAGAGTACAGGAGGAATGAAATGAAAAAGAACTGTGAAGGCAAACACCTTTTTTTTCTGCTGCGTTTCGGTTGAAGTATCCACGTTAATTTTGCCTACGTGCTTAACCTCACGTACAGAACATACTTGTATGTGATCTATACATTCATGCATTGCCAGGCATGCACGAGTTAAACATTAAACTCCCATGTTTCTACACGGTCTAGGTCGGGAGAATTTGAACAGGACATCTTCATTTTGAAGCAAGCTTTGCAGACCCCTTTGCACGCTGGCAAACAGCGATCCTAAATGGATTCCATTTGAGATATTGTGATCAATAAAGATGGATCGATGGGCAAATATTGTCACTTCCTCGGTGAAGTCCGCAACACACTTGAAAATCCAGACATTCTTTGATGATTGAAGAAAAAAGTTTGACACGGAGAACACACTGATGAGATTTATGCGAAATGTTTGCAAGTTTTCTGAGTGTGTGTGTGTGTGTGTGTGTGTGTGTGTGTGTGTGTGTGTGTGTGTGTGTGTGTGTGTGCAAGACTGTGTGTGTGTGAGACTGTGTGTGTGGGTGCATGCGTGTGTATGTGTGTTGGGTATAGGTGTGTATGTGTTTGTGTGTGCGTGTGTATGCGTGTGTGGTTGTGACTGTCTGTGACTATATATATATATATCTGTGTGTGTGTGTGTAGTGCGTCTCCGTCTCTTCTCCGCACCACCTGCTAAACAGATAAGCGCACACACTAACACACAAACACACACACGCTCTCGCTCTCTCTCTCTCTCTCTCTCACACACACACACACACACACACACACACACACACACACACACACACACACACACACACACACACACATGAAAAAAGATGTGAACAAAATATAAAGCAGTTACCGAGGAAAACGAAGCACTGGCAATTGAGACAGCACTTCACGAACTTTGATTTAGTTAGCGATAATTCAATCGTCATGTGACCTTGTCATATTGTGTGCTGTTTACAGTTAGAAAGTTTACATTAACTCACTGTGCGTTTCTTCTCAAGACCTTTGCAATGTGATAGTTCGTCTTGAAGGTGAACGTGCTTTCTGGTCACGCATTTACAGAAATGTAAAGGAGAGAGACAGAGACAGAGAGTGACAGAGATACACACAGAGAGAGACAGAGACAGACAGTGACAGAGCTACAGAGATAGATAGATAGACACAGAGAGAGCCCGTTTGAGGTTATGGCTCACTAAACTTTAGATAGTGGTCTTTAAGATGTAGTCTGAAAAACAAACAAAAAAAACACACACATTTCACGCACACATACACTCACGCTAGCATCTCGCCACACTGTCTGCATGTCGCTTATTTTATTTATTTATTTTATCTGTTTAACTGACCATCATTTCCTTGTGACACTGAAAGTGGTTCTGACCGCGGGCAGACTGCCCTGTACTGTCGGAATGGAGACAGGTTCCTAACACTGTCCCCCAACTGATCCAGTTTTCTTTTGCTGTCGATCGCAGGGTCTTCCAACAGCTTCCCGCACTCCCCCCACCACCCCCTCCTCCCCTCCCCTCCACTCCCCTCCCCATCCCGTCTTGTTTCTGGCGTCAGTGACGAAAGAAGGAAATGGACAAAGGGATACATCTGCTTCTATGTTAATTTATGTTTCTGCCACTGGCTTTGCTTGTCTGCTTGTCTCCAGTTCTGTCTAAACATCTCTCCGTCTACTCTGTGCCTATATATCTGTCTGCCTCTCTCTGTCTGTCTGTCTCTCTCTCTCTGTCTGTCTCTCTCTCCCATTGTGTCTCAGTCTGTCTCTGTCTCTGTCTCTCTCTCTCTTTCTGTCTCCGTCTCTCTCTCTCTCTGTTTCTATATCTGTCCGTCTGTCTGTCCCCCCCCCTCTCTCTCTCTCTCTCTTTATCTGCTTGTCTCCAGTTCTAAACATCTCTCCATCTACTCTGTGCCTATATATCTGTCTGCCTCTCTCTGTCTCTGTCTGTCTGTCTGTCTCTCTGTCTGTCTCTCTCTCCCATTGTGTCTCAGTCTGTCTCTGTCTGTCTGTCTCTCTCTTTCTGTCTCCGTCTCTCTCTCTCTCTGTGTTTCTATATCTGTTCATCTGTCTGTCCCCGCCTCTCTCTCTTTATCTGCTTGTCTCCAGTTCAAAACATCTCTCCATCTACTCTGTGCCTATATATCTGTCTGCCTCTCTCTGTCTCTGTCTGTCTGTCTGTCTCTCTGTCTGTCTCTCTCTCCCATTGTGTCTCTGTCTGTCTCTCTCTCTCTTTCTGTCTCCGTCTCTCTCTCTCTCTGTGTTTCTATATCTGTTCATCTGTCTGTCCCCCCCCCCCTCTCTCTCTTTATCTGCTTGTCTCCAGTTCTAAACATCTCTCAATCTACTCTGTACCTATGTATCTTTCTCCCCCCCCCTCTCTCTCTCTCTCTCACTGTAGTATGTTGCACTTGCCACACGTTGATTTCAGAGGCAGTAACAATACTGTACCTTTTGAACACCTGGATGTATCTGGAACTTGTATACTGATGACATCTCTCTCTCTCTCTCTCTCTCTCTCTCTCTCTCTCTCTGACTCACTGTCCTATCCAACTGTCAATCTTAGTGTGTGTGTGGAGGGAAGAGGGGGTGGGGGGAGCTGTCAGTGTGTGTGCACGCGTGCGTGTGTGTACGTGTATGTGTGTGTATGCGCTCGCGCGTGTCTGTATGCATGTGTGTGCGTGGGTGTGTGTGTGTGTGGGGGGGGGGGGTTCTTCATTATGTATACCCTTCTGCATGAACACCCTTTCCTTTCATTTATGTGTGTGCTATTTGTAATAGATGTAGATTAGCAAGGACAGATTGGAAGAATAGGCTATGCCTCAAATCTTAATCATTGAATAAAAACGGAGTTCTCTCTCTCTCTCTCTCTCTCTCTCTCTCTCTCTGTCTCCCGTCTGTCTGTCTGTCTGTCCTCCCCCCCCTCTCTCTTTATCTGCCTCTGCCATTGGATTCCAACGTGGACCGCTCGTGTCAAACGCGAGTCCCAAGACTGTTTTCTGACACAGCTGTGATGCAGACAGTAGCACAGAGGGGAAGGAATTAAGTGTAACGAGAATCGATCCACTAGAATCACTCATGGCTGGAATTAGACAAGGACAGCGGCTTCCGACCGTACCCCCCCCCCCCACACCCCCCTCCTTCCTCCCTCAATCTCCGGGAGTCGATTTAAGTAGGTGGTCTGGTGTGTCAGGGGTGTTCTATTCATGGACAGTTTCTCGCCCTTCGCTCTGTCTGTCTGAGTTTTTTTGTGGTTTTTTTTGGGGGGTGTGTGTGTGTGTGTGTGTGTGTGTGTGTGTGTGTTGCCCATTTCTCTTTTTCCGTCTCTTTCTCTTTCTCAGAGACATGCTGCTCCACACCACATCACACCATGCAGCTCCGTGCTTTACCCCCATCCCCACACACGCACGCACGCAAATTCACACACCAGACGCATTATGTGATACAAAGGCGCGGGTACGCACACAAGTGAGCACGCTCGTTCACGCGCGGACAACAATCAGCTGAGACAGACCCATGGAAAGTTCCCACATGCACACACACACACACACACGCACACACACACACACACACACACACACACACACACACACACACACACACACACACACACACACACACACACACACACACACACACACAGACATACAGACAGGGAAGACAAATGTGATTTGACGAATCCACCAGACTGTGAATGATGAAGTCCCGAGAAAGCCATCAGATAAAATATGGACATATATATATATATATATATATATGTGTGTGTGTGTGTGTGTGTGTGTGTGTGTCCTATTATATTAAGATTCTCTTCGATATGAGAGGAGCGACGACTGTTTCTTTGATGTCCATACCGAATTAATTGGATGTCCAGGAAAGCAGCAATTTTTTTTCAATGGAAGATTCGCCAATGAAATCTTATTCGTTTACGACGTTTTACACCAGATTCTTGCCGACCTAGTTTTTGGTTCTTTAAAATGCCACATGAAAGGATGGTTCTAACCGCCATGACATTATATACGGCAAAGTTGCATTTAACCTACTTAAAGAGCTCCAGACGGCCCGAATAAAGGTCACTGAAACTGCCACGGAGCTGTAGAAACAGTTTTTCAAAACCACAGCCTCGACTGCAATTGTTTGTGTGCTTAGTCGTTGGGAAAAAAAGAAAGAAGGAAATATTTCCCGACAAAGCAAAATACAAGGAAAGAAGAGAAAGAAAGAAAGAAAGAAACAAACAAAACAGTTCTGTCTAGTTTATCACTGCCATTGCTGCAGGGGTTTTTTGTTTCCCTTCGCGTGTTGCAAACAATAGTGATTTTCACGTAAAGTAGTTAAGTCACACAGTAAAGGAGACTACTTTATCCGGTTCAGGATAGTTTCAGGTAAACACCATGTCTATGCATACGAGAGCCATGGCACTGTTGTTCAGAGTGTGGAATGTATGACTGTGAGGCAGAACCGACTACATTACCCATGAAACTGATGTGTATTTGTTCTGATCAAGAAAGAGAGACATGCCGAGAACAGAGAGGGGGAGATAGAGAGAGAGAGAGAGAGAGACAGCAGACAGACACACACGCAAACAAACACACGCACACGCACACACACGCACAGAAACTGTATTGCCTTTTTCAGTCTCTGTGTGTGTATGTGTGCGCGTGCGTGTGCGCGTTTGCACACAAGTATACTTATGTCTGTACGTGTTCATGTATACAGGGACGCAAGATTGAAAAACTACCATTTCTATATGCTTGATTTTTTTTTTAATCGGAATGTTCGATTTTAATGAGTCGCCTCCAAATATTCCTTCTGATCTAGTATACTTGGCTTGGTAACAAAGACATATTCTGCTCTTCTTTTTTTTTTTTTAATTCTATAACTGAGATATAAATTTAGGCAAAGAGGAAAGGGGCGTAGCTTCGGAAAGAGGTAATTTTCGTTAATGTAAACGATCTTTCCTTTAAGATTTAACGAAGTTCATCAAGATCCTTTAAAACGCAGAAGATTTTTTTTTCCACAATGAGAGGCTAACGAGCGCTTCCTTTTACACAAGTCTGAGAATTCGACAGGTAAATGGGGATCGATGTACCCAATTTGAAGATAAAAGTCAGGCATTTAGTGCGTTTCTTTCGTTTGACCTGAGCATGGCTGTTCCTTTTTGGACCGGTGAATGGAAAAATGACTGTTTCTCCAAAGAGATTGTTACGAGCGGAAAAAAAGAAGAAAATATCAGTAAGTCTGAGAGTAACATACTAAGTAGCACAGAATAAAAAAAAGTCAACGGGTTGCCTTTTCTAAGGCTTTGTGTCATGACATTGTTTAAGAAGTTTTCTTGGGTATAATAAATGGACTGGCTTATGCGAAACAGAGTTAATAATGATGATAATGATGATGTTACTTAAGAAGCGCTCGATTTCTTTACGCGCTCTTCGAGTCCACAGTTTACAGCATTGCACACACACGCACACACACACACACACACACACACACACACACACACACACACACACACACACACACACACACACACACACACACAGAGGCATTCTCACCGTCACTACTGTCCCCACTCATCACAAAAACCAGCAAGAAAGGGTTGCATGTGACAGATAAAGGTGAGTTTTAAGACCTGGCCAGAAAGCACCCTTGGAAACAGAGAAACGAGGTAGGTCATTTCTAGTTAGCAGGATTCTGAAAGTCGATAGAATATTTCACGAAAGTATTTGGACCTTTCGATGTGTGATACGGAGCGTACAGTCATCTAATGAACGAAGCTGACGAAGAGGTGCATACATATTGTGTATATCGGAATGATTCTGTTGCAGATGAGAAGCAGATGGATGAAAGATTGTAGGATATTTTGGACTGAATAGGCAGTCAGTGTAAAGCGAGTAACAGCGAGGAGGTATGGTCTCATTTGGAGAAACGAAAAATCAACATGGTTGCCTGGTACTGTTTTTCTACGAGGTACTTTGGAGCACTGGGGACAGTAATGTAGTGAATAGAGAACGAGACGAGTCTTTTCAGCGTCAACTGAGAGAAAATGACAGATCGGGCTGACGCTAAGGAATTTAAGGTATGAACACGTCGGAAACATGCAGTTTGAAAGAGGGCATTAGAGTCAGTCATTGCATCAATATTGCGAACAACTGGTGAGGAGGAAATGGCAGTGCCATTAATGCTGACTGATGAAGGTTTAGAATGCTGATTTTGGAACTTGGCAGGGGGTGATCTCAGTTTTATAATCCATATGCAGTTTGTTGTTGTTCATCGAAGTTTTTAGATCAGCAATGCAGCTCTGTGTATTTTCAGTTACCTATTTGATGCACGCAATGTATTTTGAGTGATGCAGTTGAGTGTCGCATGCCGAGCCTTCAGGGAGCTTGGATGATGGTCATTACTCGACATTTGACTGGAGTATAAAACAGTGTTCACAGGCCCCAGCATAGAACCTTATGGTACCCAGTAATAGACCAAAGTAACACAGAAGTAAATACAACTGACCTATTCTTCCTGCTTACTACTGGTCAAGTAAACTGTTCAAGTAGAACGGTATTCCAAATGCCAAGAGTTCTTGAATTGTAATCTATCTTGGATTAGGCATCATGTCAGTGAGAAAGGCAAAACGGAGACAACCCCTAACAAACAAACAAAAAGCATCCAAACAAACAAACAAACGAGCCAAATCTGATTGTGTGTGTGTTAAAATTCAACGAAAACTATAGCAAAACGAGCACTGCGCATGATGAGAACCAGGAAGTCTGACCCGTATGAAATTTAGAAGTAAACAACGTCCTTTGCAGTGACCGAGTTGCTTGCTGACATATTTAACCTCACGAACGAAACACATCAGAGTGTGACAAATATCCATGTACTGCCAGACCCACTCGAGTTGAACGTAAAACTCCACTCTTGCTGCTCGGTTTTACTATTTGGGGACAGTATGAAGAGAACGCTTCGTGTTAAAGAGGATTTTACAGCCTTCCTGGGATGCTGGCAAATAGAAAGCCTAAAAGGTTTCATTGAGATGTTATGATCAATACAACGGATCGATAGGCAGATATTGCCACCTCCTCTTTGAGGTCTGCAGGTCAGTTGCAGACCGTGAGTTTTTCTGACAGAAAGGTTTGACAAGCGGGCTTCCCCGGTTCTGAGTGTTGACAGTTCTGCTCTGTGTCCACCTGGTGGATATGATTTGTCTGGATGATGCATTCTCTTTTTCATTCTTACATTTTAAATTTTAAGTTTGTTTTGTGAAAAAGTGGTAGTAGGGATGGTAGTCATTGTATTAATATCATGAGTAGTAGGAGTAGTAGCAACAGTAGTAGGAGTGGTAGTGATAACAATTGTTATTGTTGTCGGAAGAAGGAGAAGGAAATGACATAGACGTCAGCTCAGGAGAACATAGAGCTGCGCCTGTAAGGTTGTTTTTCTTACTCCAGTCACAGCAGAGTTCTGTGTGTGGAACGATTCGGGTTAGCTCCTTTTAGAAAGAACCTTTCTATGTCCGCAGCGCAGCGTCTGCTGTGAGTGCAGAAGCCCGTCCCAGAGTGGTAGGCTTGTCTGTAGGCTTACGACCCCCTACCCCATTAGTTCTCCCCCGCCTCTCACTGTTTGCAATAGAACGTTTCTTCTGTTTTCCTATAGACCTCATTTCAGCCTTTGCAGAGATGTATGACAGAAGCAGTGCTCTGCCTTTGTTCAAGCTCGAGTGAACTTATTAAGGTCGTGCTTGCATATATAAAATCATATAGCATGAGTTTTTGTTGTGAGTGGCCAAGCAGTTTTTATTTCGGGCCAGAATCTTTACGCAGCAGATCCTTCGACATAACTAAGGTCATTCGGTAGATGTACGTAGCTATACAGTGGAGACGCCTTTCTCAGCAATAGGAACACCACATTATTCCTGATTCATCAGCTGGCTAGACTCGTGTCTGAGTGATTGAAACATGACGTGATTGTTGCTGTATTTGTTGTATTTGTATTTCTTTTTATCACAACAGATTTCTCTGTGTGAAATTCAGGCTGTTCTCCCCAGGGAGAGCGCGTCGCTACACTACAGCGCCACCCTTTGTGTGTG
>NC_134878.1:16671400-16681400 GCF_041734735.1 Babylonia areolata | reverse complement strand
CAGAGGGAACGACAGGGTTCAGGAGAGGAAGATAGAGAGAGCTGTGTTCGGCGGGTGGTTCTGGCCGAGAAGGCCCACAGACAATTTCCATGGGTCTATTTTGGGAAACTCCTGATTCGTAAACATTGCCTGCAAAGACTTCTCGGGTTTTTTGTTTTCGTTTTGTTTTGTTTTGGGTTATTGTTTTTTGTCTGATCACTCGTGGTTAGACACGGGGGTAGCTAAGACGCATGTGGACTTATTGGATTTCGCCCTCCAGAAATATCAGCTGCATTTTTTAAGAAATCGATCATTTTTTGTCATGAAGGATGTGTTAACGTTTGTATGGTTTTGGAGTGGAAATGCTATGTGGCCACAGTCTAATTCACCTTCCCCACAATTTATTTATTTATTCATCGTTTTTGTTGTTGTTGTTGTTGTTTTGGGGTTTTTTTTATACTTAAGATATGGAGTATTTATACAGGGGCAAAACAAAATTTGTTACCGTTCCATCATTCTGCATGTAGGAAGATGAACCCCAGTTTGTCGTTCCGAGCAGCAGACTTCCCTTTTGGACCATCATTCAGTCCGGACCATCATTCAGTCTGGATGTCTGGACCATCATTCAGTCCGGACGATCATTCAGCCCGGACCATCATTCAGTCTGGACCATCATTCAGCCCGGACCATCATTCAGTCTGGACCATCATTCAGCCCGGACCGTCATTCAGTCTGGACTATCATTCAGTCTGGACGCCCGGACCATCATTCAGTCCGGACCATCATTCAGTCTGGATGTCTGGACCATCATTCAGTCCGGACCATCATTCAGCCCGGACCATCATTCAGTCTGGACCATCATTCAGCCCGGACCATCATTCAGTCTGGACCATCATTCAGCCCGGACCGTCATTCAGTCTGGATGTCTGGACAATCATTCAGTCAGGATGTCCGGACCATCATTCAGTCTGGACGTCCGGACCATCATTCAGTCCGGACCATCATTCAGTCCGGACCATCATTCAATCTGGATGTCCGGACCATCATTCAGTCCGGACCATCATTCAGTCTGGATGTCCGGACCATCATTCAGTCCGGACCAACATTCAGTCTGGATGTCCGGACCATCATTCAGTCTGGACCATCATTCAGTCCGGACCATCATTCAGTCTGGATGTCCGGACCATCATTCAGTCCGGACCATCATTCAGTCTGGATGTCCGGACCATCATTCAGTCCGGACCATCATTCAATCTGGATGTCCGGACCATCATTCAGTCCGGACCATCATTCAGTCTGGATGTCCAGACCATCATTCAGTCCGGACCAACATTCAAGCTAAGTGGGGAGGAAAGAAAAAAAATTCCTGTCTGTGCGGCGTTTCAATAAGTGACCTCACGTGAGTGTGGGAGTCACCGATTGACTATATCCCCTGCCCTCAGTATAACTCACTGCTACACGTGATTATCAGACAAGCGATGATTTAAACGTATGGATTTTTTTTACTCAACAGCTTCTTGGCAAAGTTCTTACTGGTAGAAAAACAACAAATTGACTAGTTTCCGTCTTTTTCCTAATCATGAGCAGATACATACATACATGAATATTATATATATATTCTTTTTTTTAGAGAGACACAGAGATTAAAGCAGCTATCTTTCGCGCGCACGTTTGTGTGTGAGAGAGAGAGCATGCGTACGTGTGTGAAAGCCTGCCATATATCATAATGTAAACCTTCTGTGCGTATCGGCTTTCATATATATATATATATATATATATATATATATTAGTATACTAACCCTCAGAATATTCCTTTTGACCTAGATACAGGTGTCAAAACACCTTTAACTTTTGATGAGAAAGGGAAAAGGCCAATATCCCAAATGAACAAACAAAACAAAATAAACACACACACACACACACACACACACGCACGCACGCACGCACGCACGCACGCACGCACGCACGCACACACACACACACACACAAATACATAAGTGTGTCAACAAAGACAGATTGTGTGTGAGCCACAGTGTGATGAAGGTTATGTCGAGATGAGGATTCTCTTCACTGATATATGAATACCGCTGAAAGTATAGAGAGGAGTACTGAAAACAACAACAACAAAACAAAACAAAGAAAAACATGGGTGAGGAAGGACCATTAAGAAAACGAACTGAGAAGGAAGCCCACCATTTTTTGCCACGACAGAGTTTTTAACATCAGTGTTCGCTTACCTATTTAACCTCACGTACAAATCACACCAGACGGTGATTTAAACCTCCATGTGTATGGTTGACACACTCGAATGAATCATAAAGCTCTTCATTTGCTGGACAGTTTGCAAAGGACATCGCCATGTTGAAGAGAGTCTTGCAGCCTCGTTTGGATGCTAGCAAACAGAAAACCTTCAAAGGATTCCATTGAGATGTAATAATCAATATGATGCATCGATGGTCAAATATTGTCCCTTCCTCTTTGAAGAACTGCAGCACACTTGAAAATCCTGAGGTTCTCGGGAAGTTAGACCAGCGGGTCTGAACCTTCCCTGTTTTTTTCCATGTTGACAGATCTGTGTTCGAAACGTATCGCAGAATAATCGTTTGGTGGACATAAGGACTTCCTTTCCTTCATTCCTACACATTGAAATCAAAAAGTTAAATTTGATGATTCGCGGCAAAGTAAGGAGTTGTGATGGTGGTCATGGCAGCATCGACAGCAGCATTAACAACAGTACAGTGGAAATGGCACAATTGTTATTGCTGTGGAAGGAGTGGAAGGAGACACATTGCAGCAGCTGGATCTGCACTTGTGACTTACTGTGTTTATGTATTGGAACAGTCTCTGGCTTGTCTCTCCCCAGCGATTTGTGTGTGTGTGTGTGTGTGTGTGTGTGTGTGTTGTGTGTGTGTGTGTGTGTGTATGTGTGTGTGTGTTGTGTGTGTGTGTGTGTGTGTGTGTGTGTGTGTGTGTGTGTGTGTAGCATGATATCTGTTGTGACTGTAGAGGCTGGTCAGTGAGAAGTGGGCTTTGTTGCTTGTAACCCCTCCGAAATGTGTTTCGGTTTGGGTTGGGTTTTTTTTGTCGGATTGTTTGTTTGTTGTTCTGTTAAATGAAATGAAATTATGGTGCTTAGAGCCTCGCCGACCACTAAGGCCATCTCAAGGCTATCGCCGCGTCAATAACTACTACAAGGATAAAAAACAAAAACAAAAAAACAACCAATTAAAACGAGTCACCACTTCAAACTTTCACTCCAAAGTTAAAAGAAAACTTCCATAGTTTAAAACCTTCAAATCTGGTTAAAAAGGTTCACTTCTTTTAAGAAGTCCATCAACGCCCACGGAGGGACATCACGAAACAAAGTCTTCAAAGAAACCGCCTCTACCTTCTGCTGTTTCCAATATGACTGTTCCGCTCTTTCGAAGATCCTTCTTTATGTGATTGCGTACCTGTCTGTTATAGCTCCATGTCTGCGTTTGTATCTAAGTGCACTTTTTCAAGTCCTGCTTGAAATCTTGAAGCACTTGGCGCGGTTGCAGTCGGCCTGTGGCTTTTTTTTTATGGCAGAAAGAGTCTATCGCAACAAATTCTATGGAAATCGGAGTAGGGATGGGAATGGCCAACGCAGCAAATGCGATCCTGCACTTCTGTCGATTCGCTTCATTTGTGCTTGCTCTGGTTCAGCCTTCAGCATTCATTTATCAAGCTCTCTACAAATTCGTAGCTTGGGATTGGTGGCCTTTGTCACAGTTCTTATAAAGACTGCTGTCGTATACAGGAACATTACATATAAAACGAGAGAGAGAGCCGGAGGGTGGGGCGGGGGGGGGGGGGGGGAGTGTGTGTGAAAGAGGGCATGACCAAGGAGTGGTAGAGGGTCAGTTTGGATCCTTTGAAAAAATACAATGGCTGCATAATTGACTTGAGCATTCAAATAAACACGTAATGAAACAAGCAAGGAAGCAAACGGAGGCAAACAAAATAGAACGATAAGAAAAAAAAAGAAGAAAGGGTTGACTGAGGACATGGTTAATATAAACGAGAGTGAGAGTGTGTTCGAAACAAACCAGACAAAAGATCGTTGTGAAATGAAATCGAACAAAAAGAGAGAAAAAAAAGTAAATTTGATTTCAATCATTTTTATTAAAAAATCATTCTATTAAGAACAAAAAACGCATTCACTACGAATATCAACGTAATACAGTGCTGACAAAAAAACCCAACCTTTATTAATCAAGAGAATAGACTGATTTCCTTTTCAGCAATTACGATTCCAAGAAGAAATCAGAAATAGCAGAATCAATTACTCGTATATACACACGCACGGACGCACACACGTACTCAACCATGCACACCACACACACGCAGGCAAACACACACACACACACACACACACACACACACACACACACACACACACTGTGAGAAAGTGGGGTGGGAGGAATTCTGTCTGCACATTCTGATCGGCTGTCTGGAAGGAGGGAGGTGGGAAAGAAAGAAAGAAAGAAGGGAGGGACACAGACAGACAGAGAGAGAGAGGCGATATAGGAGGGTGACGGATCAGATTATCAAAATATGATAAGACAAATGATTTCCTGTGAGCTGCCAGTTATAATTATGGGTTATGCGGAAACGCAAGCAAGGTGTGTGTGTGTGTGTGTGTGTGTGTGTGTGTGTGTGTAAGTGTTTGTGTACGTGTTGTGTGTGTGTGTTTGTGTGTGTGTCTGTCTGTCTCTCCCTCTCTCTCTCTCATAGGAGACAGTCCCATGGTGATCAAAAACAAAGAAAATGATTATTGTACACTGTATGAGTATTCGCCCGTTACAAATGCTTGAATGGTCTCCATGTACGGCAGACGGTGTGGCATTGCATTACAGAAAGTTTGACGGCTTGAAAGTTGTTTTTTTGTTTTTTAACAAATATGCACGTGCGTGCACACGTGCGCGCAAGGAAAGAAGAATGTCTCGTTAAACGCTTTCAAAAACAATATAATTCTCTTTCGGAAGGAAGAATCCTTTATGTGCCAGCTTTTAGCTGAATTTTGACGGTAAATTTCGTCAAAAGTCAGCGTCGGTAGCAGTACAGGGAAGCGCATTGACCCCCGTTTAGGTTACAGTTTGCTTCGTTAAGGCTTTTTGACAGCTGGAATCATGTTACTGAACTGGGAAAGGTGTTTGCAACCAACTTAGTCTTGTCTTGGTATCGTGTCAGTTTGTACTGTGCAAATTGCACGAGACTGTGGAATGTAAACTAGTGACTGCCCATGGCTCAGTAAGTAATTAACTTTCTTCCCCGTTTGTCTGTCTGTTTCTGTCTGTGTGTGTGGCTCTGTTTCCCTACCTTATTCTCTCTCTTCATCTGTTTCTCTCTTCCCCCCCACCTCTACCCCGCCCAGACACAGAAGGCACGCGCACAGGTTTGGCAAAACTTAGCTTTGCACCGAAACCCATGTTTCATTGATTAGTTGAGAGAGAGAGAGAGAGAGGGAGGATAATGATGAAGACTTTTGTTCCGGCTTAAACTTTTTTCTTCAGTTTTCTTTGTCAGTGCTGGTCTCTCCACGGTACTTCTTCGTTCGTGGGCTGTGTGACTCCCAAGTCCACTCGCATTGTTACCCCCCGCCATGTAAGCAGTCATACTGCGCTGTCGGAGGAATGCATACCGGGTATGTCCTTGTTTCCGTAACTTATCGAACGCCGATATGGAACTTCTGCATGCGTATATACACACACGAAGCGGGTTCGTGCACAAGCAGGTCTGCACACATTTTGACCTGAGAGGTGAAAAAAATCTCCACCTTTACCCACCAGGCGCCGTGGCCGGAATTAGAACCCGGGACCCTCAGATTGAAAGTTCAGCGCTTTAACCACTCGGCTGTTGCACCCGTCTCTCAGCGGTACTAAGAGGGGCGCGCTGCACTAATGCACATGTTTAATATATATATATGTATCACACTCTCACGACATCGGTATGCAAGGAGGTAACTGAGAATCACCTTTGCTGTACTACCTCAAGGCACAGGTCGCAGTGCCGCACTTTTCTTGAGTGAGCAACTCATTTGTGTTGGTACAGGAACAAGGATCAGCCGTTTGTTGCAATGTTTTAAGCTCACTTGCATGCAGTCGACGAACGAAACCTGCAAGATTTGAAAGAACAGCCCCACATTAACCTCACATCGAGATAACAGGAGGAAATAGGATCAACTGTATCATGATCACCGAATTCGATAACAAACAGGGAGACAGACTGACAGTTTCGAAATGTTTTGGCACCTCCCTTATAAAGACGTGCACAGAGGAAGGCCCGCAAAGCGGGACAACATTTTTCTCCTATCAGTTTTGCTGCCTCCGCTTCTTTTGACAGTGTCACTTCCTATGTTGTGCTGTGTTTGTTTGCAGCTTTCTCTGACGCGGCTTTTGCAGTGCTGTTTATACCCCTACAGTTTTTACCGCCTGAAATGAAAGCGGGATACATCAGTTGAGCCGTAGCCTCGGCGTAGAGGTTTTTCGTGTACGTCTGTCTGAGAACATTTCTTGTAGACTGGTGGAAAATTTGGATTTGCGCCAGACCTATACATACACAACACCAGTATGTATTACTGTCGTCAGCTGTATTTGACTTTGAATCTGGTTCAAGGTCACAGAGTTAAGGGAACGAATTTAGCATATGTGCTTGTTTCTTTATATTTATATATATATATATATATATATATATATAACTTGACATACACTCGCATCGGGAAGGCATCTCAGAATTTATAACTCCCCAAATGACCAAAGTGAAGGATACCTCGGGTATAATCTGGAGGAAATTTAGCGGTATTTTTTGCAGTTTGAACCAAATGTTAACGAGTTATTGACGGGTATACAGGTGACTAAATCTGTTGCCTGTAACTGATTTTTTGCCTTCAACTTTATGTGATTTAAATGTAATATAATTTTCTTCCTATCGGAATCATTACGGCCTTCCGAGTACCAAACCTCGGATCCCCGTCTATTTGACCTGTCAGTCAAGTGTCAGGTGTGTCAATCAAATGCTGAGAAAATATTAATTGAAAAAGACATCAGTGGCAAACTCAGAACAGACACACGTCTCTCTGAGTGTATCTGGTTTTCTCCTCCGGGAGAAGAGGAGTAGGAAGAGGAAGGTTGAGGAAGAAGAGGTGCTGATGAAGAGGGAATGTAAAGATAAACACTAGCATTAGTAGAGTCTCACCCTTTGTGAAGACAGACGGACAGACATGCACGCGCAGCCAGGCAGGAAGACAAAGAGACAGACCGGCAGATTGTCAGGCGGTGCCAAGCCTCCTCTGGAAAAGGAAAGTTTTAACCCCACACAAAAAGTGGCCGTGCCCATTAGCAACGTGTCTCGGATTCCAGAAAAGTTCCTGCGCGTTCGCGGGAGTAATTTCCCTTGGAAACCTGAAAACTGGTCTGCTAGCTGCAGATTGATTTCAAGAAGCACGGCAAAGTTGAAGAAAATTATTACGTTAACGTGTATAATGTCGGAAATAACCTTTTGACAGGATAAAAAGAACTGCACGAATATAGGTTAATTGTTATATTCTCCAAAGGAAGGCAAGGGAAGAGGTTTATTTCACGTGCCCCCTGCGGGCGTAGAAACTTACATCAGCGTATTTGATGCACACCACACAAACAAAAAGAGTGATGTCAAAAAGTGAACAAACACAAAAGGCCCACACGAGCAGCAGGTAAAATGCACATTAACAACCAGTTTCCATCACAACAGACAAAATAAGGTTCCTTATCAATGTGCAAAGTTTCATTTAAAAGAAACACGAATTGTAAGAGACAAATGCTTCAAGTTCTAAACAATATTCTTACTTTTGTTTCTTTCAAAAGCAAATGGATTTTAAATGGTGTTTCGCCGGGTTCAGTAATGTGTAGGTAAACAGCTAAGTAGGAACCACCACCACTACCACCACCACCACCACCACCCTTCCACCATCCGCTCACACGTCCTTTCCTTCCCTCCACGTGGACACGCCGTCCTCACTCCGCCATTTAGATTTTACGTTAACACACGCGCGCACGCACACGCGCGCGCGCGCGCGCGCACACACACACACACACACCCCCACACACACACACACACACACGCACGCACACACACACACACACACACACACACACACACACATACACGACCTCAGAAGCCTATAAGCTTGCGGGTATTCTACCACTAGATGAAATCAGAAAATTAAGTTCTGCTAAATATATTGTGAGATGTACAGCAGTGGATGATTTTGAGGAATTAAATATTAGGTCTGATATTGATTTTCCAAAAAATGCACAAAATAATTCAAATCTACAAACCATTCGCACATATGTGTCAGATATTTTAAATTATTCAGATATTGATTTGCATGATATGGCACCTCGTGTTCTGGTGCCACCTGTCCCTCCCTGGGAGTTAACAAAAGCAAACGTCAACATATGTGCTTCTGACACAACAAAAGGAGAATCTCCACATATAATAGCAGCATCTGTCAGAATTGAATTAGAAGAAAATTTTGATTATCATTTAAAAGTTTACACTGATGGCTCGGTCCTGGATGATAGCAGTGCAGGATCTGCTTTTGTCATTCCTGACCTAAAAACAGAAAAATCATATTATTTAGGTAAGGGACATTCAATTTTTACAGCTGAATTGGTGGCCATCCTTATGGCTTTAAATCATCTTGTTGATATACCAATCATAATAAGTAATATCCTATTTTGTGTTGATTCTCAATCTGTCTTAAAAGGTTTGCTCCTTTTTGAGAATAATCAAAGAGAAGATTTATTTTTTGAAATTAGGTATTTATTGCACTCCCTATTTGTGAAGGGTACAAATGTTGATTTTTGTTGGATACCATCCCACACTGGATTCCGTTATAACGACCAAGCAGATAGGGCAGCAAAAAGGGGAGCAAAAAATCATATAGATAGTATAAAAGTATATTGCCCATTGTCATACAAGGAAATAAGCAATATACTAGAAAGAGACTTTTATAGGTGCTTGAATTCAAGTCTAAAACCTCGTCAGTTGACTCTCTCAGACTTTGGTCCGATTCGCAGACCAATTCTGAGCTTAGCTCTCAGACTATTATCAAATTCATTACGGACCAAGTATTGTTCTAATGTCAAGTGTTTATGCTTTAATAACCTGACAATTGAGCATATAATTTTTCACTGTAGCTTGATGAAGCCTTTTGTACACGAAAGTGTGTCTTCACAAGTGACTGAGAACGTTGATGTTTTTGACTTTTTGCATTCATTATCAGTTGTTTCGCTTGTCAGTTTAACGACTTCTCTTTTACGAAGTCCTTTAAGTAATTTCCTGTAACTGTATTTAGAAGTTTTTTTTTGTTTGTTTGTTTGCTTCTTTGTTTTCTTTTTCTTTCAAATTTCACCCACATTTTTACCCTCATTTGCCCAGTTTCCCCAAACCCTCCATTCATCCACATCTCCCACCCTTTCTAACCGATAATACTCAGATGTATTCATAAATACTTTTACAAAATGTCTTCAATCACCGATATGTGTGACGGGACATTAAACAAAAAATTCCTTCCTACACACATACACACACATTAGATAGATAGATAGATAGACCGATATTGATATCATAAATATTAGATTTTTTTCACGTTGAAAATTTATCTACGATCTACTGACAAATAGATTGTTACCTGTGGCATTTGAATGAGTGGAATGCTTAGGACGCATTTTGGATGAGTTTTTTTGTTGTTTGTTGTTGTTGTGTTTGTGTGTGTGCTTTTTTGGGGGTGTGTGGGTTGTATGTGTGTGTGTGTGCGGGGGGTGGGGGAGGTCTTTCAATACACTACAGTGTCACTCCATGTCTGTGGGAGTAGAGAGGGTGTTGTTTTCTCATGAATGTGGATTTTTTCCTTTCTTAGACGAGTGTTTTCCAAGGCCCTTCCACTCAGTCGCTGGAATCCTCTCGAAAACTGTTCTCGCTGTTCCCACAAGCACTACCTTTTCGACCGCAAGCA
>NC_134878.1:16638900-16666400 GCF_041734735.1 Babylonia areolata | reverse complement strand
GTTCGTATATATATGAATTATATATATGATTATGTACATATAGATAGATTTAGATTTACATACTGATAGATCTATATGAAATTATGTATGTATGTATTCATGTATGCATGTATGTATGTATAGACAGATGTTAGAAGAGAGACAGAGCTGAATATGTGTTTTATGTTTTGATATATATATATTTTTTTTTTTTTTTTTTAAGAAATGGTGATGTAAACCAGAAAGTGTGAAGAAAAAGTAGCGTTACGAAAACGCAGTTCAATAATTTATAACTGTTTCTCTCATGTGCAGCATTGCGCTGGGGGAGGGGGAGGGGGAGTTGGTGGTGGGGGGAGCTGCTTTATTTTCTTTTTATATTATCTACATTCAAGCAGATGCAAACGTGCTAAAAACCAAGCAAAAATGAATCGGTTTTCATTGTATACAGCGAATCTTACTACACGTGGGAAATTCCAGGCATAACTTAACTTTCGCTTTACTGCAGCTGTGTGTGTGTGTGCCGTCAGAACCGACCAGTTTCCTTCAGGTGGGGAAGGAGAGGGTGATTTACCCCCACCCTTCCGCACTGCGTGTGTGCCTCAAAACGGCTTCAGCACTGTTATAGACAGTAAGAAGGGACCTGCCGCGAGTGGTTTATCTCTCTTTTCTAATCTCCGGTTCGACCCCCATGTGGGCCACTTTGATTTTCTCAAGGCCTGACTAAGCGCGTTGGGTTACGCTGCTGGTCAGGCATCTGCTTGGCAGATGTGGTGTAGCGTATATGGATTTGTCCGAACGCAGTGACGCCTCCTTGAGCTACTGAAACTGAAACTGTAACAACTATAAAACTTAATTCCTTGTACATGTCAATATAATCGGATGGGTGACAATGAAAAATCAACTTAATTGAGGTGTGTATCCACACTGACATTACTGTGAACGCCACCGCATCTTCTCATCATACCCACCCACCTTTTCCCACTACGACAGTGTGTGTGTGTGTGCGTGTGTGTACGTGCGTGCGTGCGCGTGTGAGAGAGAGAGAGAGAGAGAGAGAGATTCACGAAACAAGTTTTTTTCTCTCATCTTCATGCCTTTGGTGTTTTAGGTTATCATCCCATCATCACGAAAAATTATGCTGGCAGTTGGCATGTTGGCTCTGTCCCCGTGACATCCATCAGTATGATTCACATCCCCAGCAACTTGTCTCGTGTTTTCTCTAGTATTAAGATAAATTATATTATTGTGGGGATTCTATGGCTTCGCTGTTTATTGATGTTTGTGCTCACAATGTTCCCTTTCAGGATAAATTTGAGATGGGCTTTAGCGGCTCGACAATAAGCAACATAAACTGAATTAAAGTGTGTGTGTGTGTGTGTGTGTGTGTGTGTGTGTGTGTGTGTGTGTGTGTGTGTGTGTGTGTTTCGTCTTCAGTTTAACGTCTTTCCACTTGAAGTGATATCAGAGAGTGTGTGTGTGTGTGTGTGATCGCGAGCACGCGTGTGTATAATGTCATTTATTCTCATTTGCTTTTAAAAACAAACTCAGACGATTAGGTATACGACGCTATAGTTAGAGATGATGGAGCCATAATGAACTAATTATCATAATCCTAAGGCCCTTTTTTTTGTTTATTAGGCAGTTCGAAATGAACAACAGCGGGTCATATAAAAATGTCTCTTTTTAATCTTCTCCTTTTGTTTCAGTCTCGCGTGCTTGGTAAGAATTCCTAAGGTACCGATACCAAAACAAAACAAAACAAAAAAGAAAAAAACAAACAAACAAACAAACAAGCAAAAAAACCCCAACATATAAGGAAGTGTGTGGCTGTCGAAGAAAGCTTCGCCTCCGTCACAGCGGTTGTGTGTGACAGGGGGAGATAACAGCATTAAGACGGCTCCCTAGTGTGGGCCGCCGTGCTCTGTCGACGGCATCTGTGTGGTAGAGAGGATTGGCGCCTTTCAGAGACCTGATTGGATTCATGTTCTCAAGATGGTGATGTTTTCCTGAGCCCTGCATTTCACCGTCTTTCTTTATCTTCACTGCTGTTTTTGTTGTTTTCTTTTTTTTTGTCTGGTTTGTGTGTGTGTGTGTGTTGTTGGTGTTGGTGGTGGTGGGTGTTGTTTTTTTGTTTTGTTTTTTTGTTTGTTTGTTTTGTTTTGTTTTTTGTTGGTCTTGTCTTTTTTTTTTCGTTCGCAGCAGCACAGTGAGTGACAACTATCATTGTTCGTGTCTGTCTCGGTTTTTGTTGTTGTTGTGTGTGTCCGTGTCTGTGTCTGTGTGTGTGTCCGTATCTGTGTCTGTTTGTCTGTCTCCGTGTGAATGTATGTATAGACATTTTTTTAAATGATACTAACAAGACATCCTCATGCAACGAAAGAAATAGCTGTAGGATTTTGGAAGTTCTGATATGCTAAGTATATCATATATTTGTAGAGGTTTTTTAACACGAGTGTCAACCATCATTGTCCGTGTCCGTCTCTGGGTTTTTTTTTTTTGGTTTTTTTTGTTTGTTTGATTGTTTGTTTTGTTTTTTGGGTTTTTTTGTGTGTTGTATTTGTGTGTGTGTGTGTGTGTGTGTGTGTGTGTGTGTGTGTTTTATCTTCAGTTTAACGTCTATTCACTATAAGTGTTTTTAGACGGAAAGGAGTAAAGTAGTGGATAAAGGAAAGGGAGTGCATGTGAATATTAGTGTTAAAAAAGTGTTCATGTTATGTATCAGAGGAAAGGTATATTATTATAAGAAAAAGTCTAAAGAGATTGTGGTGTGTATTGAATGAGGTGTCATGGGAGGGAGAATATGTATATGCATATCAACAAGTATTAATCTACAACAATGTAAATATAAATTACAACATTAATTATAATACATCAAAGGAGGATACCAACTGGATTGGAGTTTAAAATTTCTGAAAACATTCTAAGCAATGAATATCATTCAAAATCTTTTCAGTGGCTAATGAAATATTGGAAGAAAATTTTGGAATTAACGGTCTTATGCTCGGACAATGAATGAGTAGATGGCTTACAGTTATTTGCTTACCGCATGTGTGTGTGTGTGTGTGTGTGTGTACTGATACAAGCTCGCCACAGCCATGGAAGAAGTCGAATTGTTAAGTCATGATTAAAGCAGGGCAACAAAGGATACATGATTTCACCGGGTTTTTCATTTCTCAGGAGAATGACGTTATTGTCAGAGAATGACGACAATAATGATGACGCTGTGAAAACCTTTTTGAATCATTTTCTACGTAAACCCTTTTTTTTGGATCATTTTCGAATACTTCCGTGAACATAGGAAGCAAAGATTGGTAATGATGGAAACTTAGATGGGTGATTTATGGCAGTGTTTGGCAGTCCTGCTGATTACAGTTTTGATGATTAAGAAGAAATGCGTTAAAAGAATAAGGCGCATGGGTGTGTGTGGTTTCTGTGGCAATTTCGTTCACAATGCTTGTGTGTGATATGATAATGGATTTTCGTAACTACGTTGTCTTGCCTCGTGGTTTGCAGCTGTTCAGGAGATTACAGTGCCTTTCAAAGGCTTAGTCGGATTAATTTCCTTCTGTCTCAAAACGCTTTGCGTCAGCAGTCTTCCGTCCGATTTGTTGATTATTTTTTGTTTACTCATTATCATTATTGTCCTTTTGTTTTATTCTATTTTTCAAAAAACGTTTTTTAATTAATTAAATATTTATTTATTTATTTTATTTTCTTACTCTTTTATTTTTTTATTATTTTTTTTTAACTCAAGGCCTGACTAATCGTGTTGGGTTACACTGCTGGTCAGGCATCTGTTTAGCAGATGTGGTGTAGCGTATATGGATTAGTCCGAACGCAGTGACGCCTCTTTGAGATACTGATACTGTTTGTTTTATAGACGAACTGTGAAACGTGAACCTTTTTGTCTCAGGCCATCTTCAATTGGCAGATGCTCTTCATTCCTACCACTGTCGAAGAAGTCTGATAACCCCGTCCCATTTTCCTTTCTCGTGAAAGATTCAAATAAGCAATTGTGAGTTAACTTTAATCGATCTATCTATCTGTGTGTGTGTGTGTGTGTGTGTGTGTGTGTATATTGATATGTATATATATTCATATTACACAGTGGCGCATAAAAATGTATACCAACAGTGGTCTTCGGTGAAGGTCTTGGATTTCCACCAACACGTCTGTAGGCTGTGTGTGACAGGAAGATAAGGGTGTTAGCTCTCTGGTCGCCTTGCTGTGTCGCCAGCAGCTGTGGGAGTGAACTGACGCCTTTCGCGGACTTGATTGGATTCATCTTGTTTGGATATGACTTTTTTTTTATCCATCCGGATCTGACTTGTCCACAGCCTTCCAAGCGCCTGGCTGGCTTTCAACCAGTAATGTAATAACTAAATAATGATTATGTAAATCAATGAATGAATGAATAGATAAATAAAGAAATAAATAAGGTAAACAGTCTGGCTTTCAACGAATAATGTAATAACTAAATAATAAATAAGTAAATGACTGAATGAATGAATAGAATAAACGAATAAGATAAACAGACATTTGGGCGGATTCGTTGATTTCCATATCGAGGAAAACTTTGACGATTCTTGTTACTACACATGTATTCGTTCCTTATCTTTTTCGCCATGTCCGTTTGTAAGTTCCCACCCCTTCGCCACCATCATCCCGCCCCCACCCCCCCCAACACCCCACGCCCCTCCTTCCACCTCCAGAGCTGGCCCACTCACACGCACTTCAGTCACCCTGGTTCCTGGTTGTCGAATTCAATTTCCGTTCCTATTTTTGTCCCCCACGCACAATGCCTCAGAGACAGGCAGGGGGGTGAGGAGGGTGGGGGGGGGGGGGGAGGGATACAGCTGGGAATCCGGTGTCTGGCGGTGACAGCTTGGGTCCGTCACAACAAATACTTTTCATGCGTGGGGTTGTTGTGAGACAGCTGGATCTGCTGGCTTGTCTTGTTAGCACAGTGTGGTAGTGCAGCAGAAAAGCAGGATTAACTTCGTGGGGACCAAAAAAAAAAAAAAAAAAATGTGGAGGGGATCTTGCAGTGTCGATCCTCCCAGACAACCACGCGCGCAAATGCATGAGCGCGCGCGCACACACACACATACACACGCTTGCGCGTACATACACACACACACACACACACACACACACACACACACATATATATATATTTGTATATATATGCACACATACACGCACGCACGCGCATAGTGGCGTGCGCTAAATAGTTGAGAAACCGACGCACAGGCTATACATATGAAAAATCTTATTTCATGATTTGATTGTTCTGGGTGTTTGGGATTCAAGTGACGGCATCAAGCACAAAAATGCGTTTAAAGTAAATGACAAAATTTAAGTGCATGACTGTGACTGACGGGTAACAGTTCTGGTCAGATGACGGCACGAGACGGTTCCGAGTGGGAATGAAGGGGTTAACTCAATCCGTCCAGTGTCCGAGCTTTGCTCCACAGTCACGTGTATTTTTTTGCGCCTACACGTGATTTTGAGTCTGAATACGATGTTTATAATGGTCATTTCATAAATCATTGACAGTTCAGGTAACAGGTGAGTGATTGTGCTTTGCTCCACCGTCACGATTATTTTTGCGAGTACACGTGATTTTGATTCTGACGACGATGTTTATAATGGCCGTCTCATCAAAAATTGACAGTTCAGGTAATAGGTGAGTGATTTGTGCGAACTGTTCTTTGTGGAGATTATAAATCACCAAACAATTACTGCTGCAAAGCTCTAACGAAGTGATTCCAAGGCCAGGAAGCATGTAACCGTCGCAGCAATGAAAGTGTTAAGACAGACACGCAGACGCTGAGACTGCTTGCAACGGAGGCGGTGCAACGTTCGAAATAGGTTAACTGTCATTTACGGTGAGATTTTCCTCCGTTTTACTCCCGTTGGGGACGCCGTGGAGGATCAATAGGTGACACAGTTCCCGAGGTGTGGAGCTAACATGGAATGCAGGTCACCTCCTCGCTGTGTCACTGGAGACTGGGGGGGGGGGGGGGGGGGGGGGGGGGGGGGCGGTGAACGGTTCCCGTGAGGCCAGATTTGAACCAGGTGTTTTGTTTTACACAGCCCCCTTTGGGTTTATGTTGGGGAAAAGTGCAAAACTCGCAACATGAGGATTATTAGCGGAGATGGTGGGGAGGATGCGGGATGCTCACCCCCCCTCACCCACGTTCCAAGAGGCATAATATGAAACATTCACACAGCCCAGATCCAAGAGGCATAATAGGAAACATTTACCCAGCCCAGATCCAACATAATAGGAAACATTTACACAGCCCAGATCCAGCATAATAGGAAACATTTACACAGCCCAGATCAAAGAGGTACAGTTTCAGTTTCAGTAGCTCAAGGAGGCGTCACTGTGTTCGGACAAATCCATATACGCTACAGCACATCTGCCAAGCAGATGCCTGACCTAGCATGCCTTGTCAAGAGGTACAATGGGGGGGAAAGTACACAGCCCACGATCCAAGAGGCATAATAGGGAACATTTACACAGCCTAGATCCAACATAATAGGAAACATTTACACAGCCCAGATCCAAGAGGCATAATAGGAAACATTTACCCAGCCCAGATCCAAGAGGCATAATAGGAAACATTTACACAGCCTAGATCCAAGAGGCATAATAGGAAACATTTACACAGCCCAGATCCAACATAATAGGAAACATTTACACAGCCCAGATCCAAGAGGCATAATAGGAAACATTTACACAGCCCAGATCCAAGAGGCATAATAGGAAACATTTACACAGCCCAGATCCAAGAGGCATAATAGGAAACATTTACACAGCCCAGATCCAACATAATAGGAAACATTTACACAGCCCAGATCCAAGAGGCATAATAGGAAACATTTACACAGCCCAGATCCAAGAGGCATAATAGGAAACATTTACACAGCCCAGATCCAAGAGGCATAATAGGGAACATTTACACAGCCCAGATCCAAGAGGCATAATAGGGAACATTTACACAGCACAGATCCAACAGGTACAATGTGGGGAAAAGTACACAACCCACAATCCAAGAGGCATAATAGGAAACATTTACCCAGCCCAGATCCAACATAATAGGAAACATTTACACAGCCCAGATCCAGCATAATAGGAAACATTTACACAGCCCAGATCCAAGAGGCATAATAGGAAACATTTACACAGCCCAGATCCAAGAGGCATAATAGGAAACATTTACACAGCCCAGATCCAAGAGGCATAATAGGAAACATTTACACAGCCCACGATCCAAGGAGTATAATGGGGAGTGGGGGGAAGTACACAACTCACGACCCAACAGGTATAATGGGGAAAAGGTTGTTGCTTAAATGTACATCTGTAGACTTACATACTTGGTTTAAAAAAAAAATTAAATAAATAAATGAAATGCGTTTTTGGTTCAGTCAGCGTGGTATCTTTTGTTTGTTTGGTTGGGTTTTTTTGGGGGGGGTTTCCGATTACTTACCTGCACTGCAAAACAAGGGGGAAACTAAAACAGAAACTTTCATGGAAGCTTTTTTTTCTTCTTTTTTTGTGCTCTTTTTATGTCTAGTCTGTACCTGAATGTAAAATCAATAACTCGTATGTGACTGCTCAGTTTGAAACAGGCCTTTTGAAGAAACTGGGTCGAGGGATCGTGGAGGAGGAAGAGGATGAGAGGAAAGGTAGGAGTGGAATTGAGGGGGGGGGGCATTCCTGTCGAGTGGTGTCCGATAGGTAAAGTAGCATGATTTACATAAGATTGGCTGGGAGGTGGGTGTGAATCGTGCGTAGGTCAGTCCTTGATGATGCTGTGATTGTGTTGATTTTAACGCCGACGTTGAAGTGTTACGGGGACTTGATTTAGCGTTTCAATTCGGTAGAATTAACACAAGGATATTATCTGGCTCAGATCTCTGTCTTTTTATAGGACTGGGGAAACGTGTCAGACGCGTGGTGCCAGGTGTGGACGGACATGGCGTGCGCATGCACACGTAGTGTTTGTGTGTGTGTGTGTGTGTGTGTGTGTGTGTGTGTGTGTGCATTCAACTTAGACTGACCCATTCAATGGCATTGTGTAATTGAAATATTGTGAACAAAATAAGCCAATGTATGAATCAGTTGCTGGTCAGACTACGAGTGCTTACCTATCTTGGTAAGAAACACACAGACATACGCACACACACGCGCGCGCGCGCGCGCACACACACACACACACACACACCACATCACACCATACCACACCACACTATACCACAAGAGCGCACTCTCACACAATTACTGCCATACACGCTCCAACACACTCATAACAAACACACGTGCACATCTTTGCTTCTCGCCGATCAAACCTCGTCTCTGCAAGTAAAGATTTAGGGGCAGAAAAGTAACAAAAATATAATGTCTTCATCGTCATCAAACGAAAGAAAGAGAGCGAGGGGAAGCGAAGTGGGCAGGGAAGGGAGATAGTGGAAATAGGGGGCGGAGGAGGGAAGGGGAGGGGGCGAGGGTCGGCGGATGTGAGGTCTTCAATGCCCAAAGAAGCCGGGTAACATCAAAGCATCTTCCAGATTGAGTGGCTTCAGATCCAGTTTCTTGTTGAGAAAAACATAATAAAACAGAAACAAAAAACCGTCCTGTCATTTTTAGGGGGGTGCGGAGGGGGGGGGGGGGGGAATAAAAAAAAAAAAAAAGGTTGCCCTCTTTTCAAGACACACTCACTCGGTAGTGGTTGAATCTGGGGGTATGTCTGGGTGACCGTGTGGTTATTCTTGAAAGCAAACAGTTTCTACTTGAACATGAAGTTGTTGGGGTTTTTTTATGTTAGGAAGTAGTATCTAGAAGTGAGCAGAGGAAGAGATGAAAGGTGAGAGGGGGGGGGGGGGAAAAGGGAGAGAGGGAATGGAGAGTGGGTGGGGGTGCTGGGAGGTATGGGCCGTTGCGATAGAGGAATTGAGGTTTAGTGTGGGGTGGGATGGGGTGAGGAGGAGGATGGAAATGGTAAACTATATGATTGCGAACATCTCCAGAACGCTTTAACGAAGTCTGATGTCGGTCAGCAACTTCCAACGTCTTGATGTATTGCGTGACCACCACCGCCAGGTTTGGATGAGATTGTGAAGAGAAAGAAAAAGAAAAGGAGCCATAAGTGATTTATTTTAGTACCGTAAAGCAAAACAAAAGTTAACTGGCCATAATGTGATGGACGAACCCGGGTGTGGCCGTGTATGGGTGACTCTTAATGAGCGGCTTGGCAGTAATGCCACTGAAGCGGGGCAGATGACGGGGTTTAAAAAAAAAAGGTTAACTGGCCATTTTTGCTCAGAAAGAGGTTGGTAGCAACGTAAAGTATCTAGCTCTGAAGAGACGGGCACATAATCTGGAAATTTATCACGGCGAGAGTCAGGTTAAAAAATAAAAATAATAATAATAATAAAAAAGCAGCAACGACAACAACAAAAATCAACACACACACGAAAATGATAAACAGGAGACGATCAAGCGATAAGCATCCCGAACTGCTTAATTGGATCAAGTGTCTGTTCTCAATGATGGCTTCAGTTGGCGCTGCGTGCACTGGCGACAAGTCACCCGCCAGATAACTGGACTTGGAGATCATCGGGTACTGTGCTTGTCTGTTTGTGTCTATGTCTGTCCCTCTCTCACTCTCTTTCTGTCTTTTCCTGTCTATTTTGCTTGTCTGTGGGTCGATCTGTCTGACTCTCTGTCTCTCTCTCTCTCTCTCTCTCTCTCTTCTCTCTCTCTCTCTGTCACTCTCTCTCTCTCTCTCTCTCTCTCTCTCTCTCTCTCTCACTCTCTCTCTCTTTCCCCCCTCTCCTCTCCCTGTGTGTGTGTGTGTGTGAGCGAGAAAATGAGAGTCAGAGTTTACAGGACGATATCTTATTGTGAATCTCAAACGCTGCACCATTCCTCTGGACATAGAAAATATCAGTTTTTATAGTTGACGTTTCACTGGATCGAATTAATTCTGGACCTCAGGAACTGTTGATCATACAGCTCTCACTTTGCTCTTCGCCCAACTTTCAGCTCATGTCAGTCTGTTAGCGTTGGACCATATATGTATATATATATATATATATCTGTGTGTGTGTGTGTGTGTGTGTGTGTGTGTGTGTGTGTGTGTGTGTGTGTGTGTAAAATTCTGAATGTCTCTAGGCAAAACAATAGCTAGATAGGCAGACAAACGGATAGATAGCGACAGATGGATAGGTAGGTAGATAGACAGACAGACTCAGACATATAGACAGACAGACAAACAGACAGATAGATGTGATGCTATATTTCCGATGTGCATTGTTTCCTAGCTTACCCAGCTTTGGTGAATAATTATTCGTGATTTGATTTTGCACATTTCGAACAGTGGATTTCTGACCCTTGTGTAGACAAAGAGAGTCAGTCTTGAGTCTTCTGTAATACCTACGTCGCGCTACTGCGAATTGCAACAAGGCACGACACGACACGATAGAATGCAGAACAACGCGCTGGGATGCTATAACATTCACCGTTCGATGCATGCACTGAATCGCGGCACGGGAAAGCACACCAAAGCACGGCATGTCTCAGGAAAGTACACGCCATTGAAGCGGAAATACGTATGACGAAGTACAGCGCAGCACATAATTATACCCTTATTCCTACATCTTGAGTGAGAAGATGGTAAATACAGCAACAGCCAAAGCAAAGTTAACAGCGTCCAGTTGCCTGTCTCTCTTCATTAGCAAAGAACACAGTGCCGAGAAAAGAAGAAAAAAAAACCGTACTGTGATAGCGGAAATGGGGGAAGGGATACAAAAGGCCGCTATGTGGACATTCTTTGTACGTGTTCATCAATCGAGAGCAACCTTCTCATCATCAGAATGCAATTAACAGACAGTAATTGTGCTGCTCAGTATCCGACCTTCTGCAGTACAGAAATGAAGGCTGTGATTAGTGTTTTCAGTATCAACTCAACAGCACAGCTTGTTTTAGTTGGTGAGTTTGTTTGTATTGTCAACTGCTTTTTCTCTTCGGTGTGTGCTTTTATTTTGCTTTATTTGTGTTTTTTCGAGAATACTTGTCACCTCCACAAGTGATGAAAAATGAGTAACAGCAGAATTCTCCCATAGATACTGGATAAATGGGCAGCATCTAGAATCCATGTGTTTACAGCTCAAGAAGTTAAATGGTGAACATTGTATATTATATCAGTGGGAAGACGCAAACAAGCAAATTGAGTAATTAATATGTTTTAATGGAGCTTTCCGAGGGCATGATATATTATACAAATAAGCTGTCACAAATGTTACGCGCGATATGTGATAGTCAGTCGTGGCCTACTATGACCATCAGAACAGCAGAGCAGGCAACTGCTGTTCCGACTATTTGGGCTAGAATTTGATTATAGTGGAGAGTGTCTTGCCCAAGTTACATCCCCACTCTCTCGGCCAAGAGGGTTTTAGGACAGTCGGCGTTGGGATGGTTCCCAAAGGTCAACCAGCCCACAAGGCTGCAGCACTAAGAGCCAGTGCAATTTTGCCTCCTAGTTGAGAGTCATAGTCCTTCACAAAAGACTAAGCTGTAAATGATTTCCCATTGACCGGAGAAACCACTGATAATACAGCTCTCACTTTACTGTTGGCCCAAATGTAAACTTATGTCAATCTGTGATATAAGCCGAGTGTTGGGCCTAAATACCAGCAGACAATGTGGTAAGAGGACATGACTCTGTTCATGCCAGTCGTTTATTAGATCCCTCACCCCACCATCCCAATCATCGTAATAACTTCTTCACAGGAAGAAAAAAAACCCACAAGGTACTTTGTGTAGAAAATAAAAGATATGCCGATATTTGACGACCAATATAAATCCAGATATCTCGAAAAGCCACGAAACCCTGCCATTCTAGCGGTGCTCGCAAAAGTTATCCGATCCGGTCTTTCTATGGTGTTTGTGCCGTTCGGCACTGTAGCTTGTGTGACTCTGTCACTTTTAGTTCCCGACCTGTACGTAGAAACACACTGCGTTTTCCGTTATCATCGAAATGCAGTTCAACGACAAGTATTTAAAACAAAAAAAGTAAACCTTGCTAATTTCAAATTGCGAGAAACGTAGGCTACATGTCGAAAAGCTCCATGTCGATAACCCTGTGTGGTCTTAACGGTGTGTGTGTGTGTGTGTGTGTGTGTGTGTGTGTGTGTGTGTGTGTGTGTGTGTCTGTCTGTCTGTCTTTGTTTGCTTGTTTCAGTTAGTTCGTATTTGACTAGTTTCAATGTCTTTTACGGTGTGCATGATCATACTATGTTGGTGTTTACAACGAGCCTGTGATTGCACAATTTAATTTCCATGTAGGATTAGTAAAGTGGTTTTAATTGATTTTATTGATTGAAAGCACTTGCTTCCAAGTTTACGAGAATTTCTTGATAAATTGCGCTGCTTCCCTCAGTATCATTCTGCACCAAAGCAGGTTACTGATGAACTGGCTGCAGAGGCTTCCCTCGGACGATCTTCAAAAGGTCCGTTCTGTGATTATCCCAAAATTGCTCCGGAGGCAACAGTTGTAGACGGGGTACTGTAAGTCCGTTAAATTGGTAGACGAGTATACCCTGTAATTATGGGATAATTATTTGCAGGGGTAAGTTTCTTTTTTTTTTTTACAAGGTATTCGCGAAAGTAGAGAAACATCCGAAATAATTGGATATCTATTTTGGTGGAACTACATTCTGGAAACGCGTTTATTGTCGGTCCGATTGTTGTCTGAATTGGTTTCATTAGACAATAATTGTCGGGGTGGGGGGTGCGGGGGGGGGGGGGGGGCGATTCGCTGCTTTTCCTATTTTTCTTATTTATATCTTTCTTAAAACTCTCCCACCCACCCACCCCTTCCATCCCTCATTCCTCTTCTTGTCCCCTGACTTTACCTAATCACCCTCTGGACCCTCATACCTCCCTCATTAGTAAACACACACAAGCACACACACACACACACACACGCACACACACACACACACACACACACACACACACACACACACGTACACGCACGCACACGCACGCACGCACGCGCGCGCGCGAACCGTAAAAACAACCTCGTGTCCTTTCGTTCTTCGTTGAGCATGTATACACATCTCCTCTCCTGGGGGAGGGGGGGAGGCAGCAGGGAAATGAGAGACGGGGGGAGGGGAGGGGGCAACCAGCGGAAAGTTTGGAGTCCAGAATCGCTTTGAGTCGTCTTGCAATTATAAGTTTACTTTTCTTCCGTGAAAAAAACTACAACAACAAAATAAAGAAGAACCCTCCACCCCCCCAAAAAACAAAACAACATACGCGTTTGCCCAACCAAAATACAAACGTTTGACATCACTCGTCTGTTCGAGGACGAAGAGAGAGAGGGACACAGAGAGACAGATAGACAGACAGACAGAGACCTTGGGGATTAAATGTGCATACTGGAACATGATTGAAAACGTGGACTGAAAGAATCTGAGCGCACGAATGATGGCTGAAAGACGAATGCAGTGATGATCTAAGCAAATTGAACCAAGTCTTATATGTAGAGTTGTTGATCATTTGAAGAATCGCGTAATCTCTGTCAGTCTGTCTGTCCGTCCGTACCTCTGTGTCTGTCGCCCTCGCCCTTTCACCCATGTCTGACTGGAAAATCAACTGAATTGGGACGTAACGAGTTTTGTTAGAGTCCCTCGCACACCTATATCGGTGTGTTTGGGAAACCTTTGTAAAAATTATTTATAATACATTGATATTATATGTTAATATAATTGATGATATGAGGTGACTATGGCAAGAAACAGAGGCAATGAGGGTAAAATTTGGGTGAAATTTGAAAGAAGATACATCACCAAGAATCACACTCTCTAAAACAGTTTAAGGACAGTGCTTGGAGGATTCCCAAAAGGAAGCTTAAACAACTGACAACGAACACAATTTGCTCTAGTTTGAGTCAAATAGTTTTACAAAAGACAACTAAATGGTTTCTCGTTACAGAACCCTTGTTGAAGGCACACAACTTATATTACAAAAGCATCCTCAGCTACTAGTGTAAATTATGCTCTGTCTCCTTCTGCTGCAGATGTTTGTACGTCATATGATTTTATTGAAACTAAAACTGAAACTGTGTCTGTCAATGATTCCCTTTCTATTTACTCCTATCCTTAGTCTCTGTCTTTCTCCCTCCTATCGACCATCTCAGAGAGCACAACTGCACGAGGTAGGCCGCGCGACGGAACACAGCACCATAGAAAGCATTTGTGAATTACTGTTTTTTCTATCATCATATTTTTTACTATAGTTATATTTTTTTGTTTTTGTCCTATATGTAATGGTCTTATAAGAGAATCAGGGGAAAAAATCCAAAAAAAATAAACATTGTACCCTTCAGTTACAAATAGGGAGTGCAATAAATACCTAATTTCAAAAAATAAATCTTCTCTTTGATTATTCTCAAAAAGGAGCAAACCTTTTAAGACAGATTGAGAATCAACACAAAATAGGATATTACTTATTATGATTGGTATATCAACAAACTGAATGTCTAGTTATTCGGATGGGACGATAAACCGAGGTCCCGTGTGCAGCACGCACCTGGCGCACTGTTAAAAGAACCTATGGCAACAGAAGTGTTGTCTTCTGGCAAAATCCTGCGGAAGAAAATCCACTCTGATATATATAAAATAGTCAGTCGTGTCCGACTATGACCATCAGAACAGCAGAGCAGGCAACTGCTGTTCCAACTATTTGGGCTAGAATTTGATTATTGTGGAGAGTGTCTTGCCCAAGTACATCCACACTCTCTTCGCCAAGAGGGTTTTAGGACAGTCGGCGTTGGGATGGTTCCCAAAGGCCAACTAACCCACAAGGCTGCAGCACTAAGAGCCAGTGCAATTTTGCCTCCTAGTTTGAGTCATAGTCCTTCACAAAAGACTAAGCTGTAAATGGTTTCCCGTTGACTGGAGAAACCATTGATAATACATCTGATAGGCACACAAATATATATACATACGCACGCACTCGAGGCCTCTCTAGTGCGTTGGGTTATGCTGCTGGTCTGCCTTCTGCCTGGCAGATGTGTTGTAGCGTCATATGGATTTTGAATTGAAACTGAAAACTGAAACTGTGTCTGTCTCTTTCCCCTCTCCTATTCTACCTCCCTCTTCCTTTCTGTCTCTGTCTCTTCTCCCTCCCTCTCTCCCTCTCTCAGAAAGCACATACGCAAGCAGGTAGGCGCGCGCGCGCACGCGCACACACACACGCACACACATTTGGTGAATGCTACTGTGTGTTTCATTATCGCGCGATTCTAGTATGTATGTATCTTTTTTTTTTCCTTTTGCTTCTTTTTCTATGTTTCTCCTCTCTTTTTTTCTATAGTTATATTTATTTTGTTTATATTCTATTATGTAGATGGCTTGATGTAAAAAAAAAAAAGCAAAAAAAAAGCAGTTGTTGCTTATTCAGTTACCATCTTGAAATAGAAATGTTGACTTGACTTCACACACACACACACACACACACACACACACACACACACACACACACACAATTCTCCACACGCACGCTTACACGCGCGCTTATGCGCACACGCACACAAACGCACGCATGCCAACACTCACACATACATACATACATACACATACACACACGCAGTCTCTCTCCTTCAGAGAGAGAGAGAGAGAGAGAGAGAGAGAGCAATTATGTAGAATCCATAAGGAAAGTCTTTTTTCTTTCGTTCTTCCTTTTTTTTTTTTTTTTTTTTTTTTTTTTGCTTGCTTACTACTTGCTTTCTTTCTTCTTTTGGTGCTGATGGAGAGGAGATATTTCCGTGCATGTTGATTACAGTACAAGACAAGCCAGTGAATGGTGCCCCCACCCCACCCCCACCCCCCACCCCTCTTTTTTTTCTTTTTTCTTTTTGTCCCCTTTTTTGTCAGTGACTGGTCTGTTCGTTGACTTCGTTGTGAGTTAACGCTGCTTTTGATGACACTTCCTGATGTGGTGGCATGAAACGGAAAGTGCGAGAAAGAAATAAGGCCAGCGATATTTGCAACAGGGCCTGCTTTGTGTTCGTTTGTGTCGTCATTCAGTAAATGTTTTCATCATCTCTGTCGTTATTTACTTAATGGTGTTGGGGTGGGTGAGCAAGGGAGAGAGAGAGAGATAGATAAAAAGATAAATAGCAAACCGTTTTCGGATTTAAAAAAAAACAACAACAAATAAACAACAAAAAACAAAACCTGTTTACAAAATTCCGGTTACGTAATCATCGTATGATTCCAAATTTGCTCCGGGCTACAGCTCTTGTAAAGAGAGAAATAAACAGATAATTTTTTTCTTAAATGAACAGATTTGGATATCGCTTGAAAGTGTGCTGCTAGACTTATTTGTGTTTTCATTAACGGTAATAATGTAGCAGTAATTATGTTGATGATAGGAGGAGGGGGGCAGAACATGTATGACGTAAAATAATAGGCATTCGTCAGACTAGTTTTCAGACCAGGCGGATTTCAGTTTCCACGTGGAAGTACACAGTGAGGGTAAAATTAACTCACTCAGTACGGCCAGTCCTCTCTTCTCCTCTACACAGACCCCTCGGATGTCCAGTGGGTGTCTGAATGACCCAACCTTTAGCTTCCGTCGTCAGAATTGTGGTATTCTTTGTCAACATTCACCTCTTCAGTATAAGAGCCTTCCGCTTGCAATATTTTGATGATGGTAATTGGGCTGAAACGCTGTTAACGTCGTCTATTTCGCCGTTCGTACGGAGAGAGTTAACTTCTCTTCAGCTGTACGTATCTCTAGAAACGCTGCTAATTTGGAAATATACTGAGGACGTTAATTAATTCACTCACCCCAAAGTTCCCTATATTCTCTCTCTCTCTCTCTCTCTCTCTCTCTCTCTCTCTCTCTCTGTCTCTCTCTCTCTCTCCCTCTCCCTCTCCCTCTCTCTCTCTGTGCGTTCTTATAAACATATATTCTTCCAAACAATAGCATATATTCTTCCAAACAAATTGGAAATCAAAGAAAACAATAAATGTTATTACTGTAGGGACACACAGATTTTATTGAACATTTTCCCCATAAATAACCTGATAGCACGAAGCTTCTGGAGACATATCGAAGAAAAGATTTATACAGAAAAGACCTTGAACTGAAACTGACAGCAACCGATATTTTGTTTTGTGTTCCAAAGTCAGGTCTATTCTCAGAAATTTACAAATATATAATAATTTTAAGTTATTGGTAAAATGTATATAAGTATTTACAAAAAGACAGAATCTGGTGCCTCATTACAACTCATATTCGGGAAAGAGTTTGTACTTTGAAGGACTTAAGTACCAAACCTGATGTCCATTTTACATTGCCTTATTCTTCGGAATGCTGGCATACAATAAAGCAGGCACGCACGCAAACAGACGGAATCGCATATAACATTGGAGAGGCTGTGAGTGAGAGGTGCACATTCACGCATCCAATACGCACACTTGAGCTTGAAAAATCCCATACAGTGTCTACAATTGTAAAACATTAAAAAGGAGAAAAAAAGGAGTCCCTCAGTATGAAAACACACAAAGATTTGTCAGAGAAAGATAAGTGGGTGGGTCGGCTGGGGACAACACCCTCCACCACCACCCCTCCCTACCCCCCAAGAAAGGAAGATAATTGCACACACTCCTTCATCACTCTTCAGTATGACACAGTAATCATCATGCAAAGTTTCAGGGTGCATGTGCTTGTCTTTTGTGTGTTTTGTGTCTTTATTTTGAAAGTCATCATTCATTAAAATGGCCAAAGATAAAAAAAATTAAAAAAAGTAAATAAAAAAAAAAGACAGACAAAAATGTTCATTGCCTTGTTTTAAAATGTTCAGTTGATGTTATGTGAAATCCACCCCCCACCAGAGGTTACGATGGTGTTGTAAAGCCATCAACACACATGCACAGAAAGCGAAGGCGTTACGATGACTGCTCGTAAATCTCATCATGGTTGTCATAGCAATGCGCGAGTTGTTTGGGTTTTTTTTTTTTTCTTCTTCCACTAAGACTACCCGGTGTTTGTATAAAACTAGGAAAAGAAAAGCAGTAGACAATTTGTTTACCATGTTAAGATCCAAATTCATCTCGCTTCACGTTTTGGGTTCGGGCTTGCGTACGTAAACAAGTGTTGTTGTTTTTTTCCCCAGGGCTTTTTTTCGTTTTCTTTTTTTTTTTTTTCTGAATGCACGGATTTTGTTTTCATTTAACCACGAGAAACTCACATTTCTACATTTCTGTTGCTCGTCTTGAGTATTGGAATGTCAGTCTTAGGTTAAACAGCTACTGATTTAGAGAGAGAGAGAGAGGAATGATACGGATACCTTTTTCGCGCCTATCCTCGGTCGGAGACCACGCTCTAAACGCTTTACAAACACTGGATCATATAACGATTTAAGGCTGCCTGCCTGGGTAGAGCCGATTGACGGTTGCCATTGGGCGCTCATCATTCGTTTCCTGTGTCATTCAGTCAGATTCCAGGCGCACACACACATACACACACTCAGACAGACATGTAACATTTTACGTGTTTGACCGTTTTGTATATTTACCCCGCCACGTAGGCAGCCATACTCCGTTTTCGTGAGGGGGGGTGCATGCTGGGTATGTTGTTGTTTCCATAACCCACCGAACGCTGACATGGATTACAGGATCTTTAACGTGCGTATTTGATCTTCTGCGTGCGTATACACACGAAGGGAGAGAGAGAGAGAACAGAGAGAGAGCGAGGGGAGGGGGTGGGAGGGGCAGGGAATGAGTGTTTTTCCACGCTTTCTCGCTCTTTGCTCGCATGGAGAGAGAGAGAGAGAGAGAGAGAGAGAGAGCAATCGGTTGATTGATTGAGAATCTTTTATTTCCAAGAATAACCGATTAAGCAAATTGGATGCTGTTGCTTTCCAGTCCGACCTTATGGAAGACGGTCTACCTGAGGTAAGAGAATGAACACACGACATCGTTAAAGCCGAAGAGAAGAATAGAACCCTGCTTCATGATCAACATTGTCAAAGACAAATCAGAACAAAACAGTTCAGTCAGAAACTCAAAACTAAAATAACGAAGACTTGCGTCATTTTGTGTGGGCACTTGCCGTCACCAGAATAGATGTGTGTCAAAGGAAAACTATAATAATGCTAAAAAAGATGATGATGTATCCTACGTGCTGGAATCGGCAGCTAGTTGGGGGATGCTGTGTACAATCAGGATCTGGGGTTCTTTTTCTCCCTGATAATGGGATGCGTGTATCGTCAGAAATATTATTGGTTGTTGGTGGATATGAATCCCTTTGGGTTCCTATATTCCGAGTTTAGTTCTCTCTCTCTCTCTCTCTCCACTGACACACACACACACACACACATACACACACACACACACACACACACACACACACACACACACACACACACACACACACACACACACACACACACACAGAGAGAGTTCATGTCTTTTGACGTCTTTCATTAAACACGCAACACAAAGACGTTTTACTTTCTTTTCTCCATTGCTTCTGGACAACAACAACAACAGCAAACAAAAACCATTCTGCATTCAAACCATTCTGAGACTACAGTACTACTGGATATGAAAGAAAACAAATACTCAGCAATATCATCAATGATAAAAAGTGGACCATTTGCGTTCCTTACATGATGTGGTGTTGTTTCAAAATACTCGTCACACAAATCTCAAACGATAAACTGAGAATGTGCTAGATACGTTCTTTCCAGAGATTGAACAAATGGTTGGGGGTATATAAATGATAAATGATGCGATGAGTCATCATCATCTTATGGCGCCATCAAATTGATGACCGTTCAAGCCATGACCATAAATAAGAGCTGAAATATGATTTATAACGTCATCAATGCTTGTGTCAAAGGCTGACCGTGAAAAATAAGATGATTATATGAGACGGAGGGAGAAAAAGATGGAGGTGGGGGGGTTGACTGAGAAAAACACAGGGAGGAACATGAGGATGCCATAAATGATCATAATGTCCACTTGTTTTAGAAAGCGGGGAAGCGAGAGGGAGAGACAGGCAGACAGATTCAGGCAGAGAAGAAACTCTCCACTCTTTGTATCCTTAAGAAAATTGTAATCAAACAGCTGACTTCTCCTTGACCCCAACTGAAAAGTGCCGCGGCATTTGATTGTGAGAAAAGGAAGCGGCAAACACGGCAAACAAACGATTCACTGTCCCCAGAAACAACAACAATAACAAAAATAAACTAAGCACTGGGAATCTTAATTATAGGATATTGTAGGGGAAAGGACGGGCGCAATAGCTGTGTGGTTAAAGCGTTGGACTTACAATCTGAGGATCCCGGGCTCGAATCTCGGTAACGGCGCCTGGTGGGTAAGGGTGGAGATTTTTCCAGTCTCCTAGGTCAGCATATGTGCAGACCTGCTAATGCATGAACCCGCTTCGTGTGTATACGCAAGCAGAAAATCAAATACGCACGTTAAAGATCCTGTAATCCATGTCAGCGTTCGTCGGGTTATGGAAACAACATACCCAGCATGCATGCAGCCGAAAACGGAGTATGGCGGCCTGCATGGCGGGGTAAAAACGGTCATACACGTAAAGCCCCACTCGTATACATACGATGAACGTGGGAGTTACAGCCCACGAACGAAGAATAAGTAGGGGAAAGAAGAGAGAAAGGGATACGGAAACATCTGCATACCTGCGCGCACACATACACACACACACACACACACACACACACACACACACACACACACACACACACACACACACACACACGCACGCACGCACGCATAAGAAGGGAGAGAGAGATAAAGACAAGTCAGAGAGAAAAAAAACGTTTTGTTAACATCGCATTGCATTGCACTGTATTACATTGTATTGCATTTCAGTACCTTTTTTTTCCACAACAAATTTCTTTGTGTGAAAGTCGGGCTGCTCTTCCAAGGGAGGCCGCGTCGCCACAGTTCAGCGTCACCCGTATTGTTCTCTGTTTCTGTGTCTCATGGACAGACATAGATGTAACTGTATGTATGTATGTACGTGTTATGACAGTCAGTCGTGTCCGACTGTGACCATAGGAATGGAGGCAACTGCTGTCCCGACTAGATACCTGTGCTGGAATTTGATTATATTGGAGAGTGTCTTGCTCAAGTAACATCCTCGTGACTTGATCTCACGTACAAACGTCACCGTGAAGCCAAAAAAACCCCAGAGACTGAAAATCAGAAAATTTTTAACGACTTATTTCATTGATTATATCCAGAGGATATGTTTTTGTTTGATCAGGGATGGGATGGGAGAGGGAGGGGGTACTGACATTATGGATAATACCATCAAATGGCACCGGAACGTATAAACCCGGCAACACAAAAGCGTGAAAGGAATGTCTTATTGATCTCGGTTTGGAATGGTGAGTTTGCTTCATTGGCCAGAGAAATGGAAAGAGAGAAAGGGGGAGAGGTGGTGTACAGAGATTGCTGGAGGGTGTAGGGGAGGGGAGATGGAGAAAGAGTTCGAGTTCATAAGAACTGCGTCAGGATCAAATGACATTGTCTATAGACTGAGGAACCTGAAAGGAGTGCTTTATTCATTTATAAGTCGGTGTTTGTTATTGTTTTTTCCTTCTCTCTCTCTCTCTCTCTCTCTCTCTCTCTCTCACACACACACACACACACACACACACACCCGCGCGCGGCCTCGCTCTGAACCATCTACGCACGCACGGTCGGTCATTTTGAGTTCGATCGTTCGTTATTTAGTTTTACTTTACGTTACGTGTGTGAGTGTGTGTGTGTGTTACGTGTGTGTGTGTGTGTGTGTGTGTGTTTTGAGATGGTGTTTCCCTGTCTTGGCACCAGCAAAATCGGATGGGGGGGGGGGGGGGGTTGTTTTTGTTGGTTTTTTTGGTTTTTTTTATCCAATGTGAATTTTCCTTTACAGACAGAACTATGGGAACCATCCGCGCCAGCCATGTGTGTGGATGTGAGGAGGTGAACTGACGGGTGGAAGAGCTAGTTCCCTCGCTGGGCCTGACTGGCTGGCTGGCTGGCTGGCTGGCGAGTCCTCTGCCGCTATCTGTCCACCACCTCAGCAAGGTACAACAGGCTGGCGATACATAGAGACCTGTCACGTGGAAGTTTTTTTTTCTCTCTGTCCTTTCTTCAGTTTGGTGCAATCGATCCTTCCAATCCGGTTGGTTGCAACCAGTGCTTGTGCCCTGAGTCCGTGTGTCTGGCGGTTTATCTGTCTTCCTTACCTCCTCCACCCTTTGCATTCATCCAGCTTCTCTGAAACATCGCTACTTCCCCTTACACACACACACACACACACACACACACACACACACACACATGCACACACACACACACATGTACACACACACACATGCAAACGCACACGCAGCAATAAAACGAATGCACACATGCACGTACGCACGCACACGTACACACGCGAACATTTACGCTCCCAGTAGCTTTTATTGATTTTTTAAATTATTATGTACGCACGCGCATATTATGTACTCAAGCACGCACGCACGCACGCGCACACACACGCGCGGGCGCACATACACACACACACACACACACACATGCACGCACGCTCCAACACACAATGACACAAGACTCTTTTTTTCGATCAGTCCGCTGCCTCTCTGTCGGTGTCTCTCTCTGTCTCTGCCTCTCTCTGTGTTTCTCTGTCTGTCTGTCTCTGTCTCTGTCTCTCTCTCTCTCTCTGTATATATATATATATATATATATATATATATATATATATATATATATATATATATATATATATATACCAATCTAATTATCTATCTCACATATACACGCTCACGGGTTTTATGCCAACCCACGCAAACCGCAAACACTGTGAACGTAAACCAAAGACATTGATCTAGATCGATGCGACGCATCCTCTTATACCCCCCCCCCCCCCCCCCAACCCCCCTCCGCCCCCTCTTTTTCTTTAAAGACAGAGAGTTGAAATATTTCCACCTTTCTCAAGAGAAACACCGGGAACAAAGTTAGATCTGTTCTGAAAAGTTACGCTGCGTCATGAGAATTATCCACCATATATCAAAGATTGGAACCCCCTCTCCCCCCCCCCCTCCGCCCCCACCCTCGCCTCTCCCCCTCCCCCTCCCCTCACACACACCTCTCCTCTCTGAGATGACATGAAGGCAGTGATGGACACGTGGTAGGGTTTGTTAATGTGACACTGTTTCACAAATTGACTCACTCCTCCGCAAGGGGCTTTCATGACGCAAGAGTACAAAAAGAGGAGACTGACTCTGTGTGTGTGTGTGTGTGGGTGGGTGGGTGTTGTGTGCGTGTGTGTGCGTGCGTGTGGGGGAGGAAGGGATGGAGAGGGGGCGAACGCTCGTTCATTTCTTAGTTTTCAAAACTTTTTTTTTCATGAGAAGTGGGATTTGTCGTGTGTGTGTGTGGGGGGGGGGGGGGGGAGAACCCGCACGTGCTTGTGTTTATGTGGGCGAGCACCTGCGTGCGCGTGTGTTTTTTTATCCATGTCTGCCAGCCTGCTTCCCTGTGTCTGTCCTTGTCTGTATGACTCTCTGTTTACCGCTGTGTGTGTGTGTGTGTGTGTGTGTGTGTGTGCGCGCGCGTCCGAGTGTGCGTGAGCTAGTAGGCGTGCGTGTTATAACAAAAACATCGTAATCCATAACTACGCAACATCGATTCTGCAAGTCTTTGATAAGTGAATATTAAACGCTGGACTTGTCACATCAAACGAGACATAATTCGCAAGCGAAAATAATCCCTGTAGTTTTTATTTTTTAAATTTTTAATCAACATAATTTATTGCATCTGCATTTTCTCTCCACATCCTCAATAGGCTTTTTCTTCGTCTGTCAGTGTGTTTCTCTGTCCGTCCGTCCGTCAGCGTGTTTCTCTCTCGGTCTGTTTCTCCGTATGTCCGTCAGTCTGTTTCTCTGTCTATCAGTCTGTTTGTCTGTGTGTCCGTCAGTCTCTTTCTCTGTCTGTTTCTCTGTATGTCTGTTTTTTTCTGTCTGTCCGTCATCTGTTTCTGTCTGTCTGTTTCTCTGCATGTCTGTTTTTTTCTGTCTGTCCGTCAGTCTGTATTTCTGTCTGTCCATCAGCCTGTTTCTCTGTGGCTGTCTGTTTCTCTGCATGTTTGGGGTTTTTTTTCTGTCCATCAGCCTGTTTCTCTGTGTGGCTGTCTGTTTCTCTGCATGTTTTTTTTTTTTCCTGTCTGTCCATCAGCCTGTTTCTCTGTCTCCCTGTCCCTCCCTGCACCCTGCCCGACCTCAGTCTCACTCTGTCTCTCACAGTGTTACAGCCATCACGGAAAGTGTGCGTCTGTGTGTGTAACTGATCAGTATTTGATTTCCCTTTCTCTCCATGCCGTACTTTTATTACCATCTTTTCCTCTCTTTTTCACATCCTTTCTTAGTCTCCCTCCCCCTGCCCGCCCCCCCACACCCCCCCCCACACACACACACACAACCCCCACCCCCACCCTCCAAATCAATCGCCCCCCCCCCTTTTCATTTTGAATATACAGAAATGTTGATTTCTAATCAATAATAACAGTCATCACCATTATGATAGAAAGGATAATAATCCAAATAATGATAATAATAATAATAATATCATTTATTTCAGTCTAATATCATCATCTTAGATGAACAGACTATAAACAAATAAACGACCGAATCACTTCTCGTGTGAATGACTGGTTTGAAAGCGCTTAGATTTGTCTCTGCACAAGATTCAGCGCTATATGAATACCATTTCTTCTTCTTATTATTATTATCATTATCTTTCCATCTCTCGCCCTCCCTCCTTACCCTTTCCTCCCTTCCTTCCCCTCCCTTCTCCACTTTCTTCACCTCCCTCCCCCCTCCCCTCCCCCCTCCTCTTCCCCACCACCACTTACCACCACCTCAGCACCAACTTCATTCTTCATGATATTTCCTCCCCAGACACCCGCCCAGTCACAGTGGTTGCTTGCAGTTGCAGTGCAGCCAGTGACCAGCTGGACGTCAGGTTGTCGGAATGTTGGATGGATGGAGAGTAAGTACAGTGTCCCGATTTTGTGACCCAGTCGTTGCCGTCATACCTCTATATCACTGCTACATTCGTACCCCTTCAGACACCACTCACAGTGGTTCCGTTTGGTTATGGAGCGCGCACACACACACACACACACACACACACGCACACGCACACACACACACACACGCACACACACACGCACGCACGCACGCACGCACACGCACGCACGCACGCAGACACACACAGACGCACGCACACGCGGACACACACACACACATGTGTATGTGTACATTACACGTATTATGTCATTTAAAGTCATTACTCATCAGTGTGTGTGTGTGTATGCGCGCGCGCGCGCCTGCGTTCGTGCTTGTGAGTGTGTATGTGTGTGTTCTTAAGAAGAAATGGGACATGAACAGAGTAGGAACTCATTCGAACAGTACAACCAACAGTTCGAAAATAATACTAAATCATAGCATCAATGGACAAATTAAAAAGAAAATGAAATACAATAATACAAGCAGCTCAATCACGCAACTTCAATCGAACCCTGTTACAGGGATCCAGCAATTCACTGAGTGAGTTGGTGACTGAGTGTGTGTGCGTATGTCTGTGTGTGCACACATGTGCATATACATGTGCGTGTGTGTATATGTGCGCGCGTGTACGCGTGTGTTTGAGCGTGTATAATTGAGAGAGGTACAGAGACAAGTGTACGCAGGATGTCAACGGACGAGCTGTGTTGGTGATACACGTCTTTCAAAATCGCTATTCGGTTATCCAGTTTGAGACCAGAAAGCCGTTTTTTGAAAAGTGAGATGTTGTTATTTTCTTGAGAGTTTTGGAAACACCAAGAACTGTGGCGTGGTGCCATGAGGATTAGAGATGTGAGACTGTGTCAGGATCAGTTGGTCAGCGTGAGGAAGGCGAACAGGGGGTGGCACAATCCCTTACTTCCTGCACTTCGTTTTAGTCCAGGTTTTTTCTCCCCCTGATCAGCTGGGAAGGCTGTCAGTCTCTGTCTGTCTGTCTGTCAATCCGTCTCTGACCTCCTCTCTCTCTTTCCTTCTTTCTGTCTGTCTCTCTCTTCCTCTCTCTCTCTCTTTCTTTCTTTCTGTCTCTTACCTCCTCTCTCTCTCTCTCTCCTTTTCATATGTCTCTTACTGCCTCCCTCTCTCTTTCTTTGTTTCTGTCTGTCTCTTACCTCCTCTCTTTCTTTCCTTCGTTTTGGTGTATCTGATATCAACGTACATAGTAAAAGACACAAGCCCAGCACTGTAAACGATATGGTATGTCCGTTATGTAGATCTGCAAAAGAAGATGAAGTCCATTTCGTATTATGTTGTCCTGTATTAGATGATTTGAGACAAATATATATTCCGTTGAGATATTATAACAGACCAAGTAAGTTTCGGTTAGTATTACTTCTGTCTTCTACAAATGATAACGTTTTTTCGAATCTTGCCATATTTATCTATAAGTCATTAAAACGACGGAGTTTCATGATTGGTTAAAGAGAACAGAGCTCTGAGCATACACGTTGTAAGATTATATTCATATGCAAATCTATTCTTACAAAATATGTAATCACCCCTTCAAATGGGGCCATGGCCTTATTGAATAAACTTTCGTTTCGTTTTCGTCTCTCTGTGTCTCTCTCTCTCTCTCTCTCTCTCTCTCTCTCTCTCTCTCTCAGCCTCTCAGCTCGCGTGCTTGCAGTGAACAGTAGGCCAGACCTGTTTTTGTTTCCACCCTAAACAAACCACCATCTCCTCCTCCGGCTCCTATTGATTGCTGGTCTGTGGTGCCTGCTTCGGAAGGCTATCAACCACAGCTGTTCAGCCTGTGACGGGACATCAAGCGTGGAGAGAGAGAGAGGGGGGGGGGGGAGGGAGAGAGAGAGAGAATGTGTCGTGTGTGATGGTCTTCCTCACTCCGCTAGGCAGCAGGAAACCAGGATGACGTTTTGAGACTGGCGATCGCGTGGTGATGATGGAGATGTAGGTCACACACCTGTCGTTCGTTGCGTGACGCCGCGTGTGGTGATTGATGGTGACTGTGTGGTGATCAGGTCAAAAACATCAGATCGTCACGACAGGGGGCAGTGATAACGCATATTCTGTACACTGTGGTGCCAGCTGAAGTTGGGTGTTAGTTCTCGCTTCCCTGCTAGCTTTTTCCAGTCTGTGAGAAATGAAGTAAGTCTTTGTGATTGGTTTTCTTTTTAATGCGTGTCTTTTTCTGTGTTTCTTTCTCTCTGTCTCTGTCACTGTCTCTCTCTCTTTCTCTCTCCTTTCTGTGTCTGTCTGTCTCTCCTGTTCCCCCCCCCCCTCTCTCTCTCTCTCTCTCTCTCTCTCTCTCTCTCTCTCTCTCCCTGTCTCTTTCTCTCTTTGTCCCTCTCTATCATGTATTTCTTTCCACCTTCACCCGCTCAC
>NC_134878.1:16621400-16631400 GCF_041734735.1 Babylonia areolata | reverse complement strand
TCTCAGAGATCTCCCTCTCTCTCTCTCGCTCTCTCCCTCTTTCTCTCAGATCTCTGTCTCTCTGTCTGTCTGTGTTTGTCTCTCTCTCCTCATCTGTTCTCTTCCCCCTCCTCTCTCTCTCTCTCTCTCTCTCTCTCTCTCTCCTCTCTCTCTCTCTCTTCCTCCCACACTCCACATCTGTTCTCTTCCCTCTCTCTTTCTTTCTCTGTCTCTCCCTCTCACATTCTCTCTCTCTGTGTCTCTCTCCCCCTCTCTTTGTTTCTCTCTCACTCTCTTTCTCTCTCTCTCTCTCTACCTCTACCTGTCCTTCAGGTAACAGGCAGGCAGGCTGTCTGATGATGGACACAAGACCTGTTTGGTCCCACCTCTACCCCGGCACTGTCACTGACAGCAGCACTGTCATCTCTGGCGCAATTGATCGCTGGTTGGTTGTGTGCTTGGGTAACACAACCCCCTCCTCAGCTGTTCCGCTGTCTGTGACGGGACGTCAAGCGGGAAAGAGTGCATGTGCTGTAGTGGGCGGTGGTCCCCCTCACACAGCCAGCCAGTGGGAGACGAGGATGAGGTCTTGAGGCCTGCTGCTGCGCTTGGCATAAGTATAGTTAGTTGTAGATCACACCAGTCGTTTCGTTTTGCGTGGCGCCAAATGTATGAATGTGTGATAGTCGTGTCCGTGGCCATGGACGACTAAGACCATCAGGACAGATGAGTTGGCAACGGCTGTCCTGGCATTCTGGGCTTGAATTTGATTTTAGTGGAGAGTGTCTTGTCCAGGTTATAACAGCCGCCGCTCTCTCGGCCACAGATTGGGTTTTTAGTTACGTGCGGTGATTGTGACTGTGGTCAGTTATCAGGTGATCTATTTGCCCCTCGTGTGTATAAGAACGTGGAGTCGGTGGACAGGGGTGGGTAATACACACGTGTGCGGTTGTCGTAACAACTTTTTTTGTGGTGTAGAGTTTACATCTGTGGCTGTGCTGTTCCAGCAAATAAAGTAAGTCTCTGCTATTTGAGTGTATTCTTTCTCTGCTGTTTGTCTTTCTCTCTCTGTATGTCTGTCCATCTGTTTTTCTGTTCCCTCTCTCTCTTTCTGTCTCTCTCTCTGTCTGTCTCTGTCTGTCTGTCTGTCTCTCTCTCTCTCTGTCTCCCGTCTTTCTTTGTCTCCCTCCCCCACCCTCCCAGTTTTTATTTATCTTTCTTCTCTCTGTGTCTCTGACCTTACCTCCTTCCTCACCCGCCTCTCTCTCCATCCCTCCCATAGACATGTACAAACATATATCTCAGTGATCCCTCCTCTCTCTCCATGTTTACTCCGCTTCTTTTTACAATCCCATGTCCTGTCTCTGCCTCTGTCTGTCTCTGTTACTGCCTTTGTTTGTCTCTGTTTCTCTGTCTGTGTGTCTGTGTGCCTCTCTCTCTCTCTCTCTCTCTCTCTCTCTCTCTCTCTCTCTCTCTCGCTCTCTCTCTCTCGTCTTGCCCTCTCGCTGTCGTCTTTCACGTGGACATTGTTTGCCTTCCCAATCGATCCCAACACTCTCAGACCTGACCGGTGGCACGTGCGATGTGTGCCAGTGGTTCTGGAACAAACAGTTCACAGCCGCTCGGATCCACGTTACAGGGCAGGACCTCACGCAGGGGACAACAAGCAGCTCGTGTGAAGTTGTGGTGGTAAGAAAAACACCCAGCTCGTTGGGGTTAGAAATGCTGAATGCCACTTTGACTCTGTCAGCAAGTGCTTGGCGGGAGGCTGAGAGGGGGTGGACCAAGTTGGCTGACAGCGTGTGTGGGGGTTGGGGAAAGGGGGGGGGGAGGGTTGGTGGGGTGGGGGTGGGGTGGCATGTCTTTGCATTGGTGGTAGCCATAGCAGAAAGATCTCCGGTGGAGCAGGAAGATTGGGGGGTGGGGTGGGGGTGGGAGGATGTAAAATGTTGCGGTGGTTGTTAATGTTTCCAGGATCCAGTCACTCGAACCACACCCACCACCACCTTCGGAGCAAGACCATAGTCCTGGACAACTTGACCACAACGGCGTCAGCCAATTAACTGGTTGTTAATATTAATTCCGTAACTGCCGGAAAAACACCAGTAGAAATAGGTGGTTTCAAGTTTTAAATCATTATCCAAAACAATTAGCCAAAAAACTGAGAATATACTGCTATAAATCAAGTGTGTGAATATTCCATTCGTTTGGTGATGTTATCAGTGACGTCACTAAGGACGTAAGACGTAAGAGCTACGTGTGTGGCAGTCAAGGGGGTAACTCCACCAAGATTGTTCAGGTCTTGACGAGGTTATGTTCACAGCAGCACTTTTTTTTTTTTGTTAAGGTCAGTTGTACATATGTCTGTGTTCGTGTCTCTTTCTGTGTATGTATATATCGTGTCATGCTGGGATCTACTAGGATCAGTGATCACTTGCGAAGACACATGCGGAAGTTGTATTCCAGTCAGTACTTTTTTTCTTTCTTTTTTTGCACTATTGCTGGTTTTGTTAAAATTTTTAAAAAAGGTTTTCTGGGTGGACATCGAAAAAACCTAGATAGAAAATCCAGACAGACTAGATGCATTTCGTCCACACTTTTCCCACACTGAGGAATCCCGGCCACAGTGACTCGTACATAATGCAAAACCTCTTGATTTTTCCATGGCCAGCCGGCAGTGCTTTTTCTCTGTTGAACAACTGACGCAACAGACAATCTCCGTGTTTGTGTGTGTACATCAAGAAGTTACAGCATTGTCTGCCCCTGGGGCTGTGCAACTACCCATTGTGGACCCATTTTGATGACATCACGCAGCGTCCATAATCGTCACCTCCACTGTGTGTGTGTGCGTGTGTGTGTGTTCTATCTTTAGTTTAGCCTCTTTTCACTATCAGTGATATTAGACGATCAAAAAAGAAAAAAAAAGAAAAGAAAGGGGGGAGGAGATGCGGGGTCACGGGGAAGGAGAGAGGGAAAAGGAAAACAGAAAAGGCAGAAAACTACCCCAAAAAATGCATAACTATGATGCAATTACATTTAACAGTAACAATTCAACAATGATAATAACAATCAGAAACCATTAACGCAATTCTGAAGTACATCAAAGGAATGTGGAAATAGGGCTATGAACTAATGCCTGTGAAATTTCGACCATAAGAACCTCGTCAGAAATAACTTTCCAAAAATCATCTGCAGAATACTTATTCTCTTTGAAATACTTGGACAAGAAGGTACATAACTACTGACAGTGAAACATACAATGATGCAAGCTGAACTGCTTTCTACAAACGCATGGAACATTTTTACTATAATTTGACTTCAGCGCATCAAGCTTTACACGGAAGAAAGTGTGTGTGTGCACGTGCGTGCGTGATTTCCAGTGCCGGTCGGCGTGCACAAGGGGACTTATTTAGGGGCTGCTGAGAATGACAAGCACCAAGTTGTTTAATTATGCATCAGGAGAGAGTCAGCCAGTCCAAGACGGTCGGTTCTTTGTGCTCGTAAAAAGCGATAGCGTGTGGCGAGGAGTTGATTTTGTCAGGAAGGACAAAATCATTTTTTGTCAAATTAACTCGGTAGATAAATTCTCGTGACTTTACAGTGTATGTTTACCCTGGCTCATTTTGTCAAGCTGCATCAGGGATAGAATAATGTAAACCTGAAGAAAGAAAGCTGTGCCAATTTTGTGAAGTGTTAAACTTTTGGTAGCAGCCACAGAGAGTTGCACCACGCGCGCACACACACACACACACACACACACACACACACACACACACACACACACACACACACACAATCTTCAATACACATTGCATCTTTTATTAATTGTTGCAGACATTTCTCCGTTTCATGTTTCTAAACTCTCCTAACAGAAAGTTTTCTCCTCTATTTCCTGGTATAATATATCGCTTCTGACATCTATGAACGGAAACAAATGTTCTGCATTGCAATGTCGTGTCTCAAAAAATTAAAATTTCTACGTGCTTTCAAAACAGAACGACAGTTTCTCGACATGTTTTCACTCCAGAAAACGAGATAAAACTGACGGTCCAACGAATACCGATTGATTGGGTCGTTTTTCTTGTCAGATAAATTAGGCCTACCGTTTTCAGTAACTTTGATTCTTATTGAAACGATGTTTCTTTTAAAAAAAATTGTTGTGACAAAATCTTAGCTGATTTGGTCTCTTTTACCTTATCAAACCGGTCTTTTTTTATGTTACCTATTTCCACGTAGTCTGAACACGTTTTGTTTAGTGGATGAAATGTAAGATTATATCTGAAACTTCTCATTTCCCCCAATACTTATAATTGACAAGCACAGACTGGAAAAAAGAAGAAGAAGAAAAGAAATCGGTGGAACGAAGAAAGAAGGAACACAAACCCAGCTGATAAACAAACACCCGTGCTTTGCTGACAGACTGCCAAGAAACACCTGAACAGTTGGATTAGAAGAATAGACGTGAACAGCTGACAAAATACAAGCTCTTGAAACACGGGGCTTAACCGATTTCTTCAAGGCTTTGATAATTGTATTCTGTAGCATTTCGCCCATCACCACCCTCCGCCTCCTGTCTGTCTATCTGTCTCTGTCTCTCTGTCTCTGTCTCTCTCTGTTTCTGTCTATCTATCTGTCTATCTATATATCTCTCTCTCTGATCTTCGACCATATGTAATCAACAATTCAACTAGGGACAGGGCATTGGTGAAGAACCTATCGTTGTCGTTGTCCTCTCTCTCTCTCTCTCTCTCTTGGTCGTTACACACACATATCTGATCAAGGTAGCAGTGTGAATGACTATTACATGATTTCTGCAACGTTTTTTGAATATGTCCGTGATATTTTGACACTTGATACACTAGACAGAATAGAATCAGATCATCTCCCTCTTTTGTTGTGCTTTGACAGACAGACAAATTGCACGCCTACCAGACACCCATTCAGTGTAAACGAGTCGCAGTTCATTGAGAAATATAGATGGAATATGTCATATGCGCTAAACTTTACTAACTCAATGAGATCAAGAAAAGTAAAAGAAGAAATAGACATGGCATCAGACTTGATTAATATATATGTCAATATAGCATTGGATAAGTTTAATCAAATTGTTAAAGACCAGGCAACGTGCATGAAGAAAAGGGTTCCTGTTACAAAAGAGGTACGCAAAGAATGGTTTGATCAAGAATGCAGAGTAACTAGACGTAATGTGCGTAGACTTCTTAGAAAATTTAAACATACATCAGATAAAGATGATAGAGTAACATTTTGCATTGCAAGAAGAGAATATAAAAATATGATTGTAAGGAAACAGAAGAATATAATGAATTAATTCTAAAGGAACTGTTAGGTTCAATTAAATGTCAGAAGCTATTTTGGGAAACAGTAAGTAAAGTTGCACGCAAAAAATCTCAACCACAAAATAGTATATCTATTGATCAGTGGTTTGATCACTTTAAAAATGTCCTTGAAAAGGAAGCAGAGGAGTCCAGTGAAGATGATATTTTAGATGAAGGTGTCGTAGATGAAGCAGATGAAGGAATAAACAGACCAATATCAAGAGAAGAAGTATTGTTAGCAGTAAGAAAATTGAAGACTGGGAAATCAGCTGAACCTGACGAATTAATTGGTGAGTTTTTTCAAAAATGCGGGGGATTCTACAATAACGGTTTTAGTTAGACTATTTAATCATTTATTTCATAATGGCATATATCCACAAAGTTGGTCTGAATCGATTATTGTACCATTGTTCAATAAAGGTAAAGTCAGTAACACGAACAATTACAGAGGAATATCATTATGTAACATAAGCAGCAAATTGTATAGTTCTGTTATTAATTACAGATTACAGGAATGGGTTAATTTGAATAATATAACAGGTGAACATCAAGCTGGTTTTAAGAAAGATTAGTGTACTATTGATTACATGTTTACTTTATTAGCTGCTGTTCAAAAACAATTTGCCAATAATCAAAAATTGTATGTTGCATTTGTTGATTTTGAAAAAGCTTTTGATTCGATTTCTAAGAAGTTACTATGGCCGGTTTTGTTAAAAAATGGAATTAGAGGTAAACTGTATAGATGTGTTAAAAGTATGTATAGAGAAGTTAAAGCTAGGATAAGAAGTGGGGCGAAATTATCAGATTTTGTGAATTGTACAAGAGGCGTGAAACAAGGTGATGTCTGCAGTCCTGTTCTATTTTCGTTGTTTGTGAATGAGATTGCCTTTGAAATTGTTGAAAATGGATGACATGGAGTGACTTTTGATTTGATAGAGTTGTTTATGCTGCTATTTGCTGATGATATGATCTTGATATCAATATCAGTTGTAAGTTTGCAAAGACAGCTGAATAGTTTATGTGAAGCCGCAATGAAATTGGACTGAAAAGTAAACATGGAAAAAACAAATATAATTGTGTTTCGTAGGGGTGGTTATCTAGGTAGACGTGAACAATGGTCATATGGAAATGAAACTGTAAGAGTAGTAAATGTGTATAAATATCTTGGGATCTTTTTTCAGCCAGACTCAGTTTTACTTATGTTTGTCAAGATTTAGTAAACAGGGCAAAGAGAGCTGTTCTAGTTATACTTCATGTTATATACAGATCAGATTGTAGCTCATACACAGTATTTGCTAAGTTGTTTGATTCTCGGGTACAGCCTATTTTACAGTTCGGTGCAGAAATTTGGGCTTTTGAGAATGATGTTGAAATTGAAAGATTACACATGTTTGCCATGAAACGCTTCTTAAATGTTGATAGGCGAACACTCAACGATTTAATTTATGGTGAATTTGGTAGATAACCTAACCAAAATATATAAACTCATATGTAAAGTGTATTAGATACTGGCTAAAGATGACTAGAATGAATAATTATAGATTACAATACAAGGCTTACATGATGCTGTATAACTTAGACAGTAACGGAAAAAAGACTTGGGTTACAGATATTCGAAAATGTTTGTGCTCCTATGAATTTTCTTATGTCTGGGATAACCAGGGTGTTGAAAACGTTTCATGGTTCATAAAATATTTCAAACAAAGAATTGTTGATTGTAGATGGCAGGGCTGGCATAACCACATTCAGAGTAGTGACAGATTTGCTGAATATAAGATGTTTAACTCTCTCCATACGAACGGCGAAAGAGACGACGTTAACAACGTTTCACCCCAATTACCATCATCAAAATATTGCAAGCGGAAGGCCCTTATACTGAAGAGGTGAATGTTGACAAAGAATACCACAATTCTGACGACGGAAGCTAAAGGTTGGGTCATTCATACACCCACTGGACATCCGAGGGGTCTGTGTAGAGGAGAAGAGAGGACTGGCCGTACTGAGTGAGTTAAGCTGACAAATAATTTGGAGCCATACATTGAAATGAAAATGAATAGATATGTGAGATGTGATTTGACCAAAGTTAGACTTGGTATATCAGATATTGCCTACCATCGTTCAAGATACAGTGAAAGTAGAGCTGAGAGTGTTGTGTCGTTTATGCCACCAATCAGAAGAAGATGAAATTCACTTTATGTTTTGTTGTCCTTGTTTACTTGACTTAAGGTTGAAACATATCCAGCCTAAGTTTTATAATAACCCATGCCGCTTTAGATTCAATTTGATTACGTCATCCAGAAATGAAACTGTATTGTGCAATGTGGCGTTATACATTTACAATGCCTTAAAGCGATTGCGTATTGCTATAACTTAGATCATAATATCAACATAGATTGTCAGATACAATAGGCATTTGAAGTGTGAATGTTAAGCAATGTGTTTTTGAAAAGTGTGTGTGTGTGATTGATATAATTGTGACTTACCCCTTCAGTAAGGGGCTTAGGCCTAAACCTGAATAAACAATTCCGTTTTCGTATTCGTATCCGTACTCTCTCTCTCTCTCTCTCTCTCTCTCTCTCTCTCTCTCTCTCTCTCTCTCTGTTCATTGTTTAAGGTACAGAACATACAAGGAATCTGATTTATTGTGTCCATTATGCAAGAAATCAAAAGAAGATGAAGTACATTTTGTCCTTCGTTGTGAAGCACTTCGTAATGTTAGAGAAAGACTCATTCGACCTAAATACTACAAACAACCTTGTGAGTTCAAGTTGAGTTTATTGCTGTCAAGTACCGATGTCGCTGTTGTTCGTAATTTATCTCAGTACATGTACAAGGCTTTTAAGTTCAGAGAAATAGCTACTTCCTAAAGTGTTCTATTACTTGTAATTAATGCTTAGTTTTTCTTTTTGTTTTGATTATTATGTTTCGCACTTTATGCTGTCTTTATCATGAGTTGTTCGCGCACCCCCTTCACTAGGGGCCATGGCCTGTGATGAGTAGATCATTCGTATCCCTCTCTCTCTCTCCTGCCCCTCTCTCTCTCCCTCTCTCTCTCCCCCTCTCTCCCCTCTCTCTCCACCTCTCTCTCCCCCTTCTCTCTCTCTCCACCCTCTCTCTCCCTCTCTCCCCCCCTCTCTCTCCCCCTCTCTCTCCCTCTCTAAGCAAAAGAATGTTGTGAAAAGTGTAGGAGGGAGGGAACGTCCGAAGGGGTGGGAGAGGAGGGGGAGCGTGTCTTCCACTTGGTGATATGAGCATGTTGCTTAAGTCATTAAACCATTTGAATCTTGAATCTTGAATCTTGAATCTCTCTCCCTCTCTCTCTCTCCCCCTCTCTCTCTCCCTCCCTCTCTCTCTCTCTCCCCTCTCTCTCCCCCCTCTCTCTCCCCCCTCTCTCTCTCCCTCCCTCTCTCTCCCTCCCCACCTCTCTCTCTCTTTTCATTTCTCCTCATGTTTGATATCAGTGCTTTTCTCTGCTCTTATGTTTTATACTCTTCTCTCGTCTCTTCTCTGCCATCCTGTTCTTTCTCGCTCGCTGCTTCTTCCACCTGAGTGATCAGATTGAAATCTGGCTGCTCTCTGTGTGCGCTGAGGCATGCCGGAGCACATGGTAAAACAGACTGTTTTCAAGAGTAAAACAATTCACTGCAGTAACAGGAGGGAGAGGGGGAGGAGGGGTTGTTAGTGAAAGAGAGACGACTGGACACGACATACAGAGGGAGAGTGGGGTAAATTCTTTATACATACAAATGCTGATGTGGGAGAAAATGTGGATAAAATTGGTATTTAAAAGGGTGCCAAGATTAACAACTTTGGAATGAAGTTTTATGTGAACTGCGAGGAATTCATTTTACACCATATTTATCGCCAATGGGCTTTTATTCAAAACTGGAAACGTCACGTTCAAAGCGATCGGTGTACTTGTTGCTTGGATAAAACTATTGTCCTGTTTGCAGTGAAAAATTTTCGATATGGAACAGCTGTTGTGACTGATGCTTGAACATGAAGTTTGTTCCTAGCAGCGAAAAAAATGTGGATGAACCATACATGCGCAGACACTTTCGGGGTCACGAAACCACACACACACACACACACACACACACACACACACACACACAATCTCTCTCTCTCTCTTTCCAGATCTGTCTCGGTCGGTCTGTTTGTCTGTCTGTCTGTCTGTCTCACTCACTTATATAGTCTGTTTCCCTGTCTCTTTTGACTGCCTCATCTTTCTTTCTGCTCTCTCTCTCTCTCTCTCTCTCTCTCTCTCTCTCTCTCCCACTCCCGCTCTCCCCCTTTGCCTCTCTCTCTCACCCTCTCTCACTCCCCCTCTCTCTCTATCTCCCTCTGTCCATCTAACTCACCCCACTCCCTTTCTCCCTCTCTCTCTCGCTCTTGTTCGGTCGCTCGTATTATGTTGTCCTGTATTAGATGACTTGAGACAAATATATATTCCGTTGAGATATTATAGCAGACCAAGTAAGTTTCGGTTAGTATTACTTCTGTCTTCTACAAATGATAACGTTTTTTCGAATCTTGCCATACTTATCTATAAGTCATTAAAACGACGGAGTTTCCTGATTGGTTAAAGAGAACAGAGCTTTGAGCATACACGTTGTAAGATTATATTCTTATGCAAATCTATTCTTACAAAATATGTAATCGCCCCTTCAAATGGGGGCCATGGC
>NC_134878.1:16596400-16616400 GCF_041734735.1 Babylonia areolata | reverse complement strand
AAATCGATGCAGAGAGACACGGACTCGTCTTTGGCTTAGCATTCCATGTGAAAGAAGGGTATAGTTAAGAAAGTTATTGTAGTTGTGGTTTGTCAAACGTTTTAGGAATATTGTTGCATGCGCCTGTTTTATTGAATTTTGCGCGTGCGCACATACACACTCACACACACACACACACACACACACACACACACTGATAATAATGATGATGATGATAACATCTTAGAATTCCTGACGGGCTATTTCTGGAACTGAAAAATGGGAATTTCATACACAGTGCGACAAAGTGGAGATAGATGGATGACCCACCGAGGTCCAAGCTGTGGGAACGCGTGCGTGGAACCTCTGGCAGAGACCAACCACGTTCGGCATTTACCTCATCTTGACACGTTGGCGTGAAGATTCGTACGCAGCATCTCTGACTGTGTCTGTCTCCCCCACCACCTCCCCACCCCTTACCGTCAGGCCCCACACTCTCTCTCCCCCCCTCTCTCTCTATGTGTGTGTGCGGCGGGAGGGAGGGAGCGAGAGTGGGGGTGTACACATGCAGTTTTAAATCCAAGTTGTTCATAAGTAGGATATAAAGCGGGTATACGCGTGTGAGATTGTGTGTGTATGTAAGTACTTGCGCGCGAGTGAATGTCTGTGTGCACATCCAAAAAAAAATGCATTGATCGTTGTGCGAAATGTTTTCATAGATAGTCACCAAAAACAAAACCAACAAAGAATCCGGGGGTTGTCTGACTGATTCAAAGAATCATTTCTGTCATCATTGCCATGTGTGATAAAATGAACAGTAAGATTTTTTAAAGGGCTTGGGTAAGCGGTTTGTTTATTCAGCCTCTTAGTGTGAATAAAATGGGAGTTATGATTTGATAAAAACACGCTTTCTGTCCCTCCTTCTCCAACCCATCTCTCCTCTCGTTTAACGTTCGATAAGGGACATGACTCTGTCAAAATACACCTCGACAAGGGACATAACATTTTGTTGGTTGAGGGAGACAGAATATGATAAATCAGCTTGAAAAATGTCTTCAGTACGTTTGTACCCAAGGGAACGTGAGTTTTATTCAAATAAATCTTCAGAAACGATGTTGACTTCAAGGAGTATAACGTTTTGCCAGTGACGAGGTAAATCTTTGATATCCGCACAGGAAGTTACGAGGGAATTGTAAAAATCCTGCAATGTTGATTTCATATTATGGAAGGAATATTCTTGGTTTGATAGGATGTAAATACATTGTTCTTTTTTCCTGGTGTAAAACCATTTTGGCCAAGTTTTGCCTGCCGGGGGAGCAAAATCCTTACGATGGTTTTACTCTTGGGCAAATTTCCATGGTAGTAAAGTCTTCACTGGTATGCTGAATTCCCATGACGTTATTGTCATCTTGTGAGATACTGTTGATATCGAGGCCAGCACAGAAACACCGGTGAAATGGAAGGAGGGGAGGGCACGTGAAATACGTTTCTTGCCTTGCTTTGCATTGCCTTGCCTTGCCTTGAGAAACTTTTACGTAGACAAACACATGTACACGTTCTCTGTCTTTCTGTCCTTTTCTGGCTGTCAGTTTGTCATTCTGTCTGTCTGTCTCTTTCTTTCTGTCTCTCTCGCCCTCTCTCTCTCTCTCTCTCTCTCTCTCTCTCTCCAGCTCGCCAGTTCTCTCGCACTTTTACTTTTGACGAATCCAGGACCTGTCTAGATGGGTGATTTTACCGTCAGGCCCAACCAATGCCCATGCTAAGTGAACGACCAGACAGAGGAATGTCCGTGGCGTTCTCATCAGTCTCCGGGTCACCCTCACCCCACCCACCTCTGTCTCTCTCTCTCTCTCTCTCTCTCTCTCTCTCTCTCTCTCTCTCTGTCTCTCTGTCTGTCTATCTCTCTCTCTCTCTCTCTCTCTCTCTCTCTGTCTGTCTGTCTGTCTGTCTCTCTCTCTCTCTCTGTCTCTCTGTCTCTCTCAGTCTCTCTCTCTGTCTCTCCCTCTCCCTCTCCCCCCTCTCTCTCTCCCTCCCTCTCTCTCTCTCTCTGTGCACGACGGCCCAAGTTCTACTTTGGTTCGCGGTCTGTCGATGTCTGATTTTTGTATCGATCCTAGACTTTGCTCTTTTTTTATATACTTTTTTTTAGGGTTGTGGCGGAGCTAGGGTCTCGGAGGGTGTGCTGGGGATGGGGGTGGGGGTTGGGTGAGGGGGAGGGTCCGTTTCTGAAGGGTGAGGCGCTGGTTGTCTGCGCTTGTTTGGCATGTGCCTTTTGATGTTGTCCTTCACGAAGCACGCCATCTTGACCGCTTCCTGCTGCACGGTTCGTCAGCTGGTCTGCTGGCTTGCCTCTTTGGCCCGCGTGTGTTGTTCCGACAGTCAGTGGAGCTGCACGTGCAGTGTGCGTGAAAGTGAAGACAATGATGATTGCATGAGGATTGACGGCTAGTGTTCACTGTTGCACATCATGATAATTACCGGCCAGTGTTCACTGTTGCACATCATGATAATTACCGGCCAGTGTTCACTGTTGCAGATCGTGATACCTTTCGGCTAGTGTTCACTGTTGCACATCATGATAATTACCGGCCAGTGTTCACTGTTGCAGGTTATGATAATTACCGGCCAGTGTTCACTGTTGCAGGTCATGATAATTACCAGCCAGTGTTCACTGTTGCAGATCATGATAATTACCGGCCAGTGTTCACTGTTGCAGGTCATGATAATTATCGGCCAGTATTCACTGTTGCACATCATGATAATTACCGGCCAGTGTTCACTGTTGCACATCATGATAATTACCGGCTAGTATTCACTGTTGCACATCATGATAATTACCGGCTAGTATTCACTGTTGCACATCATGATAATTACCGGCTAGTATTCACTGTTGCACATCATGATAATTACCGGCCAGTGTTCACTGTTGCACATCATGATAATTACCGGCTAGTATTCACTGTTGCACATCATGATAATTACCGGCTAGTGTTCACTGTTGCACATCATGATAATTACCGGCCAGTGTTCACTGTTGCAGGTCATGATAATTACCGGCCAGTGTTCACTGTTGCACATCATGATAATTACCAGCTGGTGTTCACTGTTGCACATCGTGATAATTACCGGCCAGTGTTCACTGTTGCACATCATGATAATTACCGGCTAGTATTCACTGTTGCACATCATGATAATTACCGGCTAGTGTTCACTGTTGCAGATCATGATAATTACCGGCTAGTGTTCACTGTTGCACATCATGATAATTACCGGTCAGTGTTCACTGTTGCACATCATGATAATTACCGGCTAGTATTCACTGTTGCACATCATGATAATTACCGGCAGTGTTCACTGTTGCACATCATGATAATTACCGGCTAGTGTTCACTGTTGCACATCATGATAATTACCGGCCAGTGTTCCCTGTTGCACATCATGATAATTACCGGCTAGTATTCACTGTTGCACATCATGATAATTACCGGCTAGTGTTCACTGTTGCAGATCATGATAATTACCGGCTAGTATTCACTGTTGCACATCATGATAATTACCGGCCAGTGTTCACTGTTGCACATCATGATAATTACCTGCCGGTGTTCACTAATGCACGTCATGATAATTACCGGCGAGTGTTCACTGTTGCAGATCGTGATAATTACCGGCCAGTGTTCACTGTTGCACGTCATGATAATTACCGGCCAGTGTTCACTGTTGCACATCATGATAATTACCGGCTGGTGTTCACTGTTGCACATCGTGATAATTACCGGCCAGTGTTCACTGGTGCACATCGTGATAATTACCGGCCAGTGTTCACTGGTGCACATCGTGATAATTACCGGCCAGTGTTCACTGTTGCACATCATGATAATTACCGGCTGGTGTTCACTGTTGCAGATCGTGATAATTACCGGCCAGTGTTCACTGTTGCAGATCGTGATAATTACCGGCCAGTGTTCACTGTTGCAGATCGTGATAATTACCGGCCAGTGTTCACTGTTGCACATCATGATAATTACCGGCCAGTGTTCACTGTTGCACATCATGATAATTACCGGCCAGTGTTCACTGTTGCAGATCGTGATAATTACCGGCCAGTGTTCACTGTTGCAGGTCATGATAATTACCGGCCAGTGTTCACTGTTGCACATCATGATAATTACCGGCCAGTGTTCACTGTTGCAGGTCATGATAATTACCGGCCAGTGTTCACCGTTGCAGATCGTGATAATTACCGGCCAGTGTTCACTGTTGCAGGTCATGATAATTACCGGCCAGTGTTCACTGTTGCACATCATGATAATTACCGGCCAGTGTTCACTGTTGCAGATCATGATAATTACCGGCTAGTATTCACTGTTGCACATCATGATAATTACCGGCCAGTGTTCACTGTTGCAGGTCATGATAATTACCGGCCAGTGTTCACTGTTGCACATCATGATAATTACCGGCCAGTGTTCACTGTTGCAGGTCATGATAATTACCGGCCAGTGTTCACTGTTGCACATCATGATAATTACCGGCCAGTGTTCACTGTTGCACATCATGATAATTACCGGCCAGTGTTCACTGTTGCACATCATGATAATTACCGGCCAGTGTTCACTGTTGCACATCATGATAATTACCGGCCAGTGTTCACTGTTGCACATCATGATAATTACCGGCCAGTGTTCACTGTTGCACATCATGATAATTACCGGCTAGTGTTCACCATTGCACATCATGATAATTACCGGCTAGTATTCACCATTGCACATCATGATAATTACCGGCTAGTATTCACTGTTGCACATCATGATAATTACCGGCAGTGTTCACTGTTGCACATCATGATAATTACCGGCCAGTGTTCACTGTTGCACATCATGATAATTACCGGCTAGTGTTCACCATTGCACATCATGATAATTACCGGCTAGTATTCACTGTTGCACATCATGATAATTACCGGCTAGTATTCACTGTTGCACATCATGATAATTACCGGCAGTGTTCACTGTTGCACATCATGATAATTACCGGCCAGTGTTCACTGTTGCACATCATGATAATTACCGGCCAGTGTTCACTGTTGCACATCATGATAATTACCGGCTAGTGTTCACTGTTGCACATCATGATAATTACCGGCTAGTGTTCACTGTTGCACATCATGATAATTACCGGCCAGTGTTCACTGTTGCACATCATGATAATTACCGGCTAGTGTTCACTGTTGCACATCATGATAATTACCGGCTAGTGTTCACTATTGCACATCATGATAATTACCGGCTAGTATTCACTGTTGCACATCATGATAATTACCGGCTAGTGTTCACTATTGCACATCATGATAATTACCGGCTAGTGTTCACTGTTGCACATCATGATAATTACCGGCCAGTGTTCACTGTTGCACATCATGATAATTACCGGCTAGTGTTCACTATTGCACATCATGATAATTACCGGCTAGTATTCACTGCGGCAGATCTTGATAGTTGATGTTCATTTTCTGGACAATCGCTGTTTACATTTGCGGTCTTTTGTCGATGCTTATCACAGTGTGACAATATGCGGTTGTAGAGCTAACACAGAAAGCTTTCACGCAGAAAATTCGGAAGAAGAGCGAGTGTGTGTGTGTGTGTGTGTGTGTGTGGTCGCGCGTGCGCGTGTTTGTGTGCGCGCTTGAGTTTGTGTGCATGTGTTGTGAACGTGTGATGTGCGCGTTTACACTTCGACAGAAATAGTGTGCGAAGAAATGAAAATGATAATACCGTCTTTGTGACCTCACCCACATCAATCAGTGTGGAATTAAGGGATGGGCGGAAAGAAAGGAAACGAAAAAACTCTCAAAAGATGAAATCGCTCTAAAGACCTGCAGTGACGGGAAGTTCTTGCGTGTGTGTGTGTGTGTGTGTGTGTGTGTGCGTGTGCGTGTGTGTTTGTGAGCGTGCGTGCACATCAACGCGTGCGTGCGTACGTGCGTCCGTGTATGTGTGTGGTGTCTCCAGCTTGAAAACTGTCCGCCCTCTCTCGCTACTCATTTCCTGTCCGATTGTGTCCTCTTGTTTTCTGTGTGTTGAAAGGGGCGATCTCTGGCATCCTGTCTACGGATGCTGTTGTCCCTTGTGTCCCCACTCCCTCAGTGTCCTGCCCCCTCTGCGTCCAACGCAGCCTCCGTCTCCCTGTCTCTCAAGTCGCCTTTTCAGTGGCGACCGATTGTTTAAAAGAAGAATGACTATGATCCGAGCTTGTTTTTTTTTGGTGTTTTATTTTGTTTGTTTGTTTTGGGATTTTGTTTGTTTTTTGGTGTGTGTTTTTTCATACACGCCCAATTTTTATTTTTCACTCTCAGTGAACAAATGAAAAGTGAAGAACAAAAAAAAAAAGGTAACATCAAAACTAAAAGAAAACGAAACCACAAGATAGAGAGCAATCGATAGCTGATGGCGAAGTTGGTGTCCTAATGCGTCTCCGATTCGCGAGAATCTTGTGTGGACTTCTGGGGTACGTGTGTTTGTCACTGCTCAGTTAGTGAAAATTGTGTTTGTTTGTTTGTCTGTCTGCACACAAATAGATCAATGAATAAATGAGATATTATTTCTTTCTCTCCCAGCGGTCTGAAGGGAAGAAGAAATCCCTGCACAAGAATTAATGACTGACGTCTTCTTGTTCTTGTTCCTCTCTCTCTCTCTCTCTCTCTCTCTCTCTCTCCCTCCCCTTCCCCCACACGCACTGTCTGTGTATGTGTGTGTGATCGTTCTTTTCTTTAGCCTATATCCACAAATGTGATTTTAGACGAAATCCACCCCACCCCTTACTTTCTTCATACATAACCTCTTTATCCTCCTTCCTTCCAGTTATATGCTCTGTTTGTTTGTTTGCTTGTTTTTACGAAAGAAAAAGAAAACCGGGAGAGGGGGTGAAACAAGCTAACTAACCAGTTAAACTGAATGGTTAGCTTGGAACGGGTGAAAGAAAAGTGCTTTGTGTGCGTGTGTGTATCGTGTGAAGCGGAAACAAGTCTGTGCGCTTTTACGGAGTTAAAAGAAAGTCTCGATCCTTTGTCTTTCGTGTGGACGGTGAAGGATGGTGGCTTCACTGTTGCCTCCGGTTGTCCCGTGTCCCGTGTGGCCCCTCCCACTCTTTGCTCCTTTGTTTTTTTTCCTCTTGCTGTCGTGCCCATCGTCTGCTTTCTCTTCTCTCCAGCGTGACCTTTGCAGTGGCTGTGGTTATTTTCTCAGCCAGGTACGGACTGCTTGAAACTCGTTCCAAAGAGGGTCTGGTTGATTAAGTAACACCCCCCCCCCAACCCCCCACCCCCACCCCTCCCACCCCCCAAAAAAGAAAAAAATAAATAAAACATCAACAACAACACCAAAACAAGAACCAAAAACGCTATCCATTCTAATCAAGATTTTTTTTTCTTTCTTTTTTTTTTCTCGGGTGCCATGTAAAAGCAGTCGGACAGATTGATTATTGGCTAATTATTAATCAGTTATTACTTTAGCACGTACAGCAGATCAGTTGTTGATAGATTTTTTTTTACCAACAGCATTATTTCACCACGTGCACGTTAACTAACTGGTTTATGGGATGTTCAGTTTCTTACACCAACAATAAGGGAATATCGATGACGAAAAAAACAGGAATACTTTTCTTAGGTAAAAGACGGAAGGGTGGGAGCCACAGGTTGGGGGGGGGTACGTACACAGGAGCGCGCACACACACACACACACACACACACACACACACACACACACACACACACACGTCCCACCCTACCATTCACCCCCATCCCCACTCACACACACACGCAGAATCGGTGACCAGCAAAGCAAAACAAAACACCAAAGTTTCAAGCTGAGAACGACACAGATGTAGTTCAGAATGTGTTTTCATGTAAGATTCTACTTTCCCCCATTCTTTTCTTTTCATTCCATTCAAAAGCCACTCTTTTCTTGACAAACGTGTTGCCGTTTCAACAGTAATGTGACCCACTTGCACAGATCAGATTATGTCATGCGAACCGTTTCACGTTTAACCAGGTCAACTGCATTAGATGCAAGTGTTCTTCAATGATTTTATTATGTTACTGGGGAAAAAAAAAAAAAAAAAAAAAAACACAACCGTTTATCCATTGTAATTTCTTTCTGTGTGGGTGCAAGGACGAATGTGTCTTCTCAACCATCACTTACATGTTACACTCATTCACATATGCAGCACAGGAGAAGGCAACGGACTACTTTAAGTTTCGGTGTATGTAGCATTCTCCTTCAGTTTCAGTGTGGCTGGTTGCTTGGCTGCATCTTATTCGGAGTGATCAGAGTTCGAAGCCCCGTTCTGCCATGATGGTGTTGTGTCCATGGGAAAGACACTATACTCCGAAAAGAAAATGAATCCACTGGCTATGGGACCTTTAACTTTCTTTTTTTTTTCTTTTTTTTTTTTTTGTATTTTTGTTTGTATTTTGTATTTCTTTATATCACAACAGATTTCTCTGTGTGAAATTCGGGCTGCTCTCCCCAGGGAGAGCGCGTCGCTACACTACAGCGCCACCCATTTTATTTGTTGTTTTTTTCCTGCGTGCGGATTTATTTGTTTTTCCTATCGAAGTGGATTTTTCTACATAATTTTGCCAGGAACAACCCTTTTGTTGCCGTGGGTTCTTTTACGTGCGCTAAGTGCATGCTGCACACGGGACCTCGGTTTATTGTCTCATCCGAATGACACGCGCCCAGATCACCACTCAAGGTCTAGTGGAGGGGGAGAAATTATCGGCGGCTGAGCCGTGATTCGAACCAGCGCGCTCAGATTCTCTCGCTTCCTAGGCGGACGCCTTACCTCTAGGCCATCACTCCGTTTTAACTATAACGTTGACATTGGAGACCCAGAAAGTCGCCTGCGTCGGACACAGCAAGCAAAAAACAAAGGGGCAAGATTCATTCATTCCCACGGGACAAGGGTATCTGGTCAGAGTGGCAGGATCGTCCTTTGAGCGCTCTAGACAGACACTCCAGAAAACTGGACAGGAAATGAAAGCGAAAGAAGAATGCTACCAAGCTGAGAGGGCGATAAATCTCTCTCTCTCTCTCTCTCTCTCTCTCTCTCTCTCTCTCTCTCACTCTCTCTCTCTCTCTCTCTCTCTCTCTCTCTCTGTCTGTCTGTCTGTCTCTCTCTCTCTCTCTTTCTGTCAGGTCTGTCTGTCTTACCAACGACCAGCATTTTTTCCACTTAATTATGTATTGTTCTTTTCGCCAGGAAACGAAACATGCCATTCGCTTTGTATTAGAGCAAGTCATAAAGGAGGAGCAATGTGTTATGAGAAAAAAAAACATGGATGTGTTTTGCAATAGACACGCATAGCCGCGGGTGAAACGTGTTTGATACCTTACCTTATCATGTTAACTGTAAATCATTCCGTTCAGGCAGATGGCTGGAGCGTGTGGCCTTTCCTTGAATAAATGGTTGTTTTCGTGTTTGGTCTGTCTCTTCTTTCTTTCTTTTAAGCCTAGTTCCCCCCCCCCATCCCCCACCCCACCCCCACCCCCCCTCTCTCTCTCTCTTTCTTTCTTTTAAGCCTAGTCCCCCCTCTCTCTCTCTCTCTCTCTCTCTCTCTCTCTCTCTCTCTCTCTCTCTCTCTCTCTCTCTCTCTCTCTCTCTCTCTCTCTCTCTCTCACCCCCTCCTCTGCCATCCTCGATTCATCCATATTGGATGTCATTCCTTCAGCACTACGGTATTCCAGCAGGGCTCGTCACATTGATCATTAGACCGTATTCGTTTCGGATTCCATTTGCTAAAGGTCAGTTGCATTTAAACAAAGTGTCACACGCCGCGACTGCACGGAATTACAATTTCCATCACAATCAGTGTGCAGTTGTTAGCCGCGAGCGGGGGTTATAGTGCGTGCGTGCGTGCGCGCGTGCTTGTGTGTGCGTGTGTGTGTGCGTGTGCGTGCGTGTGTGTGTGTGTGTTTGTGCGTGTTACACATTAATAGGCAAACATTTTATGATATTCATTACAAAATATTGTTGACATGTTCCGTGCATACATTCAAGTCTGTAGTTTTTGGTTCCCCACTTATTTGTATAGATTCTTTTTTTGATTTTCAGGAAAATATGACTACGTGTTTTTTGTTTCAACTTTGCACTGTGCCCACACATTTAGCTGTCCATTTCAGCAGCAAACACTGATAAACTGATTTTTGTTTTCGTTCCATTAGTAGCGATCACTTACAGACTGATTTAGTTCGTTTGTGCCTGGCCCAATAAAAAAAACGTGGTAAATAATACAACGAGCAAAAAAAACAAAAAAGAGCAAGACCAGGGTATTCTTCCCTTGAGATCTAACTGTGGCGTTTCTGTAAGAATGTAACATTGTTTGAAAAGTTGCCAAAGTTTTTGCTTTAAAAAAAAAAAAAAAAAAAAAGAGAAGTGAAAATCATGTAAACAGGAAGGATGGGAAACGGAAATAAGGCCTGGAGGTTGGAATAAGAAAGTCATGTGACACTTGCAATGCGTAGAACTGCACTGTAAAAAATAATAATAAAATGATAATAATAACAATAATGATTTTATATATAAAAAAATTTTTAAGATAAAGAAAATAACAGTAAAGGAACTTGTGCAACTGCAAAGAAGGGCAGGCAGAAAATATGCTCCAAGGCCTACACGGATGTGAGGTGACAAGAGAGAGAGAGAGAGAGGGCCGGGGCAGAAAGAGAGACAGACAGACAGAGAGAGGCAAAGAGAGACAGAGAGAAAGAGAGAGCTAGAGAAAAGAAAAAGGAATGTGAACTATACAACAACAACAACAAAAAACTTGTGGAAGATCGCTTCGATAGTTCCCCGACATTCAGAGCAATAACTGGTGATCGATCTGGAGGCGGAGGGAGCCCTTGTCCCCCGGTGTTTGCCCTATCTGGCCCAGAGGAACATGGAAAACAGAGCAGACAGAAAGCCAATACAACGGACCCTTCGGAAGAGAAGAATCAGAAATATTTTCTCATGAAACAAAAAAGGGAGAGGTGGGGAGGAGAGTGTGTGTGTGTGCGTGGGGGGGGGGAGGGGGTGAAGGGGGGGAAAAAAGCCCTGAGGTTGCAAGTGACCCAATGTTTAGAGCGAGGTCTTTCTGTCTGTGTTTTTGGATCAGCTCTCACGCTTTTGACGCATTCTTGAAACTGTACCTAAAACTATCTCTGTCTCCGATTGTCTGTCTGTCTGCCTGCCTGCCGGCCTCTCTCTCTCTCTCTCTCTCTCTCTCTCTCTTCTTTTTTTTCTCAAAAGTAAATGTAGCGCGCACACACACACACACACACACACACACACATATATATATAGCGCGCACACACACACACACACACACACACACACATATATATATATATGTGTGTGTGTGTGTGCGTGTGTGTGTGCGTGCGTGCGTGCGTGCGTGCGTGTCTATGTGTCTACTGTTGGGGTCGGTAAGCCAGAATTCAAATCACTGCAATATCAGCAACGATCATGCTCTCTGTTTTTTGCCGAATACAAGTGGTACATGTTACGGCCAGGCGATGTTCACAATTCCAGCTCAGCCAGCAACAGCAACATTGGCACGCAGTGTATAAGTCCATGGCACATAGACACACAGAAAGAGAAACGAAACGAAACGAAATTTCATTTTACCAAGGTAATGAGATAAGCAAAACATATGCTCCCCCCCCCCCACCCCCTCACCCAGCCCTGAGAGAGAAAACAGAGACGAAGAGACCAGTCGCAACCTGTACGCATCCCTCTTTAAAGAGAGGGGGCTGCGTGAAAAGAGGAAGCTGTCTGCAGGTTCGGACGAAACAGGCTCAGCAAACAAGGCAAATACGTGATGGACAAGGCAAACACGCTGTATGGGTGGGAACGGCATGCAGGGTCACGACGGCTGATCAGATCAGGGTCTGTCTGTTTTCCCTTTGCGGACAAAAAGAGTGTTAACGTGACAGGGGGATCACGAAGGCCACCAAAGCTCAGCAGACTAATGATTGGCTTCCTCTGCAAGACGGTTCTATTGACGAGGGGACATCACTGGTGTATCACGTTCTCTGCAAGACGGTTTTATTGACGAGGGGACATCACTGGTGTATCACGTTCTCTGCAAGACGGTTTTATTGACGAGGGGACACCACTGGTGTATCACGTTCTCTGCAAGACGGTTCTATTGACAGGGGACATCACTGGTGTATCACGTTCTCTGCAAGACGGTTCTATTGACAGGGGACATCACTGGTATATCACTCTGCAAGACGGTTCAATTGACAGGTGACACCACTGGTATATCACTCTGCAAGATGGTTCTATTGACAGGGGACACCACTGGTTTTTCACTCTGCAAGACGGTTCTATTGACAGGGGACACCACTGGTATATCACTCTGCAAGACGGTTCTATTGACAGGGGACACCACCGATGTATCGCTCTCCAAGACGGTTCTATTGACGGGCGACATCACTTGTGTGTCACGATCTCTTCATGGTTTCAGTGGAGGTGGAACAGGAGATGAAGGACAATGATTCGGCTGTCAAGCAGTACAACGGGTGGCTCTGTTTTCTCCCTTCACCATCCTTCCATTGAGAGAGGAGGTGGGGGGAGAGGGTTGAGGGAGGGATAGGTAGTGTGAGAGAGGGGTAGAATATGTTCAGACTTAAGAGAGAAAGAAAGAGGAGGGGTTGGGTGTACAGAGAGAGAGAAGAGGGGTGTGGGTGCAGAGAGAGACAGAGTAGACAGACAGACAGAGAATCCTTTAACACAGTTGCACAGATTTGACACAACAGGGTCAAAAACGTAGAGAGACTAAACTGATCAGGCACAGCAAGAAAGACAGAAGAAACAAAAATGGCCTGTTGATGGCTTGCTGATTGCTAGCTAAGTCGATGTGGGTACGGTCATTTGCAACTCCTTTAGTGGCAACGCCAAGGAAGAAAACAAAATTATCGGGGAAAACAAATAACTGACGACAGCGAAGTCTTTTTCAGAAGTTCTGCCGAGGCTTGGGTATTGTTGATTTCGCACTTAACAGTCAGTACTACGATCTTCTCGTTTGCGTCTGACATTATCATGACAGAGTGGTGGATGGATCTAGATGGCTGAAAGTGATGCGAGTCAGAAACGTTCAGATCCATAATGATTCTAATTCCGTGAGCATCATCTCAGCAACTATCAGATCAGTTAGATTGGCATCCAGATGAACTAGTGTCCTACGCACGCCAGCGCGTCACCTGTCACCGTATGACACCTGCAGTTTGGCTGCAAAGTTACGTGCAGTGATACAGCAGAAGAGCAATACCAGTCGTGCACACAAGCCAGTTATTGCCGAGTTACCCTTTCGGCAGCAAAAGACATATTTTACGATGTTCTTGGAGGATATGACTAGTTCGCGTGAACAAAGTTATTATGTAGTCCTTTTGAAGTAACCAATCTTCATTAATTGTAATGATTGGTAATGAGAGCGGGTTAACGTTGCGTCGCAATCAACTTGAAGTGCCAACGTCTTTCTGCCACAGACCATCCACGCGACACGGAATCTGTGCTCTCCATGGTTGCTAAACGAGTGAATGTTAATAAGAATTCATTTGATGCCGAGTTTATGTTTTGTTTGTTTGTTCGTTTTGTTTTCGCGTGAGTCATTTGAACAAAGCATCAGCTCGGTACATTAAGCTGAATTGTTTAGATTACCAGGATTATTTTGGGTAATAATCTGTATGAAGTATTCATATTTGGTATGTTCTCCCATAAGTTGATATTCATGCCAGATTTTCCGCAAAGGTAGCTGAAATCGACAATGGTTTTCGAACAGCTTTCGTCAGGGCAGTGGACAGCTGGACAGGAGTGATCAAGGACGATCTAATTGAAGTGTCGACCGCGCATGTTGATGGCAGGAAGTGACCAATGAGAGACAAGCGGCTGATGAAGATCACGTGGTAATCTGGGAGGAGAGTGGCGGCCATTGAACTGAAGTGGCCTTGTAGTGTCCCAGGAAGATTTCATCGGGTGAGCTGTCGCCCTTCTAATTAACCCCCGTCAGCTTGTGATGGGAGGCGGATGAGTGGACTTTTCACAACACACACACACACACACACACTCACACTCACACACACACACCACACACACACACACACACACACACACTCACACACACACACACACACACACACACACACACACACACACACACAGATGTTCTGAGTAGAGGGGGAGAGGGGAAAGGTGATTGTTTTAACGATTGAGAGAGAAAGTGAGAGGAGTGGGGGTCAGAAGACTTGAGTTGAAATACTAGTAACCGTTGGGTTACGCTGCTGGTCAGGCATCTGCTTGGCAGATGTGGTGTAGCGTATATGGATTAGACCGAACGCAGTGACGCCTCCTTGAACTACTGAAACTGAAACTAGTAACCGAAAGAGGAGCCTGCCATTCATCCCTTTACGAGGGAGACAGACATACAGACAAAAACTGAGACACACACACACACACACACACACACACACACACACACACACACACACACAGAGGACGTGTATGTTTCTTCACTGCTTCCTGTCAGGTCCCAGAGGCGGCGAACGATCAGATGGGTCCTTTCTCACGGGAGCCCCAAAGCCATATTCGGAATCCAATGTCCAAGCGTGTTTTTGTTTGTTTGTTTGTTTGTTTTCCAGCTCCAGTTTTGGCATCGATTTTCAAAGAGATGTTGAACGCACCCTGTGGCCTTCTCTGTCGCCTTATGGCGGCGCTCGAAATTTCTGTTTGTTTTTCCCTCTTTTCTTGTTAACAAAAAGGGGGAAAAAGAACAGTAATTGGCTGGTTTTATAACCTTTAAGATTGCGACTCCCTGTGTCGCTCCGTCCGTTTGTCTGTCAATCTGTCCGTATCGTCACGGGAACAGATCGGAAGACAGGCAGTGCCTAAAATCCTATCTTTGAGTACTAAAGTGTTGAATCTCTCCGTGTCTGTCTCGATCTGTCTCTGTTTGTTTGTTTGTTTGCTTGTTTGTTTGTTTGTTTCTCTCTCTCTCTCTCTCTCTCTCTCTCTCTCTCGTTTAGAGATGGATGCCAGGTTCCTCTTCCGGTTACCAGTATCCCAAGTGAAGACTGCTGAAATTTCTGTACTTTTCCATTGTAACCGGCTCTTTGTCTTTTCTGCCATTATTTTCCGTTCTTTAAGTCTTTTCCCTTTGTCATTCACCTGTGCTTCTTTTTTTCTTTTTTTAAGTCATCCAATACTTTCTTGAGATATTTGATGACAGCCCTGCTTCGACAACGGGGAGGGCGACATTGTAAATACCAGGAAGGGAACTGCGACAGCTGTCAATTTGTTGTATCCATTGCCAAAGTGCATCGCCTATGCTGCTTCATTTTCATCGCCTGTGCTGTTTCATTTTCATCGCCTGTGCTGTTTCATTTTCATCGCCTATGCTGTTTCATTTTCATCGCCTGTGCTGTTTCATTTTCATCGCCTATGCTGTTTCATTTTCATCGCCTATGCTGTTTCATTTTCATCGCCTGTGCTGTTTCATTTTCATCGCCTGTGCTGTTTCATTTTCATCGCCTGTGCTGTTTCATTTTCATCGCCTGTTCTGTTTCATTTACATCGCCTGTTCTGTTTCATTTTCATCGTCTATGCTGTTTCATTCTTCTTCGTTTAGTTTTATTGTTTTTTTTATAAGTGTAGTGCATGTTGCTGTTTTAAGTCAATATTTCGTTCTTTTACAGCTTGTTATAGTGTGCTTTCTTTGATAAAAAGAATAAATACATATAGGTGGGTTTGTTTGTTTTTAATGGAGAGAAATGTATTCTTTCGGAGCTAAGAGGAAATCGGTTGAACTCAAGGCCAGCTGCCTTCAGCGTCGTCCATTTGATTCTTTATGATTTTTGTGGAGTGGAAAAATGCGTGCGTTTCAGGTTGAATTTTTCATGTTTTCTGTCTCGGGCTTGGTTTGGGGATGGATGATTTGTTGGCGTGATCACATTGCATGAAAGCCTTGGGACAATGTGCAGTTTATGGCTTTGCCTCACAGCAGTCGTTCGTCGACGCTGTCTGGCTGGACTCCCAGAAATAAATCCTCTCTCTCTCTCTCTCTCTCTCTCTCTCTCTCTCTCTCTCTCTCTTTTCTCTGTGTGTGTGTTGCTGATTAATTCATTTATGATCTGATTTATTCATGTTGATGAGTTCTTCTTTAATAGATTAGGAAATGAAGTTGTTCTTTGGTCAGCAACAGCCATACTCACACCGTGACAGTGATAGATGCTGGTGACACTTTTCCATCCGATCAGTGTATGAATTTTTTGCTTGGTGATCTTTCTTCTTCTTCTTCTTCTTCTTCTGAGTTCGTGGGCTGCAACTCCCACGTTCACTCGTGTGTACACGAGTGGGCTTTTACGTGCATGACCGTTTTTACCCCGCCATGTAGGCAGCCATACTCCGTTTTCGGGGGTGCTTGGTGATGATTGCCGTAAATTCTTGATGGGGGGCGGGGAGTGTGTTGCCACGTGAAACGTGTCTTTCACTCAGAATTGGGCAGCTCTTAGAATTGTTTCTTCATCTGTTGATAAATGTGAAGGTATTACTCTCTGTTTTTTTTTAATTTGAAAGCAACCATCAAAGTACACCCAACAAACATCAAAATGTAATGGTATGATTGATTCGGTATCTGTTAAAAGTACGTACGAGCAGGGTTATTCTGTGAGATATTCTTTAAACGACAGATGGGAATGGTTTTTTGCCAGAACCAATTTGATAGCAGTAAGTCGGGGAAGCAAACTGTTATACACAATATGATAATGATGACACGCTTTAATGGTATTTTTTAAAGTAAAGAGAGAAGATTGATTTTAACGAGGAGTTTTCTCTCTCTCTCTCTCTCTCTCTCTCTCTCTCTCACACACACACACACACACACACACTCACACACACACACACTCACACACGCACGCGTTTTTGGAGCCTTGTTTCAAGTTTCAGCTTCTTCAGAGAAACGTTTTTTATCTTCGTGGAATGGGATCACAAGGAGGTTTTCCAAAACACGAAAATAGAAGGTCGCGTGTTCGGTAATCTTAGATTAATGAATGGGGGTTGGTAAACTCTCGGATGAAACTTTTCGCAAGAAGCAATCGGTGGCTTTTGAAGCACATTAAATGGAGGAAGTTTGATCATTAACGAGGGAGCTTCCAGGGCGGCTTCGGTTGGCTTCGAGTTTCAGGTGGAGAATGAGGTCTTACCGTTAATGCCTTTGGGGGAATCTGTTATCTAAAAACAATTTCTGGCTTTGTCCTTTCTTTCTGTCGTGCCTTATTTTCTTATTTCGTGCCTAGCTGGTCCAAAAATAAAACTGACCTACATGCGCCCAGGATATGAGTTACTTTCTGACGTTGGGTTTGGTTGGGGTTTTTTTTGGCACGCCTGTTATTGTATATATTATTGTGCATTGTGTAGTGCTGTGTTTGGCCTTCAGGCTTTTTTTTTTTTAATCCCCAGGCGAAAAACATGACGGAATGATCACGTCTAAGCGCTTTATATGCATGGATATGACTGTGCTTGTGTCCTTTTCTTTTCTCCTTCTCTTCTTATTCTGTGGGATCGATACTGGCAGTGATATTAGTCCGGATATAGCCCCGTGTTGTCGGCTGTCCCGTAAGTAACAAGAAAAAACCAAAACAGATATATATTTTTCTTTTAGTGCTCCATCGTTTTGGGGTAATGGTGGACCCGATCGGACGCATTTTCAATACACAGATAGTGAGATCCGTTTCCACTGCGTGTGTACTTCCTTTCAAGGGTTCCTGGAACAGTTATTTCGCTCAGATGATACCAAATACTTTGATTCATCACCGTCTTGAGAGATCCATAAAAAGATTAAGTGTTATTGTGCATTTCCTTTCTTTCCGTGGAAGTTGGGACAAACTCTAAAGCCTGTCTCAACCTCAGTCTCTTGTGGTCCAAAGGGGCTCACAAAACTTCAAAGAACATTTCCTAACAAACCTTGTCGTGCTAAAGATGACACAGTCATAATGTGACGAAATGTCCTGGTCCAGAAAAATAATTTCATGATTATTTGAAATACATATTCTGCAGTACCCCTCTTCCATTTTCGTTTTTTCCCTCCTGTTTCTGTCATCCTCTTTCTGTCATCCTCATTCTCTCTCTGTCTCTAATTCTCTCTCTCTCTCTCTCTCTCTCTCTCTCTCTCCTCTTTCTCTCATCCTCATTCTGTCTCTCATTCTCTCTCTCTCTCTCCCTCTCTCCCCCCTCTCTCTCTCTTTCTCTCTCTGTGTATGTATGTATGTATGTAATCTATTTATCTATCTATCTATCTATCTATGTATCTATCTATCTGTCTATCTATCAGTCTTTATCTCCATCTATCTGTCTTTCTGTGGGTTCTCAAATCTTTGGGACGGTCTAGGACACTGGGCAAAGCGGAAACCATTGAACCCCCATCGCCTGTTTCTCGTCCTCTGGTGAAGGCTGCAGCAGACAGGCTGTTGCCGTGTTCATTAACCCTTCGGCTGCTACTGTCGATGCCCGTGTTCATTAACCCTTCGGCTGCTACTGTCGATGCGTAGGAGAGTGCAGAAGAGGGGCGGGTGCGAGGGGTGAGAGGCATCATATAATCATGTTTGTGGCAGCAGGGTTGTGGACAATCATTGGGTGCCCGGAAAACAGGAAGGAGTTTTAACAGACCTGATCCTGTTCCTCGTGTCGAGGACCTGTTTAGAGGATCATCGATTTTTTTCTCTCTCTCCTGTCTTGAATGCAGTGGTAGATAATGAAAGGATCTGAATGAAAGGAAAGGATCGATCGATCGATGTGAGAGGCTATTCTTATACTTACACGTGGTAGTTTTAGATATTTATAGGACTTGAGGGGGAAAAGAGACGTAGTTAAAATGTTTACAGAGCTGGAAGAACCACTTGAAGAGAATGTTTGATGGACAAACATGGATATAAAAGTTTCCAAGTTTCGAGTGGATGGAGAGAGGAGACGGGTTGGGTCTGTGTCATATAATATCTTCTCTTTTTTTTGGGGGGTGGGGGTGGGGGGCTGGATAAAAAAAAATTACTTAGTTTCCCTTTCTGTCTTCCTGAGCTCATCTCCCTCGCATCTCTCCTTTCTTCTCTTCTTATATATATCTCTCTTTCCTATCCTGTCCTTCTCTGACTATTTGTCTATATGTTTCTCTCTCTTTTTCTTTCTTTCTCTCTCTTGTCCTCTCTCTCTCTCTCTCTGTCTCCCTCTCTCTCTCTCTGTCTGTCTGTCTTTAACTATCTATCTGTTTATTTATCTATCTATCTATGTCTATCTATCTGACCCCTATCCCGACCCTTTCTCATACCCCTCTCATCCCTTCATTTTTTTCTTGTTCTTTTTTTTATATACCAGTACACTCTTCAATCCTTCCCCTCTTATCCCCGCCCCTTTCACCAACCTCTAGTTCTCGTCTTTCAAATACAATCTGTTCTGGCCATGGTTCTAGCCGAACAGAGGTAAACATTATTTTTTTCAAGTAACTTTTTTGTTGTTGTTGTTGTTGTTTTACGCAGTCAGAACCTGTGGACTGAACAGCGTTGATACACATCAGTAATCTTCGTGACCCAAGGTTTAATTTAAAGAAACGTTTTGATAAGAAAAAGGGACAACAGGTCAGTATGTTCCCAATAGAGACAACATATTCATGTTTCCTTGTTCAGCACGGACAGCTTCTGAAGCGGCTCAAAGATGACGGCCAGTTCTGGGGCAAAGAAATATTGACGGAAGAGAGAGAGACATTGCATCATCATTTTTTATTTCCTGAGAGGGATGGGGCGACTTCTTTGTGTTTCCTGGGAGTGATCGGACGTCTTCTTTATATTTCCTATCGCAACAGCGAATCGCGTGTTACCAATACGCACAGCTCGCATCGCTGCCCAAAATACGGAAATGTTTTCTGGATAGGCTGGAGATGGCGATGGTTTCTGATTGGTCAGTATTGTCGGCTCGATCTTTACACGTCACACATCGGCAAGGAG
>NC_134878.1:16558900-16588900 GCF_041734735.1 Babylonia areolata | reverse complement strand
TAGATATACGGAAAACGTCCACCATATGTTCAAATACTCATAAATCAATTAAAAATTAATATGGATTATATGAGGAAAAAGCATTGATAAAAAGGAAGGGTTCCATCTGGATGGTCAATCTCGAAAATATGATTATGATGTGTTTGTACTGACATGACAGGTTTTGATGTTCGGGCATGAATAATTATTGCATGATTTATATGTACGTTAGTATGTGTTTGTATTGATGTGATTTGTGTAGATGTTACATGCGTAAATATTTAGTATATGTTTTATATTTACTTTTTTTCTGTGTGCTGTCCAAACTTTGGAGACGAACGTCTGAGAAAAAAAAAGGCACATTACCCCCCTGTCACATGTACTTTGAGCTAATGACACGGCACCAAAGTGTCACAAATCTCTTATTTGTTTATTTTGTTTCGATTCTGTCTTTCCTTTCTGTTCCATTTGATAAGTTTTGCACCATTTCTGTTCTCATTTGTACATACTGTGTCACAAGAGCTTTACAGCTAATGACATTAAACATTTCAGTGTTCTCTCTCCTCTCTCTCTCTCTCTCTCTCTCTCTCTCTCTATCTATCTATCTATCTATATCTCCTGGATTCCAACTCGCTAGCAGCTGTCTCCACAACTCTGCATAGTGATGAGTGAGTTTGTGTGTGCGTGCGTGCGTGCGCGTTTGTGTACCTGAAATATTGTGCGTGTACTTCTTGACTCCACAGTGCACGTGTGAGTGAGTCTGCGTGCGCACGTGCATGCGTACAACTGCATGCTCGGGCACGTCCGGAAAATGTGTGGACAGGGCAGGAGAAGCAGGAGTGTTGCTCTCAATCGATGCTGGCATACAATGGCCCTCTCTATGACGGGAGTGGGGGGAACAGTGGGGGGCTGGGGGGGTGTGCCCATAATGTTGTCGATGTGTATGTGCATTGTGAAAACTATCACGACAAACCAGTGGCCTTTCGCGACAATCATGCATGCACTGCCCTTCGATCGTGAGGGAACAATGCCCCTCTCTCTCTCTCTCTCTTTCTGTGTGTGTGTGTGTGTGTGTGTCTATGTCTCTGTCTCTCTCTCTCTGTCTCTCTCTCTGTCTCTCTCTCTGTTTCTATTTCTTTCTCCTTCCCTCTCTCTCTCTCTGTCTCTCTCTGTTTCTCTCTATTTATTTATTTCTACCCCACCTCTCTCTCTCTCTTTCTTTCGCTCGCTCCGTAGTGTGTGTGTGTGTGTGTGTGTGTGTGTGTGTGCGCGCGTGCGTGCGTGCGCGCGTACACGTGCGGGATAGTGCCTCGGTGTCGATACGTCTCGTTCATTTCCCCTGTAAAACCTGCGGTATTAATAACCCGAGCCAGTGTCGGGGGCAGAAATAATTTCTTTAGGGCGACATTAAAGGTGGCTCAGGCGTGTGCGGGGTTTACCACAGCTTTCCTCTCCCCAAAGTTCCAATAACCTGTCGATGAGAGATGGCACCCCGCCGGGTGATTAACGATTTTCTGTCGAACTTGCTCACACATGAAATCGCTCACAGCGCTAGTAGAACGCTGCAAAGACTGACTGAGTAGTTGGGATCGTCGTCCGCTTTGCAGCAAGAAAGTTACTCTGCTTTATTCGTGTGGTTTTCTTTTTTGGTTTATATATATATAAAGTCGATACAATACTGCGTGCGCTCACGCATAAATAGACACACTTCCGCGCGTAATCGCACGCACGCACACATGCACACACACATACAGGCGCGCGCGCGCACACAAACATACACACATACGCTTACCAGTATACACACGCGTATGCGCGTCATTCTTCCAGTAATGTTACGCAACAGGGACATATTTCCTGTTTAGCATTGAACATCCGTTGGGTCTAAGTGAAACTGACAGTGCGCTACATAGAGGAAATACCCCTTCCCTTCCCAATCTCTGTTTCTGTCTGTCTGTCTGTCTGTCTGTCTGTCTCTCTCTCTCTCTCTCTCTCTCTCTCTCTGTCTGTCTGTCTTTCTCTCTCTTTCTCGCTTGCTCGCTCGCTCGCTCTCTGTACCTCTCAGTTCAGAAAAAAAAATCCTGTAGAACTGGCACTGTTGTTAGAAAACGAGGATGTGAAAGCAACTAGAGATGTCGCTATGTACATGTTTTATGCATTCAGAAGAAGGGAAGAGCTCAAAGCACATTTTTTAGTTGAGGCAAATACCCCTGCTTTGATTTCGAGAATTGCGCAGTATTTATTATATTTGGTGTTATTTCATTCGTTTATTCAATGTACTTTCTTTCTGTGATCACGTGTGTGCATGTGCACTTCAAACGTTTACAGGCCAGCAGGTCTATTTCTTTTTAGTCTTGTGTCTCTGTATACATCTCTTCAGTCTCTTTGGCACGCGCGCACACACCCTTTCACCTTTTCTCATGATGCCTGTATTTGCTCATATTTGTCAAGAATACAAGTGTGATGGAGCCGTACATTGACAGGAGAATATACGGTAATTGCAATAAAAATCATATGTGTTACACGTGATGTTGCTTGTCACAGCTTATCTTTAAGATACATGTCTGAAGGGGAATGTGAACTGACTTATCGCTTGTGTAATGTGGTCAGAGAAGATGAGATCCACGTTTTGTGGTACTGTCTGGCCTCGCGTGACTTTAGATAGAAAATCAATTGAACCTGAATGTTATAACAGTCCTTACAGCTTCCTTCTAAATTGTGCTATGTTGCCAAGAGACCACTGTTTATGGGATCGCAGTCTATGTCTCCAACACTTTGAAAGGCTTAATTTTATGAAATAGCAGAATTTGTTCTTTTATGCATTTTGGATGGTCGTTGACGGGATTGTTATAATGTCAGTATTATTATGACTTCTGTAATGACATGTGCATGGCAGTACCATGCCATTCAATACGGAGCTTTTGACTTTATTTGAATGAAACATGTTCCATGTTCTTCGATAACTGACGGATGCTGAAATGCAATGGATGTGAAAAAAAAATTATTTTCCGACATTTCCTCTTCATACATGATCATCACTACTTCGTTCCCTACCTCGGATACTTTCTCTGCTCATCCCCCCCTCACCCCTACATCCGTCAGTTCACACACACCCCCCTTCACACACCCTTCTCCCACCCCTTTCACCAGCCCCACCCCACCCCACCCCATCCCCTTCTGAACACAGTCTCACACGCACATTGAGAGCTGGAGATACCTGGTCCTTAGCAAGCATGTATCACGTCATCTGTGGTTGTGCCTGAGTGAACTCTGTCAGTCCTGATGAGAATGTTCCGTACATGCGCATGGAGCAAAAGACATTGCCACCGAAAGAATCTGACGATTCCCATTTACCACCTCACTGTTTTGTTTTCTGTCTCTTTTTGTTTCTCACGGCCAATCTCGTCGTCCCGCTGATGATGTCTTGAGCGTGTGAGACCAGTCAGGCGCTAAATTAAAGACCGATCGAAATCATGCATCAGAAAGATTAGTTTCAGTATCAGGGCTTCTGTTTGTCTTGTCACCTTCGCTGTCGCGCAGGAATCGACATGCAGACAGACGCATGCGCGCGCGCTCACACCTACGCATGCGCACAGAAAGTGCGCACGCACTTCAGTGCAACGACAAAGGGATCCCTCCCCCCTTGAATTCACAAGCGAAGGAGATTCGCTTTCTCTCTCTCTCTCTCTCTCTCTCTCTCTGTGTCCCTCTCCCACAATCTTCATCTTTGTGTCTGTCTTTCCTGTTCCTGTCCCTCTTTCTCTCTAATGGGAATGTGGGGGGGGGGGGGGATTGGAAGGAAGAGAGAGAGAGAGAGATCGAGGTTCCCCTAAGTATTCAGAAACACGTTCTTCCCTCCCCCACCCCCTCTCTCCCCCTCCCCACTCCCCTCAGCCCCGACTTCACCTGACTTCAGCCCATCCGTCCGCTTGTTCTGGCAGATCTTTCTTTCTTCTTTCTTTCTTTCTTTCTTCTTTCTTTTTTTATCCCTTTCAGCGGAGTGCCAAGCCTGTGTGATTGTCTTTCCCTGAACAGATCAACACGCTACTTTCTTCTCGTGAACGGCGATCGGGGGGAGCAGAACGACTCGAGCAGTGGATTGTCTGTCTTTGTTCTTTGGTTGGGAGCCATGGTTTTACGAAGAAGGCGATGTCCCATGCCATCGATCAGGGGATAAAATCGATTATAGATCAACGCGTTAAGAGAGAGAGACCTCTCTGTCTCTGTGGCTGTGTCTGTTTCTGTCTCTGTCTCTCTCTCTTGTCCGTGTGTGCACATACGTGTGTGCGATGTCTCTCTCCTCTCTCTCTCTCTCTCTCTCTCTCTCTCTGTATATATATATATATATATGTATATACATGTGTGTGTGTGTGTGTGTGTGTGTGTGTGTGTGTGTGTGTGTAACCTTGCCCGAGTGATATACAAAGGGATACACATTTACTGAATTAGGATAAAAAGAGTGAAAGGATAGAAAGCCCCTCGCACAGACCAGAGGCATATAGAGGCCAGTCACAACAAGGGTTTTCTGTTGTTTTACATGCAACAATAGATAAAGTAAAAGAAGAAGAAAAAAAGAGAAGAAAGCTGTGCCTGTAAGAGACACAAACAACAAATAAGTACATGTCAGTACAAGCAGATCGTAACCACGTGTATACATATCACATGGAAAGACTACCATTAGGTTTGGAATTAGCAACAACAAAACATGAATAATGCATGTGTGAAGACCAAACACTGACATCAAATGATACATTTCTGATACATTTAAATAGTGTAGTTAAAATGGTTGAAGCATTATTTATAAATATTACTAATCAAAAATGTAAACACTGCTCAAGGAGAAAACGCTGTTTAGAAATAGTTTTTGTCTGTGTCCTTTCTCCTGTGTCTGCCGTCTGTTCTCGGAAAATGAAGCATTTGATTCTGTCTCGGCTTTAGTTTTTATCTTTTTCTACAGTTACTCCCCCACTCCATCTCTCATCTTGCAAAATGATCAGAAATTTGAAAACTGAAAAAATGTTCAAAAGGTAAAACATTATTGTATGTGCGTCATTATGTGTGGGAGAAAGGGGAAGACGGGAGATTTGGTGTGTGTGTGTGTGTGTGTGTGTGTGTGTGTGTGCGCGCGCGCGCGCGTGTGTGTGTGTGTGTGTGTGTGTGTGTATCGTCTGTGTGTGTCTGTGTCTGTGGAGACGGTGACGGGAGTGGGTGTAGGGTATTCGCAGAGCTAAAGTTTTCAAATGCGAAGACAACATCGATAGCACCTTATCCAAAAAGGAAGAAAAATAAAGAAAGAAAGGAAATGGAATCGATGTGTGTGATAACTTTTTTTGTGTGCAATCATTTTGAATGCCAGGGAAAGGGGTTGGGGTGGGGGTGGGGGGGGAAGAAGAGTGATGATGTTGACGTGAAACCATTATTTGATTCTGCCAGCATCGGGCATCGACACCCTAGATCGAAATGAGGTTACCGAGAATGTTAATTTCCGCGAGATTTCCCAATACGCTTCGACAGTTTTCTGATATTTCTTCACCGTGCGTGCAACATATATTTGTTCAGAGAGCTTGGAGACGATTTTTTGGCGTTATTAACCGGGAAAGGAATTAGATATCGACCCAGGGTTTGATCCGCAGTTGTTTTTTGTGTGTGCGTTTTGTTTTGTCTTTTCTTCTTCTTCTTCTTTTTTTTCGTACTTCTCACATGGTACATGGAGCGTAGCATCAATTGTCAGGCGTGTAATCTAAAGACAAATCGACATGCACAAAAAGAAAGGTGCTCTCTCTCTCTCTCTCTCTCTCTCTCTCTCTCTCTCTCTCTCTCTCTCCACAAAATCATCTGCCCCCGTCTTCTTATTTATTTTCCGAACCTATCCACCTCTCTGGAACACTCTTGTAATCTGTAATCTTCCGTTTTTGAGGAAGTGTCTGGGTTTGTTCCAATGTACCTTTTATTTACCTGTGTGCTAGCTGATTCGGTAACGCAAGCAGCACTGACCTGAAGTTGTGTACCTTGTGAATGGAGAGAGTTACCACTCTTTACTATTTGTTAATCATTTCATCTCCATGCCTAATTGTTTGTTCAACTCCTGTAATCTATTTGAAATCACTCGACAGTCAGATTCAACTGACATGACTCAACGGTCCGAAATTTGTGGTTAAACCCATGACCGAAGACCCACTGAAAACAAATATTTCCAGCTTTCTAAAAGAAAAAAAATTCGGGGTGTTAGTTAAGAATCACCAAGACATAATTATGATACATATAGCATCTCATTGTCAATGCCTCTGTAATAATAATAATAGTAGTAGTAGTAATAATAACAATAATAATAATGATGATGATGATATCTGTATAGCGCTGAATCTTGTGAAGAGACAAATCAAAGCGCTTTCGCACCAGTCATTCACACGCATGCATAACTCTAAAACTGGAGAAAATGAAGACAAGGAAGAGGCAGGGACGGGATGCTATTTTGGGAAGGGGTGGGTTTTAAGGCCATACTTGAAAGAGCTGAGTGTAGAGACTTGACGAAGCGAAAGAGAAGTTCATTCCAATTGCAAGGTCCAGAGACAGAGAAAGAACGACGGCCAACAGTTGAGTGCTTGAATCTGGGTACGCGTAAACAGAGTGGATTTGAAGTCGTTCGCAGAGAACGAGATGGAGTGTAGAGGTGAAGGCAGCCACAAAGATAGGAAGGGGCAGATTTGTGAATATATTTATAACATAGAGTGCTGATCTTGTACTTTATTCTGTGTGAGACAGAGAGCCAGTGGAGATGTAAAAGAGGAGTGATATGCTCAGATCTTTTCTTTCTGAGGACGAGTCGGGCAGCAGAGTTTTGTATGCGCTGAAGGGACTGAATGGATGAACAGGCAAACCAGACAATAAAGAGTTACAGTAGTCAAGGCGAGAGAGAATAAGAGAAACGACAAGTCTAGATGTTGCGTCAGTGGACAGATATTTCCGGACGGAACTGATGCGCCGCTGTTGACAGCAGCAGGATTGACATGTCTGACTGATAATTTTTTGCATGGAACAGTGTGTTGTCAAGAACAACGCCGAGGTTCCTGACTGAACTGGAAAGCGGGATGGATGTTCTGCCAAGTTTGATTGTGTCAGTTGTGATGGAAGAGAGTTTATGTTTAGTTCCTATGATCATTGCTTCAGTTTTGTCCGGGTACAATTGTAACTTATTTAGACTCATCCAGTTTTGTATGTCCAGGAAGCAGTTGGATGTTTCTTGCAAGAGCGACCACAATTTTTCAGGGGTATCACTCTTCTGGAGTTGAGTGTCATCAGCATAAGAATGATGACTGACATTATGGCGGTTGATAATTTCAGCGAGAGGAGCAGTGTAGAGTGTGAAGAGCACTGGGCCTATAACAGATCCCTGTGGGACTCCATGTTCGATTTTAACGGGTTCAGACTGGAAATTATCAACTATGACAGACTGGAATCAGTGAGATAAGATTTGAACCAGTTTAGAACAGTGCCATTGATAACAAATGTAAAATGAAGACGGGAAAGAAGGATGGAATGGTCTATCGTGTCAAAGGCGGCTGACAAGTCGAGAAGGGTGAGAAGGGAAATTTGTCGGACGCTAGCAATAGATTTTTCAGGATGTGGAGGAGAGTTGTTTCGGTGCTGTGGCCAGCACGATAGGCAGACTGAAATGAGTGGATGGGATTGTTGAAACAAAGATAGTTGTTGAGCTGCTTCAGGACAGCTTTTTCAAGACGTTTGGACAGGAATGGAAGATTAGAAACTGGTCGTTAGTTTTTCAAAATGTTTGCGTCAAGGTTGGGTTTCTTCAGAAGAGGCCGGACGATTGCAGTTTTGAAAGTGGATGGAAACGTTCCAGTGAGAAGGGATGAGTTGACAATATTAGTGATTGTGGGGAGAAGCTGTGAGACACACTGGGAAAAGACAGAGGCTGCTATAGGATCGAGCTCACAGGATTTTATTGTCATTTCTTTCAGGATTTCATGACCTGTTTCAGTCAATGGATTAAAGAAATGGAGAGGAGTGCCGTTGAATTGAGGATCAGGATGAGCAGGGTGGAAAGGCATTTGGTCTCAGATGGCACGAATATTTTGGACTTTGTCGAAAAAGAACGAGAAGAAGACACTGAGGAGTTCAGATAAAGTGTGGGCAGAAGGAGGAGGAGTTAGTCTGTCAGTTATATTAAAGTTTTATGGATGACTGTTTGTTTCTTTGTTGTTTTTTTCACACTCCCTCTTTCGTGTGTGTCTGTGTCTGTGTCTATTAATACCCGTCCTCTCTGTTAAATCATGTATCCTTCATTCTTAAAATATGTTGTATCTCTTTCTTCTTTCTTCTCTCTCTGTCTCTGTCTCTGTCTCTGTCTCTCTCTCTCTCTCTCTCTCTCTCTCTCTCTCTTCACTGGCAAATAGAGAAAGAGAGAAAAGAAGAGTGGAATAGGGAAAGGGGGGGGGGTGAAGAAAGGACAGCGGAACAGACACTGCTATTCAAAGAATGGAGATGCTTCGAAGATAGAAGAAGGGGGGAAAAAAAGAAAAAGACACAGTAGGTTCCCCACACACACACACACACCCGCACCCCTCTCCCCCAAAAATGCGTTAATGCTGGCAAGCATGAGATTATTTTATTTTTGTTCACACTGCATAGCGAAAAAAAATCAGTGTTTGAAAAAAAAAAAGACATTTGAAAGACTTCATTTCAGCGCTCTCTAATCGCCCCCACCTCTGACAGTATGTGCGTGTACACGCACGCGTGTGGGTGTTTCCGTGTGTGTGTGTGTGTTTGTCTCTGTATGTGTGTGTGTGTGTGTGTCTCCGTGTGTGTGTGCGCGCGCTTGTATGTGTGCGTTTGTGTGTCGTTGTTTTGTTTGGTTTGGTTTGTTGTTGTTTTTTTCTGTGTGAAGGGGTCAGTCCGCCTCACCGATTCCCATTCTGCCAATGTGGGAGAGGTGAGAGGTGGGGGAGGTGATGGTGGCATGTTTTCTGAGCAGAATTGTGGGTGGGTGAGGGGGAAATTGGATGATGAGGGGGGGAGGGGTGTGGGGAGGGACCGGGCACTTGACGATTCGTCCACTTTGCCTCCCTTCACGTCGCCAGTCACGTCCCCCTGATGAGGTGAGCGCGAGGCCGCTTAGGCATCCACAGAAACGGCGCGGATCGATTTTGATGCACCAGATGAAGTCCTGTCCGTCCGTCCGTCCGTCCGTCCCAGTCTCTATCTCTGTGTCTCTGTCTCTGTGTCTGTTTCTCTGTCTCTGTCGCTGTCTCTCTTCTCTCCCTACTCTCTCACTCTCTGTGTCTCTCTATTTTGCTGCACCAGGTGAAATCGTGTCTGTCCGTCCACCCTTCTCTCTCTCTCCTCTCTCTCTCTCTCTCTCTCTCTCTCTCTCTCTCTCTCTCTCTCTCTCTCTCTCTCTCTCTCTCTCTGTCTCTTCCCACTCTCCACTCTCCCTGTCTCTCTATTTTGCTGCACCAGGTGAAATCGTGTCTGTCCGTCCACCCTTCTCTCTCTCTCCTCTCTCTCTCTCTCTCTCTCTCTCTCTCTCTCTCTCTCTCTATGTTTCTTCACCTTTCTCATTCTCTTCTACTGTCTCTCTCTGTCACTCTCTCTCCTCCCTCTGTCCCTGTTCACGTGAGTTTAAAGTAACAAATTCTTATAGATATTTAGGTCTTCCGTTTACAACTAAGTTGAGTCTTCGAAGTGCATGGATGGAAAGTTGTAGAAAAGGAAAGAAGGGAGTAATTGAGATTATAAGGTCGTAAAAAAACTATATCGATTTCTCTATACTCTGGAAAGTATTTGACTCACAAATTCAACTAATTCTAACATATGGTGCAGAAATCTGGAGACTGTACGAAAATCAAGAAATTGAAAAAGTTCATACATATGCAATTAAACGCTTCCTTTCGGTGCCTTTGCATTCGTCCAATAAAATGTCATATGGTGAAACTGGTCGATACCCACTACATATAAAAACAAAGATCAGATGTATTAGATACTGGCTTAGATTAATACAGCTCCCACTGACAAGAATAAGCAGACAAGCTTATGGAATGATGCTAAATCAGTTGGATTCTGGGAAAGAAAATTGGGCCTTTTTTTTCGTAAAGAATGTTTTAACCACACAGGGCTTTGGGATTGTCTGGATGTGTCAGGGTGTTGAGAATGATCGAATATTTCTCGCAGAATTTAAAGACAGATTAATTAATTCGTACAAACAGAACTGGCATGCCCACATTGAAGAGTCAGAAAAATACAGTTGGTTTCTCCCTTTTAAGGACATTTTTCAGACAGAAAAATGCATTAAAGTAATATGTAATAAATGGCACAGAACAAGCCTGGTTCGATTCAGACTTAGAACTTTAGGCCTAAATGCTAACAAAAAATCATTCTCTGCTGACACGTCCGCACGGTCCCTTTGTCCTATGTGTGGGGCTTCTGTTGAAGATGAAAATCATTTTCTTTTTATGTGTAAGTATTATAAACAAATGCTTATTTTTCAACTGTGAAAATTTAGAGGAAATGAACCTTACCAGTATGCTTTTGATAGATGATGAAGTAAGAACAAGATCATTAGCGAAATTTATCGCCCTAGCTTTGGATTATCGGAAAACGAAATTATTTTCCAGGCCTAATAGTTATCGAGAAAAAAAAACAACAACACTGTTACCCTGATGCCAGTTCCACAGTTTATAATTCTGGATGACTTTGTAGAAAGTTGGATGGTTCAGCTTTTTTATATTTCTTTTTAATCTTAACAATATGTTGTATTTTCTGATTTTGTTGATGTTGTTGTTTGTCGTTGATTTTCTTTTTACTCTTAGCAATGTGTCAGATTCTCTGTAAACCGTCGTTATTCTTTTCTTCATACATTGTCCCTCTTTTCGAAGGAAAGTATTGTCAGTGACAGTAAAACAGTGTCCGTGTCCATGTCTCCCCTCCCTCTCTTTCTCTCGCTCTTTTGTCTCTCCTTCTCTCTCTCTCTCTCTCTGTTTTTCATTAACCCGGCCTCTCTCTCTCTCTCTCTCTCTCTCTCTCTGTATATATATATATATATATAGAGAGAGAGAGAGAGAGATGTGTGTGTGTGTGTGTGTGTGTGCTAATTTAAAAAAAAGACATATATATATACACCTGTCTTTCTCATTATTCCCCGCCGCCCATTCTCTCTCTTTCTCTCTCTCTCTCTCTCTCTCTCTCTCTGTCTCTCTCTCTCTTTCTCTCTGTCTGTCTGTCTGTCTCTGTCTTGCTTTTTCCTGTTGCTTCTCCTTCTCTATAATCATTGCACAGTTCAATAGCGGCAGCAGATTTCGTGATGAACACAATACTTTGCTCTTTGTTGTCATTTTTGTCCTTCAGTTTCCCATTTCCACCTTTGACAGCCAAGGCGCTGTTATCAACCATGCAGTGTCTTTTTTTTCTTTTTCTCTGTCTGTCTCTCTCTCTCTGTCTGTCTCTCTCTGTGTCTCTTCTTATTCTGGTAATGAATGCATCGGCTTATTTACTCGGGTTGCAATAGATGATAGGACGTTAGCAAGTTTTTTGTTCTTGTTTTCTTTTTGTTGTTGTTGTTGTGTCGTTTTTGTATTTTGTTGTTGTTTGGGGGTAGGCGGGGTTGTTTGTTATTCTTGTTTGTTTTTTTGTTTTTTTTTACTTGAGTGACGTTGATGTCTCTACTTTTAAATATAATCATCCGGACGACAAGGTAACTTTAATAGTGTATGTAGGAATCAGCCAGATCTCTCTCTCTCTCTCTCTCTCTCTCTCTCTCTCTGGGTCAGTTGACTGTTGTACACTGGCATTAAGTGGGGTGAAACTGAATCTTGCTTGGAATAATAAGCAAAGGGCGGTAATTTCCAAGGAAACATCAATTTTGTGTTGTTTCTAACGACAAAACAACAAATGTTGGTAATTATGGCATATTGATATGTCCAAGAACATTGCATTAAATGAATATGGGGCTTATGTAGTGATGATAAATCATCATTGGTCGTGAAGTGAAAATGTATCAAATAATGAAACATGCGAAAATTTTGGTAGCATTATGATGTTGATAGTGGAATAGTATTGGTAGAATTTAGCCGTGAGTTTGGGCGATCTGTGCGCGGGCCACAGGCTGTAATTCTACTCCTCTGTTCTTTGGGGGGAATATATGTTGTCTGTCTTCCTTTAGGATTGTTCGTTTTGGTTGGATCACGTTGGGTGAGGGGGGTAGGATGGGTGGAGTGGTTACATGGAGTGGGAGGAGGGTGGAAGAGTAAGGTGGGCGGGGTGTGTAGTACGGTCAGTACATCTGTGGTTAATTGACACGGTTATATGTGTGCGTGTGTATGGCACTATTGTGGGAGCTATTAAATGTGCGTGTGTAGGGAGGTGTGTGTGTCTGCGCGAGTGTGTCTGTGTGCTTATTTACATTTATATGCTTATTTGTTTATTCATTATTGTTATTTTTAACTTTTCTGCATTTCATCTTATTTCTTTATCTATCTGCTTGCTTATTCTTATATTGTTTTATTTTTATTTAGTTGCTTGTTTATATATGTGTGTGTGTGTGTGTCTTTCTCTTCTCACTTTATCTCCCCTCCCATTCTCTCTTACCTGCCCTCCATCTAAATTACTTTCTATATTACCACAGATATAATGTCTGTAGCATTCTCCTCCCCTCCAATCCCCACTCTTCTCACACTTCCTGTCCCCCCCGTCGTCTCAAAGAGAGCGCTGCTCCTGTCGTCAAATAGAGGTTGTCACTCACACTGTGAGACACGTCTCCTTCCAGATGTTCTCCATCCTTTTCCCGGACTTCGCGCCGCTGTCATGTTAAGTCGTCCTTCCCGATGATTCGTTGATTGGAAGAAAATAGTGCGGAGGGATGTTTGGCGTGATCCAATGGAGAGCTGTGGAAACCACGCGTGCATACAAATAGATCCTGTGAAAGAGGTGGTGTAGTGTGATGTCATCAGACCAATTCTGAGTTTAGCTCTCAGACTAAAATTCATTACGGACCAAGTATTGTTCTAATGTCAAGTGCATATGCTTTAGTAACCTGACAGTTGAGCATATAATTTTTCACTGTAGCTTGATGAAGCCTTTTGTACACGAAAGTGTGTCTTCACAAGTGACTGAGAACGTTGATGTTTTTGACTTTTTGCATTCATTATCAGTTGTTTCGCTTGTCAGTTTAACGACTTCTCTTTTACGAAGTCCTTTAAGTAATTTCCTGTAACTGTATTTAGAGTTGGTTTGTTTTGTTTTTCTTCCAAATTTCACCCACATTTTTACCCTCATTTGCCCAGTTTCTCCCAACCCTCCATTCATCCACATCTCCCACCCCTTCTAACCGATAATACTCAGATGTATTCATAAATACTTTAACAAAATGTCTTCAATCACCGATATGTGTGACGGGACATTAAACAAAATTCCTCCTCCTCAGCTGTTGTGATGTATAACACGTATTGCTTCACTTTTTTTTTCTTAAAGATGCATAGTGAAAGTCTTAAGCGACGGCTTTGATGGACTTGTGTGTGACTGAGCACTGTCAAAAACTGAGGGTAATGCTGTTTTTTCCAACTTCGAGATCTTGCATCAGTTTTATATATTTCTCCTATATATCAGAATTTTCTTGGGTTTTTTTTTCCCTTTGTGGTGGTGTTTATTTGTCTTTCTTTTTTATTCAGTGTGTGTGTGTGTGTGCGCGCGCGCACGCTCGCGATCTAAAATAATTTCTTCTTTCTGACCCTTCGCAGAGTTTTTCTCCACATTTCATTTTCTCTTTCATCACGTCCTCACTCTCCTTATTTCGAAAAACAAAGTTGTGTATTTATTTATTTTCATTACTAACTTACTGACTTACTTACTTATATTTGTTTTGCTATTCAGTGGCACCACCTCCCCGCCACTCATCACATGTCCCCCATACACAGCCACACCCAGGCCTGTCTGCCACAGTCCCAGCACAAGGATCCCACAGAGAGCTGTCGATGCTGGGTCATAAGGGGGCCGGCCGCACAACAGTGCCAGCCCCCCGCCCCCACTGCTGCAGGTTCACGTGGTCTTCAGCAGCGTGCCTCTCCTGATCGTACAGATGAAGGAAACCACCTACCAACATCTCTCATCTCTCAGTCACAGAGCCAGACTGAGTGAGCGTCACCCTATAATGAAAACTGTTACAACCCCCCCCCCCCGCACACACACACACACACACACACACACACAAGTGGAGCGATGGCCTAGAGGTAACGCGTCCGCCTGGGAAGCGAGAGAATCTGAGCGCGCTGGTTCGAATCACGGCTCAGCCGCCGATATTTTCTCCCCCTCCGCTAGACCTTGAGTGGTGGTCTGGACGCTTGTCATTCGGACGAGACGATAAACCGAGGTCCCGTGTGCAGCATGCATTTAGAGCACGTAAAAGAACCCACGGCAACAAAACGATTGTTCCTGGCAAAATTCTGTAGAAAAATCCACTTCTATAGGAAAAACAAATAAAACTGCACGCAGGAAAAAAATACAAAAAAATGGGTGGTGCTGTAGTGTAGCGACGCGCTCTCTCTGGGGAGAGCAGCCCCGAATTTCACTCAGAGAAATATGTTGTGATAAAAAGAGAAATACAAATACACACACACACACACACACACACACACACACACACACACACACACACACACACACACACACACACACACACACAAAATATTCCCCCATGAATGTGCCAAAAGTGCTGATTTGACAGGAACTAACAACAGATATCATAGAAGTGGGGACGAGGGGTTTGGGCATCGAAAGTAAAGTCACTGAGAACAGGCATGAAAGGCCATACAATTAGGACACGTCTTTCCATGCATTGACGAGGAATGATGAGAAATGATGACAATACTGCTATACCCTTCATCGCTATTAACCTTCCTTGAGTATGTAAGATCGGCAGGAATCACCCCTCTGCCACCAAACACCCACCTCCAGTCATCACAATCACAGAGCTTTCGCCATTGTTGTCGCATAGAATTATGTCTGTAAACTGTGATTAACGGAATAAGGTTTTTCTGTAACCAGTCCACATTCCACAGACTACAGCCGCCAGTGTTTACTTGTCCTGCCAGTTGATCAGTTGATTGAAAGGATCAGGTGCACAAAGATCCAAAATGAAAGTTTCATACATATACATGTAAGCTCGCTGTGGGTGGTCTGGTGCCATACGCGTACCTTCGTGTAATGGAGATTAAAGGTGTTGTGGGGTTTTTTTCAGTACATTACAGGAGGCAGGAACTACAGTTATCTTGGAATTATCCGAGTTCATGAGTGCACCTTGAGGCTGCTGATTAGTGTAAAGGATGAGGCTTTTTCCGATCTTTTCATCTTGTGGAAACCCCTCAAAGAACTAAGACCTCCTCAGTTACCTTACTCACGTATCGTCATTTGTCTATTCTCGGATGGTTTCTTCTCGTTGTTCACATTATATCTCCCCTCTCTTTCCCTCCCTCCTCCCTCGCCCCTCTGTCTCTCCCTCCCTCCCTCCCCCTCTCTCTGTCCCTCTGTCCGTCTCCCCCCGTCCCCCTCTCTGTTTTTCCTTTGAATCCATTTTTCTCTTTGCCCTGAGGGCTGGGTGTAAAGAAGCATGCTTATTCCGCTCCCCTCATTAAACACTTTTGCGTCATTGTTATCATTATCTCTTTCTCGGTCCCTGTCCCTCTGTGTTTGTCTGTCTGCATGACTGTCTGTCTGTCTGTCTGTCTGACTGCATGCCTGTCTACTATGTCTGTTTGCCTGCCTCTCTCTCACTTTATATATATATATATATATATATATATAGAGAGAGAGAGAGAGAGAGAGAGAGAGAGAGAGAGATCCATTCTTCCACCCCTCTCTTCCTCCATTGCTGTCTCGTTCTCTGTGTGTACATCCCTCCTACCACCCATACCCCTCCTCATCATTCTTACAGGGGCATAACGTGATCGGAGTTTCCCCGTACATTAAGCATCAGGTAGAGCACTGCTGCAGTCGTAATACAGGCGTTGTCACTTACACGGTAGGACATGTCTCTGCCAAGCTGGTCTCCATCCCTCCATCAGTCTTTCTTCCTGTTATTCCAGATATAATGTCGGTTGTCCCCCCCTCCTCCCTCCCTCACACACACACACACACACACACACACACACACACACACACACACACACACACACACACATACACACACACACACACACACACACACACACACACACACACACACACACACACACACACAAGTTCCTGTCCATCATCGTCTCAAAGAGAGCGCTGTTCCTGTCGTCAAATAGAGGTTGTCACTCACACTGTGAGACACGTCTCTTCCCAGATGCTCCCATCCTTTTCCCGGGCTTCGCGCCGCTGTCATGTTAAGTCGTCCTTCCCGATGATTCGTTGATTGGAAGAAAATAGTGCGGAGGGATGTATGGCTTGATATGGAGAGCTGTGGAAACCACACGTGCACACAAATAGATCCTGTGAAAGAGGTGGTGTGGCGCCATCAGCCGTCACGTTTTACCCATGCTGTTCATTTTATGAAGACACAGATACTCAGAGTCTCAGGCGACGGTAGTGGCTGGAATTGAGTGTGACTGCAGGCTGCCACGAAGTGTGTGTAATGCTAATTTTCAGCCCTCGACTTCTAAGGATTTGGGTGGTATCAGATCTCATTTACATGCCTCTTATGTATGTCAGGATTTCTTATTTGTTTAGTCTGTTTTGCTTTGTTATTTTTCGGATGAGGGGTGAGAGTTTTCTGTGTTTGTGTGTGCTGACATTTTGTCCTCATTCCTTCCCATCACGGGGTTTCTCTCATGTTTCTGTCTTCTTCATCCTTCCATCCATCCTCGTTAAATATTCCATGAAAATAACCTCTGTAGCCAACATACCGTCTCACAAAATAACTACCTCTCAAGTCGTCACAATCACTTCAGGGCATGCTGTCGCACAGACTTTTATTTATAAATTGTAATCGACAGAGTGGGATTCATCCATAAACAGTCCACATCCTTAGACTACAGTGGCATTTTGTATATTGGTCTTGGCAGCTGATCAGTTGATGGGAGGAATTGAGTTCAGATGGCTTCGAATGAGAAATCTCTCTCTCTCTCTCTCTCTCTCTCTCTCTCTCTCTCTCTCTCTCTCTCCCTCTCTCTCTCTCTCCCTCTCTCTCTCTCTCCATTTCGCTCTACTCCCCTCCTCTCTCGCTCTTTTTCTCCATGCCTATCATCCCCCTTTCTTTCCCTCCCCATTTTCCATCTTCCTTCCTTTCTCAGCCAGCCCAAGTTACTTCCTTTTATCCACGCGATGTCCAGCAGAATGGCCTTCTCCCACTCAGGAGACTGTCAGTCACGTTCTGGGACTGGTCTCTGCCAAGTCCTGCATTTCTTTCTTCTTTATGGGCAGCACCTCCTTTAGAAGCCATGCGTATTGCTGTACTGACGGAAGGGATGAGAACTACCTCACCTACTTTGTAAAAGTATATTGTGTCGAGTTCCAGACACAGCAAAATAATTAATTACGTTACAGATTGTGGTTGCTGTGTGTGTGAAACAGTTCCTCATAAGGTGTCTTGCCTTTTTTTTCTGGATTACTTTTTTCACCACAATTGTTTTTTGTTCTTGGTGTTTGTTTGTTTTTCTTTTTTGTTGATTTGGTAGTGGGGCATCACACACCTTTTTTTTTCTCTTGTGCTGAGTTATTTCATATGGGGGCATTAGTTCATTGTACCATGTGAAAGACTGCCACCCAAAGCACCACTTGAAATGTAGTAAACTGTGTAGAATATTATCTGTCTAGACATAGAACACAAAACTTTTTAAGATTATAAAAAATTTAAAAAAAGAAATGAATGCCAATAATTTCTGTCTAACTATTACGCCATCATTTGTTTCAGGATTCTCCGAAAGCGGCAGTGACGGACATGATGACGTCAGCTTTCCCGCCCTGACTGCTACGATCACCACGCCTGCTGCTGCAAGCACGTCAAACTGCGAAACCTCCGTTATGACGTCATCCGCTCCGAGCCTTCCATCGCCATCATCTGACGCAAAGCAGATTACGGACGTGGACATATGCAGTCACAGCAGCGACAACGACAACTGCGGAAAAGACGTCATGACAGGATGTCAGGTGACGTGTAACGGGGCCATACCAAACAGCAGTTTACCCGCTGTGACGTCGCCGGCTCAGTCGTCCTCTCCGCCCAGCAGAAGGAAGAACGTGTCCACGGTGTTTTCGTCCAACCACAGGAAGTCGTGGCAGCGCAGCCTGTCCAACTACAGCCAGGACAAGAGCCGCAAGGACAGCACCCCTTCACCAGACAGAAGAGAGACTCTGGAGCTCCAGTCCAGGTCTCCACAGCATCACGCTGATTCATTCCACAGCTCTGCAACAGATTCCAGCCGTCAGGAAAACGTCTGTCGGCCTTACTCCACAGTGGTGGTGTATGCGGACGAAGCCGCCTCCGAGACGATGGCTTCTGGCGATCCGGAACTAGGTCAGGACCAGAGTGGGGTTGGAGGTCACGGTCAAGGTGTGAATGTAGGTAGAGGTCAGGATGTGTTGTGTGAGTGTGGTGAACAGGTTTGCCGCTGTGCTAGCGAGACGTGTCGCTTGTTGAACGAGCAAGAGGGGGCGGCAGAGGCGCGTTCAGCAGTGAGGGCAGGCAACCCTGGTGGCCCTGACACCGTCCCCCTGAATCTGTGCAGCGAGCAGGACCCCCACCGTCTCCGTCATCATCACACTCCGCCCTCCTCCGCGAACAACGAGGCCACCCAGACGTCTCAAAAGCCGGGTAGCCAGCGAGACTCCATCGAACTGAGCGTGTACCCAAGTAGCACCCCTTCTCAGCCCAGCAACCCGACAACTACGTCAGTAAAAGTGCAGGACTCGCTCGCGGAGCATCCAAAGCCATCGACGTCGGCTTCCCCAACCTGCAACCAATCCGTGTCCGTGTTAAAGACCGGCGACCAATCGAACCCTGTGTCTGTCAGCAGCCACAGAAAGCGGAAAGACTCGGATCAATCTGGAAAGACGACGTCCAGCTCTGAACACAAGGACGGTCGACAGAAACGCAAGGGGCAGCCCAAGGAGCAGGGTGTCGGGAAGCGGGTACATCGGCAAGGTCCCAGGACGTCCGACTGTACCCCTGACACCCAGCCTTTACTGTCCACGCCACAGGTGCGGGTGGTGGGGGGTCTGCATTCGGGCAGCCCCGACTTGTGTCTCGATAGCTCCCTGCATCGCTTCCACAGCCTGGACAGCAGAGAGGCTTGTTGGTAAGTGGTGAACGCATTTTTTTTAAAAATCCGTATGAACGTGTGTACTGGTGGGTACAGTCCATAGTCCATCGTCTTTTGACACTTTCATTGTCGTCCAGTTTTAATAGGGCGTGTGTGTGTCAGTTATGTGTTCATGTGCGTGCTTGTTCTTGCATGTGTGCGTGCATGTAAGCATATGTTGTATTCTTTACTGTGTTACAGTGCGTCAGGATGTTATATCAAGCCATGGTGACTGGCTATGATATATCGGACTATACAAATGAAACTGCTTTTTGATTTTGAATGAATGTGATTGTGTCGTGTAACGTGGCCTAGCGTGGTAAAACAAAAAATAAATAAAGAAGCATACGAAAAATATACATAATGTATTTAGTGCTTTCAATATTCATTTTAACATTTAAGATATAGTGAAACTAACCGAAGTATACAACGTCCTTGCGGAAGTCTGAGAGTCGGGTCTCGGTGTGGCATTAGCAGACATGAAGTATTAAAAAAAAAAAGAAAAAAAAGCATAACATGAAAGTCCAACTTGTGATTGAAAATGCAGCTGATTGATTTGACCAGGGCACACAACTGCCATGGACAACGAATACATTGCACATTCTTCTTTAAAAAAAAAAAAAAGAAAAAAGAAAAAAAAAAGGAAGGAAGGAAGAAAGAACAGACAACTCCTGCATCGTTTATGTAAGTGTTAGGGTCATAACTTCGTTTGGGGGTGTAGATTTTGTATTCTTATGCAACACGATTGTATCCTTTTTTCTTTTCTTTTCTTTTTTCTGCTTTCTGTTTTCGGTTGTTGTTGTTGTTTTTTCGTTTTTTTAATGTTTATTGTTGTTGTTGTTCCTTTAATTCTATCTCCGGCAAGTCCGGCATACTCAGTGATATTTTGGCCAGTGTGTGTGTGTGTGTGTGTGTGTGTGTGTGTGTGTGTGTGTGTGTGTGTTTGAAGGAGAAGAGAGGGAGGGGAGAGTTATCTGTAGGTCTCTCAGTGTCTTCATGTCTCCTTGTGTCAGGTATGGTATGGAATGTAATGAGGCTCATGTTATGGCAGTGTAGCGTACCTTTTTTACGGCAGTGTAATTTGTTATGTAATGTAATGTACCTCATGTCATGGCAATGTAGTATGTAATGTAATGGAACTTATTATGGCAATGTAATCTGTAATGTAATGTACCTCATGTTAGGGCAGTGTAATGTAATGTACCTCATGTTAGGGCAGTGTAATGTGTAATGTAATGTACCTCATGTTAGGGCAATGTAGTGTACCTTAAAGTAATATACCTTACGTTTCGGCAGTGTAACATAACCTCATGTCACGTCAATGTAATGTACCTTCCGTTAGGGCAGTGTAGTGAACCTTGAAGTAATGTACCTTGCGTTTCGACAATGTAACATTACCTTATGTTATGGCAATGTAATGTACCGTATGTTAGGGCAATGTAGTGTACCTTAAAGTAGTGTATGCAATGTAGTGTACCTTAAAGTAGTGTATGCAATGTAGTGTACCTTAAAGTAGTGTATCTTACGTTTCGGCAATGTAATTTACCGTATGTCAGGGCAATGTAGTGCACCTTAAAGTAGTGTATGCAATGTAGTGTACCTTAAAGTAGTGTATGCAATGTAGTGTACCTTAAAGTAGTGTATCTTACGTTTCGGCAATGTAATTTACCGTATGTCAGGGCAATGTAGTGCACCTTAAAGTAGTGTATGCAATGTAGTGTACCTTAAAGTAGTGTATGCAATGTAGTGTACCTTAAAGTAGTGTATCTTACGTTTCGGCAATGTAATTTACCGTATGTCAGGGCAATGTAGTGCACCTTAAAGTAGTGTATGCAATGTAGTGTACCTTAAAGTAGTGTATGCAATGTAGTGTACCTTAAAGTAGTGTATCTTACGTTTCGGCAATGTAATTTACCGTATGTCAGGGCAATGTAGTGCACCTTAAAGTAGTGTATGCAATGTAGTGTACCTTAAAGTAGTGTATGCAATGTAGTGTACCTTAAAGTAGTGTATCTTACGTTTCGGCAATGTAATTTACCGTATGTCAGGGCAATGTAGTGTACCTTAAAGTAGTGTATGCAATGTAGTGTACCTTAAAGTAGTGTATGCAATGTAGTGTACCTTAAAGTAGTGTATCTTACGTTTCGGCAATGTAACACAACTTTACGTTACAGCACTGTGATGATGGTGATCTAATCCCATGCGTAACGTGTTCGTGTGTGTGTGTATGTGTGTGTGTGTGTGTGTGTGTGTCTGCGTGTTTGTATCGTCACACGTGGACAACAGCAGCGGCGGCGGCAAGGGCAGCGGCCAGAGAACGGCTTCAGGCTCCTCCCCGTACCAGAGAGCCCTGTCGGTCAACACCGCCTCCACCGCCGTCCCCGTGCCCACCAACCTGGCCGCCCACCTGGCCTTGGACGCCTCGCACCTGCTGGTGGAAAACCTCAGGGCTGCCTCCCCCGCGGGCACCGAGTCGCTGGGCGCCCCGCCTCTGAACGAGCTCTACCGCTACCACGTGTTCCTGTCGCACTGCGCTCAGGACCTGGGCTGGGTTCAGGAGATCGTCGCCCGCCTCGGGTCGCCGCCCTACGGCTACAAGTGCGTGTACACCTCGGAGGAGGAGAAGGTTCGTAGTTGACTGCAACCTCGGCTTTATAAATCCACTTTGACACTGAAAACAAATACACTTGCAGACAGAAAAAAAAAGAAGAAAATAGGTGGGTGGCGTCGCGCTGTGGCGATACGCTCTCGCTGGGGGGAGAGCAACCCGAGTTTCAGAGAAATTCATTGCGACAATACAATACAATACAATACAATACAAAACGATACAATACAATGAATCCTGAAGAGTACCTCTGCGTTTACGATAAAGGTGGTACTGTATGTGAAGCAATCTAGAAATAAATCTGGAGCGGATGTCGTTCGACGATTTGGTTCCCAGCCTTTTTTTTTTCTTTCTTTTTTTCTTCTTGTTTTTGTTTGTTTGTTTGGGGTTTGTTTTTGTTTTTTTTATATTTCCCCGCTCAGCTCTGGAAAGCAGACGGTAATAATCAATCGAAGAGGAAAATTTAACAATGATATTAATACCGCCTCTGAACAGGTTCGAACCCATAATCGACGGTAACCACTACACTGCAACAGCAGAACAGTGTATCGGTTTACTTATATGTTGTTTTATTAGTGCCAGCTGTGAGGAACAGTGGCGTTTATTTATGAATGCTTACAATGAATTACCCGACATATAAGATAAAGAATAACAGCGGCCGAAAAAAAAAAACAATTATCATGTGATATTTATAAAAGCTGTCAGCGTACCATCAGCCATCGTAATTTTATACTTTCTAAAGCGATTGATAGAAAAGATGCACGTGATTTTCCGCATGTGTGTGGCAAATGAGATCCAGTGATACTTTCAATTATGCGCTGCGTGGTTTCGACGGGAACAATGAATCGGCAAGAAGCTTCGTGTGTTGACATTTTCACGACATGATGCCATTTGGAAAGTAACGTGAAACCACCATCATCACCGGAAACGAAGGCAACCGCAATACGAAAGTATTGATGGTGGTTCACTGTTCAGGGGAGACAAAGACGCGCAGAGAAAAGTCGTACACACACAAAGCAGACACGTGTTGAGTTTCAAGGACCCATGGTAGCAGTGGTGAGCATCTTCCCACGCACTCAGCAAGGGAAAACCCAGGCTCAGCAAGAAAAAGTGACAGTCACCGACTTTCTGAGTTTGCAGTGTCATCAATAAAAACAAAACTCTTGTCATTACATTGTAGGTCTTGTGAATCCAATTTAATTTGCCGTTTTTCACATGTATTGTTGCTAGTCACACAGCACTATAAAACCATAGCTCTACTGCGAAAAGACCACGGGACATGTTGAGACTGTACTTGAATGGTCTGAATAAATACAAAGCACGCGTGGATTGAGTGGAATCATCCATTTCTGTTTTCAGGGCAACGAACAGTACATAGGCATGTATGATAGTCTGTCGTGTCCGACTAGGACCATCAGAGCAGCAGGGAAGGCTTTTACCGCCCCAACTATCTGGGTTATACTTTGATCATAGTGGAGAATGTCTTGCCCAAGTTACATCCCCACTCTCTCGGCCTATAGAGCTTTGGACAATCGACGTCGGAATGGTCCCCAAAGACCTATTAGCCCCCAAGGCTGCAGCACTAAGAGTTTGAGCAATCTTGCCTCCTAGTTTGAGAGTAATGGTCCTCAACAACTAGTTAAGCTGTGAGTGGACTCCCATTGCAGTAAAAATATATTGACCACATAGCTGTCATTTTGTCATCTGTAAGCTGATGTTAATCTCTGATATAAGCCAAGCGTGTAGAATGGCACATGAAGACGAGGACTGAAGGCTATATAAGCATTTTAAAGTTTGACATTAAATTTATTTAAGCTCATTTCTTATTGACTGAGGTTACCATTTTGTTCACAAATGGTTTGTCACTGCCTATCTTTTCAGTTAATAAATCGCATCAGCACGACGATTGGTCATTTCTCCTATAAGTGCTTTAAGTATCACAGGGAACAGTCACTTAATATAGGAAGGTAACAGTGTCAAGTATTGATGTGCATGTGCTTGTTCCTCCTCTTCTTCCGTCCCTCCGTGTCCCACCTGTCAACGTAATTCAAAATGCTGCTGAACAGCACATTGTTATGATAATTATAAACAATTTAATTTCAGAGTGCTATTTTATGTTTATCTGTTAATTCCACGTGTATGGCTGTGATAATCGATGTGCAATAGGCTACACTGTTATCTTTTAAGGCGTTTTGTTGTTGTTGTCTACTGTGATTATTGAATGTACGGTTTTCTGTATGTAGACATCTAAGCATTTTATATCTTTTATACATAGATGTTGAATTCTCGTGTATGTGTTTTTACCACCGCAAATAATTTTCTCTTGTAGAGAAATAACAAAGTATTCCATATTCTGTATCCTCATTGCCAACAAAGTATTCCATATTCTGTATTCTCATTGCCAACAAAGTATTCCATATACTGTATTCTCATTGCCAACAAAGTATTCCATATTCTGTATTCTCATTGCCAGCAAAGTATTCCGTATTCTGTATTCTCATTGCCAACAAAGTATTCCGTATTCTGTATTCTCATTGCCAACAAAGTATTCCATATTCTGTATTCTCATTGCCAACAAAATATTCCATATACTGTATTCTCATTGCCAACAAAGTATTCCATATTCTGTATTCCCATTGTCAACAAAGTATTTCATATTCTGTATTCTCATTGCCAACAAAGTATTCCATATTCTGTATTCTCATTGCACTTGTTTTCTGCCGCCACCTTTCAGGACCCGACGACCCTGGAGCAGAACCTGCTGTGCTCAGCGATGCTCAGTGAGCGCGTGGTCCTGGTGCTGAGCAAGCAGTACGTGCAGGACACGTGGTTCACCTTTGAGAAGGTGCTGCGGCAGCTGACCCAGATGAGCCTGCAGAACCAGCGCATCATGGGCGTCCTCCTGGAGGACTGCCACATCCCCGAAAGCCTGGGCGAGCTATACTTCCTGGACTGCTCCGACCCGGACTTCTTCGACGTCTTCGCCAAGAGACTCAAGACAGGTCAGTGTGTGACGGTCAGTCGTGTCCGACTTAATGACCATCAGAACAGCAGAGGAAGCAACTGCCGTCTGGAATGAAATTCGAATGTAGTGGAGAGTTTATTGTATTGTTCTGTGTTGTGTTCTTTTACTTTATCATAACATATTTCTCCGTGTGAAGTTATGGCTGCTGTCCTCAGGGAGATCGTGCGTCGCTGCATTGAAGTACGTGCTAGACATGGAAAGAAGATAGAACCAAACAGGGGAAGATTGGAGTGTACAGGGGGGGGGGGGGGGATGTGGGGGCGGGGGGGTTACGGAATGAGCGTACTGGTCGGTAAGACAGAGCAGTGAACAAGAGAGGATGTGAGGGCACTTAGCTGTATCAATGGAAAAAAAACAACTAATGTGATGTTGATCAGTGAGACAGAGCTGTGAACAAGAGCGCGTAGCGATGTGACCGGATAAAAGAACACGGAGCATTGAGCAACACGACATCGAGGAGTGAGGTGGAGTCAGTCAGCCTGGACGCTAGTCATTCGGATGAGACAATAAACCGAGGTCCCGTGTGCAGCATGCACTTAGCGCACGTAAAAGAACCCACGGCAACAAAAGGGTTGTTCCTGGCAAAATTCTGTAGAAAAATCCACTTCGATAGGAAAAACAAATAAAACTGCACGCAGGAAAAAAAATTACCAAAAAAAAGTGGGTGGCGCTGTAGTATAGCGACGTGCTCTCCCTGGGGAGAGCAGCCCGAATTTCACACAGAGAAATCTGTTGTGATAAAAAGAAATACAAATACAAACAGCGACTGATACGCGTGCTTGATAAAAGGCAGATGATCATTTTGATGAGCGGCAAGACAGGGCCTTAAAGCATTGAGCGCATCTCCTACAAAAATCTCATCACCGATGAAGAAGTGCGAAACAGAATCAGGCAGACCATTGGATCTTATGAAGATCATGGTAAAGAAAGTAGTAATGGCACGTCTGACTTCTTCTTCTCCGTTCACTCGTATGCACACGAGTGGGCTTTTACGTGTATGACCGTTTTTACCCCGCCATGTAGGCAGCCATACTCCGTTTTCGGGGGTGTACATGCTGGGTATGTTCTTGTTTCCATAACCCACCGAACGCTGACATGGATTACAGGATCTTTAACGTGCGTATTTGATCTTCTGCTTGCATATACACACGAAGGGGGTTCAGGCACTAGCAGGTCTGCACATATGTTGACCTGGGAGATCGTAAAAATCTCCACCCTTTACCCACCAGGCGCCGTCACCGTGATTCGAACCCGGGACCCTCAGATTGACAGTCCAACGCTTTAACCGCTCGGCTATTGCGCCCGTCGCACGTCTGCCGACCTGCAGGACTTGTCAAGACAATGCTGCACGACACAGTGCAGGGAAGGAGAAGGATAGGCAGACAGAGAGTAGAAGGGAGGACGGTATCCCAGAGAGGACAGGCGACAGAGAACGAGGGACGCACGGAGACGGACGAGGAACAGTCAGAACTGGAGGAGAGAACTGGTTGCCAGATAAGTCATGGCCTGACAGTCGGAAGACTACGGGACAAAAAAAAGTATGGGTGGGGTTGGGGGGGGGGGGAGGCAGAAGAAAATAGATTGGCAGTGAGAGAGAAAAACTGTTATCGATTGACTTGCAGGATAAATCAATAGGGATGAAAAACCGATACTGAAACTGAAACTGAAAAACCAAAAGAAACGACGAAAACCCTTAGAATTCTCTCTCTCTCTCTCTCTCTCTCTCTCTCTCTCTCTCTCTCTCCTGCATAGTTTAGGTGGCAGTTGGTTTCGGAAGTAGCTGCGCTCAGTGACAATGAGATATGTGAATTCTGTTCTTGTCTCCTGTTTACACGGAGCTTTGACCGTAGACGAATAAATCTTCTGAACGCCCCACCTCCACCCCCTGTGTGTGGGTGTGTGGGTGTGTGTGTGCCTGCCTCTGTCCTTTTTTTTCTCCCCTTTCTCTTTCTCTCTGTTTCTTTTTCTCTGTTTCTCTCTTTCTCTCTGTGTCTCTTTCTCACTCTGCCCATCTTTTTCCAGATAATGTTAGTGATGAAAGACCTATTTTGTCTGTCATTGTGTCTTTGAAAAAAATTAGACCCGAAACATAAATATTTTACTCAGGGCAAAAAAGATTCATTTAACTATTTTCCTTGGAACAAGACACGGAAACCAACATGCGGTTTCCTCGAGTTTTTGCAGCGTGGTGACATTACCAGCGAAATGCCAAAGTGCACCTCATGTTACGCTCTGCGATCGGGATCGAACCTTTGAAAAACACGGGAGGGTTGTCCTTTTTACAAGATGTCTGTCCGCACGTCGGTTAGATTATCATCTTGGGAGGCGTACGGTCATGCGCGCGCGCGCGTGTGTGTGTGTGTGTGTGTGTTCATGCGCGCACGCACGTTCTAGTTCTAGTTCTGATGCTGAAATGGTAAAAATTGGCACAAAGAAACACCGATTCTCGAGAGCATTGTTTTATCGTTCTTGGCTCTGGTTGAACTTTCTTGACAAGCGTGGGAGGTATTGGCGGAGAGAGGGAGAGTGGATGGGAAAGAGTTGAAACTGAGGTCTCCTGAGAGCAGCCTTGAGAACCATATAATTTGAAACAGCTTGCTTTTGTAATGGTCGATAAGGGTGTTAGCAGTCAGGTCACGCAATGGATACCCCCATTTTTGACTCACTTGTGTAAACAAAGTGAGTCTATGTTTTAACCTGGTGTTCGGTTGTCTGTGTGTGTGTGTGTGTGTGTCTGTGTCTGTGTGTCCGTGGTAAACTTTAACATTGACATTTTCTCTGCAAATACTTTATCAGTTGACACCAAATTAGGCATAAAAATAGTTCTTTCCAGTCATCTTGTTTAAAACAATATTGCACCTCTGGGATGGGCACACACAAAAAAATTAAGCCTAATTATATGCAAACTGCATTTACTGTTATATTTATATTTTTTGCATTCTCTAAACTTGGCACTTTGATCTGATATTGTGACCCAGCAACAAGAGCAGTCATTATTATCACTTTTTGTTCAAACAGGAACTTCTTTTGCTAAGCTTGGAAGTTTTATTTATTTTGCAAACGTTTTGGTGCAGATAGTAAAAAAGGGAAATTACTCTGTAATTAATGCTAGGGGACATGATTTGCTTTAAACTGATCTTTCTCATCTTAAAAAGCTTGGATTTTTTTTTAAGTGTATCACAAGTGAGTCTTGAAGGCCTTGCCTCTCTTGTTGCTTCATATAGCAGCAATCCGCACTGCTTTTCATGGTAGTGGTCTATGCTGACCTGGCGTTTCTTCACTCAGTCAGGTACAAAACGCAGATGGTCAATGGAAAAAATAAAAATACTGAAAAAAAATTGCTTCAGGAAGTGAATGATAACATTTCACAATGCGATTCCAACTTTTTTTTTCCACTTGACCCAAAAGCCCACTCCCAGCTACGAGTATAGGAATGACTGGGATGGGGCATGGGAAATCTACGAGCAACAGTTTTCAGTCGTCTGTCCGTGGTGCTAACCTCAGGAGTACGACTACTAGTGGAGGACAACATACACAACAGCAACAACGAATAATTTTATGTCTCTGCCATCCCCACTACCACTTTTGTTTTTCTTTAACACGCCATGTCTGTGGGTGTATGATGTGTATATCTTTCTACCCTTTCCGTTCTCTCCACCCTCTTTTTTCGCCAGAGACTCAATTTTCGCCCATCATCATGGCAGCCTCGGAAACCACGAAAACTACAGACAGTATATGCAGAGGGGAAATGAGTTACATTACGTCTGCATGCAGTGGCAAAATAGTGCCTGCAAAAATAATATCAGACCATTGGAAGCATCTGCGACATCCTAGTATGATGTATTTACTTATCGTTGCGGTCATCAGCTCCACAATCTGTATTCATCGACATGAATCTATCATCGGTGGAATCGATACTATGTCTTTGTGTGCGTTTGCCATCGTGAATATGCTGCGTGTGTCAAAACGTCTCGTCGTACATGTCTGCTGTCAGTGTTTGTGAGTCAGCCCGTGTGTGGTTACTACTTGCATAAAATAAATGAAAGATTTCACCATTTTTTATGCAACAAAAATGACAGAAATCATTTGAATTGTACTATTTCACTGTCGACTTTTACAGCGTGACTGTCAATCTTTTCGAGGTTTCGTAACTCTAAAAGAAAAGAAAATATGGTTATATGCACACTCGTCACCGTTACATTTCTCCATTAAATGGTTTTACTTTTTTAATGTAAATCTGGTTGATTGCTACTTTTTATCATCTTGTTCATGGGTACACTTTATCCATCACTGCACTCGGGAAGAATAAGTGTTATAAATTATAAGGAACTTCTGACTGAAACTCATAAGTACGTGTTTTAGTCTAATCAAATTTGTCAAGTTTGTAATGTAAATCGTGAATGGGCTGAATGTCCTGATTATTGAGAGACAAAAAGGCATGAAAACCGACGTAATGCATCACCGTCACAACTAAAAGGGTGACTAAACAAGTGAAGGGATGATGCCACGATGATATTTCTTCGCAATGGGAAACAACGAATGCAATCTTGAAGCCAAGGCACTTGTCCCTTCACAAGAACACCTCTGTACAGATACGGTATTCGCACATCACGTATGTAGAATGAATCACAGGACGGTGGATGTGACCGCAGAGACAGAAAGGAATCGATAATATTCAAAGGGCACACTGATCAGCAAGCTTCGGCAAACAGAACACAATCCGTGCTGGGCGCGGTTCATTGTTCGTGTCGCTTGCTGTGCATTTGCATTTGCTTTGGTGGGTCGGTGCAATGGTTCATATGCATTTTCACTAGCACGATTTCTTTTCTTTTTCCCGGGGGAATCGCTTTTGCTATTTCTCCAGGAAAGCCGGGGTCATAGAGGAACAAAGAAAGGGGGGAAAAGTGTGTTAGAATAAATTGCTTGATAAAATAAGTACAGGGTACTCCGTGTAATACTCTCCTCTTCCAACACCTAAGTTACTAATTCTCTCATTTCCCCCGAACAAAGCACACGTTGTCTTGGAGAATTGTCTGATAACTTCTGTTAACGGAAATCCGTCATCGTTTTCGCGATTCATCACAATAATGTTACTTTAGACTTTGTTG
>NC_134878.1:16548900-16553900 GCF_041734735.1 Babylonia areolata | reverse complement strand
TTGATTTAATTTATGGGTCACATCCTTCATCGTCAGTCGGCTTTGTTTCCTCAAAGGCAGCAAAAAGAAAAACGACTGCATGGAAAGGAGTTGTATGAAGCCTTCGTTTGATGATTACGTTCTACAGTAACGATTCTTAAAACCCCGCTCGCCAGGTTTCTCCCATTGACTTGAGTCAAGGTTGCGTGTCGTGAACTGCTTAAAAAACTCAGTCCTTCCCAGTCTCTTTTAGTGCCATTATGTCTCCATCGTGTTTGATCGTTTGAAGAGCGTGTATCGTTTGTTCCGGATGGCCATTCTAAAACCCGGTCGGCAGGTTTCTCCCGATGACTGTCAATTCCGGTTAGGGTTGCGCGTGGTGAGCTGTTGAAAAACACAGACCTGCCCAGTTAGTCTCCATCATGGCCACAATGTCTCGATCCTTTTCGATTGGAGAGCGTGTGTCATTTGTTCCGCATGGCCCATTATTGATACACAAGATAGTGCTGATGAATTCATCCGTGTCTGGTCTGTGTATATCATTATATGTATATATGTATATGTCTGTCTACCTGTATGTCTGTCTGTCGATCAGTCACGTTGTATTGATTAACTGTGTGGTAGACAGTTCGGTTGTGGGTTTGACAGTCATAGGTTGGTTGATTGGTTACCTTGGTGGATGGCTGAATGATTGATTGGGCGTATGCCGTAAGCTAACGTTTATTGATTGGTTATACTTCCTTTGTTAAAAGACCTTCCAGTTTTTGTTATTAAAAGATCGTGCGACTTCATTACATGGTGTGTGTGTGTGTGTGTGTGTGTGTGTGTGTGTGTGTGTGTGTGTGTGTGTGTGTGTGTGTTTTGCTTTGTATACTCGCGGGACTGGACTTGGGTGTTAGGTTAAGCGTCGTAAAAGTTATTGATTGATTGACTGCAAGTTGAATGTTATTAAATATTTGATTATATAACCGGTTTACAAATTTCACTTATTCAACTTTTGAAAAAAATATTATCATTGTTGTCATTATTTCTTTTCGATGGAGAAGTAGGCAAAATTTCAGATAAACATAAAGTACTGTAGAAGATTGTGTTGTGTTGGATGTTTCTTCGTCAATTTGTTTGTTGAGTGACGAAAATTTGTATTGTATTTTAGATGAAAGACCTTTTATTATCTTTTGATTCATGTATCTATTTCATGTCGCTTTTTGTAGCAGCGAGCGTGTCAACAGTTTCTCATTTAGAGATGATGATAATAAGTATGTATGTATGTATCTTGTTTGGTTGGCAGGAAGAATACCACGCAGCAGCGAATCAGTAAGCAGTGACCTAGGTGGGAAAGGGTCTGTCGTCGCTCCCAGTAAGTGGTGCCGTCCTTTTTTTTTTTTCTTTTTTTCTTTTTTTTCTCTTTTTTTTTTGTCATTCCCATTCTGATGTGCTGTTGTCCCTGTTTCCTCTACCTCCGCTCTCTCTCTCTCTCTCTCTCTCTCTCTCTCTCTCTCTCTCTCTCTCTCTCTCTCTGTCTCTCTGTGTTTCTGTCTCTCTGTGTTTCTGTGTCTGTGTCTCTCTCTCTGTCTGTCTCTCTCTCTTTCTCTTTCTCTCTTGTCTCTCTCTCTCTGTCTCTCTCTGTGTCTGTCTGTCTGTTTCTCTCTGTCTCCCCCTCTCTCTCTCTCTCTCTCTTTGTTTCTCTCTCTGTGTGTCTGTCCCCCCCCCTCTCTCTCTCTCTCTCTCTCTCGCTTGCTCCTTCACTGGATCGTTCACTCATGATTTCGGTGTTAATATTTTTGGCTTTACACAAAAACGGCATTGGAAAAAATAATTTTATATCATGTATTTTTTCATGACAACAGATTTCTCCGTGTGAAATTCGGGTGGGACGCTCTCCCCGGGCACAGTGCAGCCGCGCCTTTTTTTTTTTTTTTTGTTAAATGGCGAAGCAGATTCCATCTCTCCCCTCCTACTCCTGCATGCATGCTACTACTTCTGTCCTGGCCAACCTCATCACCGGTGCCTCCACCCCCACCCCAACCCCCACCCCCTTACCGCCGTCCACCCCTTTTGTTTGTACATCCGATTAACGATAGACTCATCTGTATCAGGGCGTTCGCAGCTTGTGTGGCATGCTGTGTCAGGCTGTCGCCTGTGTTTGTCTCATTGCTTTGCCTGTACCGCAGACCTCGTCGCTTTGTCGTCGGGATGTCTGGGTGCCTACGGCAGTACGGGACTGCAAACGAACGGGGGATTGGGAAAGGACTGCTCATTACCACATTGACATCGCATTGCTTGGTGTCTCTCCTCCTCTGGCACCCCGCCTCTATCTCTCTCCCTCACCCCACCCCACCCCCACTGCCCCACGCCCAACGGCCCTCTTTCTGTGTGTGTGTGTGTGTGTGTTTGTGACATATACACGCACGTGCACATATATATATATATATATATATATATATATATATATATATATATACCGCTTTAAGCTGAACTCGAATCATTAACAGAATCAGCTTTCTGTTTGACTCAAATAATAGCCACCTGAATCGGTTTTCTACTCGGCTCTATTAGTACCACTGGGATCAGCTTTCTGTTTTATTGTTGTTGTTGTTGTTTTTATTTTTAGGAATATATAATTGTTCAGACCAGAAGGGATATGCGTTCACGAAAAATGCATGTGGGGCCGCACTTACGGGAATGCATGCATGTCTGTGTATAATGTGTCAACTACCATTGACCGTCCCCTCCGTCCCTCTCTCTCTCTCTCTCACTGTCTCTCTTATGGGTGCGAGCGCGCGCACGCACACACCTATGCACACAAATACATGTATGTACACACACGTTGACATTTGCATGTACACGCATACCGTAACAGAAGCAGAAAAAGAGACAGTTGTGTACAAACTAACCAAACCCATAGAAAGCTCAAGCCCATGTTTTCCGCTGGGTCGTTTTAATGGACCCTATGTCGCCCACCCACACTGTCTGCCAACGTAGGTGTTGGCGATCGAAGTTTGGATTCAGTCGTGTTATGGAAAGTCGATGTTCTTACCAGAATGACTGGTAATCCAGCTAGCCCAGCCTTTTTCTTTTATTCACGATAGCTGGACTATGTTTCCCAGTATCTTAATTTCAGAAACATGATCCTCTTACGGGAAGGTTGGTGTGTGTGTGTGTGTGTGTGTGTGTGTGTGTGTGTGCGTGCGCGTGTTTGTTTATACCCTGGAATGTAGGGAAATGTGATTTGTAAATGTGCGAAGGATTGTTATTTTCTTTTGGCATGCGCACATTCATGCTCCAAGAAAAGACATGTTTGTGGCTGAGAGATCGGCCAAGGATTAAGATTGTCAGGGGTATTTATTACAGGAGAGGGTGACAAACAAGTAACTTGTGTTAATTCTCGGAACTGTAACCTAGGTGACGGGCTGCTGTGTAAAGTGTACGAACCGCGCGGTTGTTGCTGACATTGCGAAGTATGTTGATTTGGGCACGATTGTGAACGGGTCGGTAGAAAGAAGAATGAAAAGCAGACGCGTTCGAGATGCATATACGCATGATTGGCAGGGTGGTTTTTTTTTTCCATAATCTATAGGTAATATTGCTCACACGGGATGATGCATATGTGTGTCCTTTCTCTTTCTTTCTTTCTTTCTGTTTATTTTTACTATCATTTTCTGTCCCTTTCATTTCTTTGTGTCCTATAGGGAAGCCTCAACTCTTTCAGCATATTTCTTGCACTAATCCACGGCAGGAATGCATGAATGGAGATGTTGAAATCCTCTGTCATTTTCCTTTTGCTTTCGATCTACAGCCCCGTCTCTGTCTCTGTCTCTGTCTCTCTCTGTCTCTCTCTCTCTCTCTCTCTCTCTCTCGCTGTCCCACTCTCTGTCTTTCAGCAGAACACACACACAGGGAAATCCAACACAAGCCTGATTCTCTGCAAACCAGTCCTTGTTTATGTGGCTTGGGTTTTCCCTTGATCCGACACAGAAAGGGAAACAGCGGGCTACTTGTTGTTGGTTGATCTTTTTTTTTTCTTTTTTTTTGGGGGGGGGGGTGGGAGGGGTCTTTTTTCTTATTTATATATATGTATGTGTATATATATATATATATGTGTGTGTGTGTGTGTGTGTGTGTGTGTGTGTGTGTGTGTGTGTGTGTGTGTACCTTTAAAAGAAACTGGGATAGTTAATTCATTTTTTTATGCAGCATGACAGTAAGCAGCGCAATATTCTAAACATTCTGTCTTGTTGGGAATTGACATCGGAAGGAAAGAAAAAGAAGATGAAGAGTTAAGAGAATCAAAATGAATTAATATGATAAATACTTTACATATGTCCAGTAACATGAAAAAATAATCTCTACATCCGTGCAAGACTTTTTTCTTTGTGCTATATTTTTTTCAACAGTAATGTGGAAGATGTTGACTGGACAAATTATAAGCATTAAATTTGGTCTTTTGGAGAATTAGCATTGATTGGAAAAATAGAAGACGAAAAGTTGAATTGAAATTAATTGATATGATAAAAACTGTAAGAATATGATTATTATGTACAATAAAGAGAAGACGTATACTTAACATCAGTACAAGACTTTTTTTCTTCTGTTATGATTTTTCAGAAACGCTATCACAATATGTGAATTTGATATAAAAAAAAAATTACAGCACTTAAAAAAGTATGACAAATGCTTTTTTTTCAGGACATGATTTGTATTTCCCATTCATTTATTGAGTCATAGATGAGTGCTGTGCGAAGTGAAAAACACGCAGCTGGCATTGTGTGACCGCTATCCTTGGTACGACTGCGTTCTCTGTGGTTTTGTAGCTTGTTGTGTTGTGTTGTGTTGTGCTGTGTTGTGTTGTGCGTTAACTTCAGAAGACAGCTGCCAGTGTTTTTCCCTTGCCTAAAAATCACCAGACGGTAGGCTGGCATGTTCTATGTAATAGCTAGTTAGTTCTATTCATCGATTGGACTTGAAAAAGATGAACAATTAAAAAAAATAATTCTAAACATCTCATTTGACAGGCGTAAGTT
>NC_134878.1:16368900-16536400 GCF_041734735.1 Babylonia areolata | reverse complement strand
ATTGCAATACAGACTATGCGTTTGGCTCGAAGTAATTTTCCAATTGCAAAGGAATTGTCACCAAGACCCGAAAAAAATCCGGGCTTTTTGTTTTGTTTGTTGTTTTTTATTCACATGAAAAGGGCTTACCTCAAAACCAAGCCAAGCACGAAAGTGAGAATATAGTTCTGTCTGAAGTCCCGTATTGGCAAACCGTTACACGTCCTGTTTATTGATTATTATCACCATTAGTGGAGTGATGGCCTAGAGGTAACGCGTCCACCTAGGAAGCGAGAGAATCTGAGCGCGCTGGTTCGAACTCGGCTCAGCCGCCGATATTTTCTCCCCCTCCACTAGACCTTGAGTGGTGGTCTGGACGCTAGTCATTCGGATGAGACGATAAACCGAGGTCCCGTGTACAGCATGCACTTAGCGCACGCAAAAGAACCCATGGCAACAAAAGGGTTGTTCCTGGCAAAATTATGTTAAAAAAATCCATTTCGATAGAAAAAACAAATATAAAAAAAAATCTGCAAGCAAGAAAAAATACCAAAACATTGGTGGCGCTGTAGTGTAGCGACGCGCTCTCCCTGTGGAGAGCAGCCCGAATTTCACACAGAGAAATCTGTTGTGATAAAAAAGAAGTACAAATACAAATTATTATTATCATCATTATTAGCATTTAGGCCCGATCTTGAAAATAAGCCTTAGGCGTTTACAAATAGAACACGTACGTAAATATCAAAAAGGAAAAATTGAACACAAGATGCCAAATATTATAAAAGATTATTCATCCACACACACACACACACACACACACACACACACACACACACACACACACACACACACACACACACACACACAAGCACAATTCATAGCACACAATTATGAATAGTACGCAATCAAAAATACAACCAACAAATTCTGAAACTATCAAAACTCACTCACTCACTAATAGTCGTTTTAGTTCATACTGGAAAGGGATGAGTTGTTGAGAATTATTCAGAGGGAGAACAGGTGGGTCTTCAGACTGGATTTGAAAGATTGCAGCGAAGATGATTGATTGGTCGTTGTTTCCATCTGATATCACTTTTATTTTATCGCTATTTTTGGAAATAGAAATGAAAACATTCATTCATGCAGCACATGTTTTGTTGCAGTGGCTTTACCAGTTCGACTGGTTGTGTTTGTGTTTCCTCTGGGGATTGTCAGCTGTGGATATCTGCTCAAGTGGCGACGGCGGTACTGGCTTTCTAAGGTGACAGAGATCTATCTATCTATCTGTCTGTCTATCAATATATATTTGTATATATGTATGTATGTGTATGTATATCTATATATATATATATATATATGTGTGTGTGTGTGTGTGTGTGTGTGTGTGTGAGCGAAGATTTTAGTGATGTGAATACACGGTGGCACCATTTATCAAAAAGAAAATTCAGAATGAACTTTGAAGATGGTTTTAGCTGTGCCGCACATATGTGTCCACTAAATCACATGACTATGTTTGCAATATTCGTTTTTTTAATCTGAGACTGAATCTTCGTGAAGATTGTGATTGCGCTCTCTCACCTTTGGCGAACGTCGTGTGACAGACGCGTGGATGAAAAAGATGGATCAGGAGTGCTTGTACGTGTGTGTGTGTGGGGGGGGGGGGGGGGGGGGGTGCGTGCGTGCGTGATGTTTTCATGAGTCACGGGTTATTTCAGTTCTTTGATATCTCAAACCTATAATATTCTAGGTCTGCATGTAGTGTTTAGTCCATATCTATTCATAGTTTTTTGTTGTGACACTTCCTCTTGAAATATTTTCGGTGTCAGAATATTTTGAAGAACTATCGACCCGTCTCAAATCTGTAGTTAATACATAAAAAATGCATTTCATTTCAGTATACCGTCGGCTGGTTTCTAGTTTTGCAATAAAACGTAATCGTGTAAACACGGGGTGTGGTTCTGTCCATTCAAAAATAGTGTATTACAAGGACTATTTGTCTTGCCATGTTTGTCATCAGTATTCATCACATGAAAGGGTACACGGATATAAGCTCAGGCTTGGTGTAGCTCAAGTTTTTCTTTCAATAAGCAGCATTCGCTTGAACTTGTTTTCCTTGTGAAGGGAGAGAGTTACCACTCTTTACTATTTGTTAATCATTTGTTCCCCTGGCTTCATTGTTTATTCTTTTCTTTCAATACCTTGTATACTGGACGCTGTGTATTTGTATCTTGAGAATAGATGTCTGGACCAAAGGTTGTTTAAACTGGTTTGACCACGGTGTTAAAGTGTGTTGGAACTGGCTGGACCTGATTGTGTGTGCAGCTGGTACGTGTGCTGGTTCAGAACTGTGTGAAGGCCAACCAACTTCTGTACTGTGAGGGGAGACCCGTGCTGACCACTGCTGGACACGTCAGGGCCAATAACTTTGCCGTATCCTTGACCACATGATGTGTGTGTGTGTGTGTACGCGTGTGTGTGTGTGTGTGTGTGTGTGTGTGTGATTCTCTGCTGGTATATCTGAATTATCGGTCGTCATTTTGAGCATAAGGCTTTGGGACATTTTTTTTAAAACCTATCTCTTTTACTCAAATTGAGTTCACTCTGTTTCCATCCCTCATGTACGAAAACACCACCTTGTGAATTGCCACTTTACAGAAGCTTACAGAAGTGAAAATTCGCATTTTGGAGATGCTGAAATACATTAAACAAAGTTAATCAAATGCAACTAAATGAGGGCGTTTGTGTGGTGATGTTTCGTGTCAATTGTACAGCAACGATCAGCATTAATACATTGACGCCTTTTTTGAAAATCAGCTTTACTCTCATTGTATCGTTACTGTTACAATTACCCATCTGGTTACCTTTCTTTGTTGTTGCTGGGTAAATTTGCTTCATTACCTTGTCTTATTGGCCAGCCAGTTAACTTTATTTTGTTTGGGTTTTGATGCTCCTGTCAAAATCTGTTTCGGTGCATGTTTTCTTTGACTTGAAACTTACAGGTATATTTCATCTACTTTGATCTCACAGACTGTGTGGTGAGTGAAACATTTTCGTTTTAATGGATGATAGTTCTTGATAAATCTTCGTTTCCACTTTGCAAAAAACAATCGATGAGCATTGCATGCACACACGCACACACACACACACACACACACACACACACACACACACACACACACACACACACACACACACACACACACACACATTTAATACTGTTATTTATATTTACATTGTTGTAGGTTAATACTTGTTGATATGCATATACATATTCTCCTTCCCATGACAACTCATTCAATACACACCACAACCTCTTTAGACTTTTTCTTATACTTTTCCTCTGATACATAACATGAACCTTTTTTTTCACTAATATTCACATGCATTCCCTTTCCTTTATACACTACTTTACTCCTTTCCGTCTAAAAACACTTATAGTGAATAGACGTTCAACCGAAGAAAACACACACACACACACACCTTAGTTATAAATGCTAATCATTTCAATGATGTAAATTTATCAATCTGAATTGAATTATGGAATGACATACAACACATACAACCATCATTGACAGTGCGACACATTTCCAAGTACTCGGGATACCGCTGAAGCTGAGCATCGAACCCTGATCACTGGTGAACTGTGGATCTGAATCAAACATGTACACACATCTCTTCAACTGTCTGTCTCTTGTTCGATTTTCTTCCGTTCTCAACAGCAGGCTTCCTTTGTCAAAATTCCCTTTCTTTTGTTTCATACCCAGCGATCAGATAGTCTTAATGCCGATTCTGGTTGTGTTGTGTGTAGCGGAGTGTGGACCTTCTGCTGTTCACGTGTCTGGAAGATGACTGGGACAAACTGATGAGACTGGTGGAGTTCTACGCCAGGGATAAAGCTTACTTATCACAGGTAGGACTTCTTCCCCTACATTTTGCACGTGCTTTGGCTATGATATGTTGACATTTCACTGGTTTAGTTTACAGGTTTATAAGTATAATTACAAGCCATGCCACTGCACACACGTTTGGGCGAATGTGCGATCTTTAGTCAGACATCATCGGCAATGGGGAAAAAAAAGGAAAAACCAGATTACATTAACGTCTTTGCTATTGTTCAAAGCCTTGACGACCTTTCCGAGCTGTCCCGGACGAAAGGAAAGAGAAGACTACACGCCTGAGATTGCATTATTTGCTGTGAAGCTATGAGCTCATTAACCCTAAGCATGTTCTCTTTGTGGGGTGCACGTTCTCACACTCACATTGCTATAAACTCGAGACAGCGGTACACTGCTTAAATCTTATCAGTTATTATTCGAAGAGACAAGTTTAAGATTTGCTTGATATGTAGATAAATGAATTGTTTGTCTTGGACAATAGACTTTGAGTTCCAATTGTCCGACCGAAGAGAGAGAATGATGTCTTTCCACATGAGTGTAGGAGGTACCGGGAAACAGCTAAGAGGAGTCTGGAGATCCCAAGGTTGTGTAAGGCAAGTACTGGCTGAGAAGTTCAGAGTGGCTGAAGCACTGAAATCATAGACTGGCAACTTTGTATTCTATTCCGACTTGGACAGGCAGCCAGTGAAATGTCCGCAGGAGAGCTGCAGCACTCTCACTCCTGCACTTTTTAAAGACGAGACGAGCTGTACTACTCTGTAATTTCTTGCGCCTGCAGAGTTTATCATTCAGGAGGCCAGATAAGAGAGATTTGCAACAATATAGGCGAGACAAAATGAAGGGAAAATCCACTTTTTTTTTCAGCATCAAACGACAAAATTTTCGCAGTAATCTTGGCGCGACACAAAATGAAGGCAAACAACCAAGTTTATTGGCAACATGAATACACAGACAGACAGAAAGGGACGGGGTTTGTTGGGTTTTTTTCCACTCAACTCTACTAGGGCCCTCCACCTGAAGAAAGCACGTGCTGCTGGGTGTGTTGTGCAGGTGTCCATGTCGGAGCGACTGACGGTGATGATGGCGGCGGCCTACATCTTCAAGATGGTGCGCGGGGTGCTGCCTCAGCCCCCCCAGCAGCGCCACCTGCACGGCCAGCTGTGCCTGTGCCAGTTCACCGAGGAGTGCGTCACGCGCTTCGTGCACTCCCTGGATCGCGAGGACGTGACGGCCCTCACCGAGCTCTTCACCAGACACCTCTTTGGATACGTGTCCGGGTCGGCCGTCCACCGCGTCAACACGGAGATCTTCCACAGGCTGCAGTAGTCCATGTGCTGTCGTCAACACGGAGATCTTCCACAGGCTGTCGTCAACACGGAGATCTTCCACAGGCTGTCGTCAACATGGATCTTCCACAGGCTGCAGTAGTCCATGTGCTGTCGTCAACACGAAGATCTTCCACAGGCTGCAGTAGGTCAGGCTGACATCAACACGGACTTCTTCCACAGTCTGTCGTCAACATGGATCTTCCACAGGCTGTTTTCAACGTAGAGATCTTCCAAAGTCTGACGTCAACACGGAGATCTTCCACAGGCTGACGTCAACACGGGGATCTTCCACAAACTGTCGTCAACATGGAGATCTTCCAAAGTCTCTCGTCAACATGGAGATCTTCCACAGGCTGCAGTAGGTCAGGTGACGTAAACACGGAAATCTAGTCAACAGGCTGTCGTCAACATGGAGATCTTCCACAGCTGACGTCAACACAGGTATCTTCTTCAGGCTGCAGTAGGTCAGTTTGACCTCAACACGGAGGTCTCCCACAGGCCTCGGTAGAAAAGGCTGTGCTCCTTCAAACCTTCCTGCCCCTCATGGACACCCCGTGGTGACGTGCCCACTTGACGGTGCACTGTCCGCTGCACACAGAACACGACATCCCGGCCCTCTCCTCCGTGACCACACTGCCCCGACCAGCACGGCCTGTTTCGCTGTTTGCTGTGCTGAGCCAAGCGTGTGACAGACACTGTAATGCCGGGCCACTTTCCACGTCTTTACTCCCTTCATGGGAGTTGGTCGTGTGTGTGTGTGTGTCTGTGCGTGTATGTGTGTGTGTGTGTGTGCGCGGCATATTACAAGATCGACACGGTGATGCACGGAAATTGCTCCAGGTCTTCAGATCTCCCCGATCTTCCGCTGGCCTCAATGACTGCTGAATGTCAAAGAAGTTTTCTTTAATTAAGAATGCTATTTTCCTAACCCTCCATGCTGGACTGCCATTGACGTGGAAAGCAACGTGACGAATCTCTGAACATTCTTCAGTGTCAAACATGCTGTTGGTGCATGATACGGAGAGCGACGTGACAACTTGTTCATGGTTCCAGACTGCCGTCTTTGTGTCATCTTTGGTGCGATACCATCATTTATTTTTCTCGGTGTGGTTTGCTACCTCTGTCGCTGGCTACTAACCATCAACTGTGTTTTGCTCAAAATGACATCTCGCGCGTTGACGATTCCAGAATAAACGTGCTTATAGATAATATCATCGACGGAAGCTGTAATTTACTTTTTTTTCATCCGGCGATAAAGTCGAAAATAATTCCATTGTTCTCTGTCTGTTGTTGTGTCCTGTGGGTATTGATGAAATGATACAAAAATGTTAATGTTGCTTACGATATCTGAAAACGATATGGATATGAATTTTGTTGTTGTTGTTCTTTCTTTTACACACAGCTTAGGCAATGGGTGAGCTGCAGTTGTTCCTGTGATGCTTCGGCTGCGGTCAAAATGTTTTGAGGAAAATTTGTCTGAAAATTACGTTCAGCTGTGTAATAATTTAGTACATTACACATTGAACGTCCACTGTGTAAGCTGTGTAGTAATTTGGTACATTACACATTGAACGTCCACTGTGTAAGCTGTGTAGTAATTTGGTACATTACACATTGAACGTCCACTGTGTAAGCTGTGTAATAATTAGTACATTACACATTGAACGTCCACTGTGTAAGCTGTGTAATAATTTGGTACATTACACATTGAACGTCCACTGTGTAAGCTGTGTAACAATTAGTACATTACACATTGAACGTCCACTGTGTAAGCTGTGTAGTAATTTGGTACATTACACATTGAACGTCCACTGTGTAAGCTGTGTAGTAATTTGGTACATTACACATTGAACGTCCACTGTGTAAGCTGTGTAACAATTAGTACATTACACATTGAACGTCCACTGTGTAAGCTGTGTAATAATTGGTACATTACACATTGAACGTCCACTGTGTAAGCTGTGTAGTAATTTGGTACATTACACATTGAACGTCCACTATGTAAGCCACGTCAGGATGCACAGGCTGTTTAAAACAGTCAGTGGTAACACTGTATTCATTGGTTTTGGTGTTAATTCAGGTAAACGGTAAACTATTTCCATTGCCAAATCAGCAATATTGCGCTTCATCAGTGCTAACGAAGCTGTGTATTACAAAGGCAGCTGCCGGTTTTCAGTCCTGATTGGACTACTGTGTGATCTGCTTATCCTTTCACTGTTGTGTTGAAATGGCATCTATTTATTTTCGCTGTGCATTTTCCACCATTGAATCACTTGTGCAAAGTTTCACTTGTGCACACTGCATTACCATATTTCATTGAGTGCAAACTTTTCTCAGTAAAAGCAGCACCATGTTATGAGATTTCTAAGCGGTCGAAGCTGTGATCCCTAGCCAAAAGATGCAGCGGATTTAAGTTGAGGAATCTGCATATATGTCGCTATCAGCGCTACGCCGTTCGTAATTTTGTCTGCGTGGATTTGCATGAATTAGGACATTATTGTGTTAAAAAAAAATACTGCAAACATCCTGTTTTTTCATGGCAAAGCATACACAAATTTGTATACCACCCATAGTTTTCAGTAACTGCATTCGTTTTTTGTTATTACAATGCATATGTCAGTTGACACTATTGTACCGTGGCGGGCTGAGTCAGCTATGGGAAGTGCTCAGCTGGCCGGATGTTGTGGTTAGAGCCTCGTCTCCTCAAGCGCTGATCGCATCCATGAACAGCAGTCACCGAGCCCAGTCCATGTTAGGATTCGATCGTTGGTTGTTGTGGGCTACAAGTTACTTCATGCCGACCCCGTGCAATACGGATCAATACAGCGTGTAGCAGATACTCTTTGAAGAGGGTGGGGGGAAGCGGCAGAAATCTCTAGAGAATCGGCAGTCTACCTCTCCTCTCCCCCGCCATCCCCACCTCCTCCCAGTCCAATAGCAATGAGATCCAATGTTGCTTGGTTTGTTTGCTTGCTTGGTCCCGTAGCTTCGTGGGGAACCGTCGGCGCACCGCGATGCTGACTCGTGCACCTGCCTTCTCCATTCTGGGCGATCATGTGTGATCCGATGTTACGGACCGTAAACTTGGTGGTGATTGCCCCTGGCAGTTCTCAGGTTCCACAGGGCCGTGTCCCGGTAACGGAGCTGACTGTTCCGATGCCAGTGGTTTGCTACCAAGCAAAACTGCCATAGTCTCCCTTCTCACATTAACACTGCCCTTTTCACGAAGTTGGCAGGAAGGAGGCTGGCCGAGTCTTTTTTAGGAGCTCTGGGGATGGCGGCTGTGTCAACTCGTTGGCGTCCTGCGATGGCATCTTCCTTCATTTGGTAATATCCTTTCACGACGGTTTATGCCCCGAGATTGTAAAGTTGCAATGAGATGTTACCCAGAAGAAAACCAAGGCTCTCCCAAAGTGGGTTACTACATGAAGCTTTTTTCGGTTTGGGATCATCTTGGAAAGAAACCATACAAAGCTTTTGTGATTTCTTTTCGCCTGTTTCCGAACTTTGCCACAGGCAGGCACGGAAACGGAATCTACGCTCTAGGTGGGGATCTGCTGAACATTGCTTTTCACAGGGAAAGTTCTCCCGAAGGATTACACAAAACAGTTCGAAGGCTAACAGGGACATAAGCGCTCTCAATCCTCAAGGCCCGATGTGGTCAAAGCCATAGCTCAGTAGACTTATACCATACTTCATCCAAACGTTCAGAAATAAATTCCAAATCCATTACGTGTGGGTTTTCCGAATGACCATGGCCGACGGTTCCAAGGGAATTTCATTCAGTGTGGCTCACCACAGCCGTCACTATCCGTCGGCTTCCCCGTGCAAACCTGTTGAGCAGTGGCCCTCTTGAGTCCTTTGATGCTTAGACACGGTGCAGTACACAACGCCACTACATTGAGTTTGCTTTAAAACACACACGCATCTATAGCCTGCTTTTGGGATGTGTATGGGTTTTCTGTGAGCCTTAAAATGAAGACAGGTATATTGATTCAGAGCAGTTACTGTGTTGTTTTGGACACCACAAACAAAAATTACTCTCCATCCATTCGGTTAACAGCAAGATTTGTTTTGTTGGTTCAGTGACTGAAAGAAACAAATGTGTTGCTTTACTGATTTATTCACATACTTTGTTCCTCACCTGTTAATAATTACGTTGCCACCACAAGTCACCGCCAGCCATTTAGGCAACACAGTTGTACAGTATGAACTGCTCTGGAGACATAGGAAAAGGTGTTGATGTCAGTGTATCTTTGTTGTTTTCTCTTTCTTTCGTTTTTTCTTTCTTTTACACATCATAATATTTAAGTGCTGACTGGGAATGGAGAATTTGACCACACGTGTTTAATTAATGAATCGTATAAGCTTCTTCTACGCAAGGTTGTTGTGTTTTCTTTTCATATGCATTCGTTATCTGGCAACATGTTCAGCAATACAGAGCAGAGGGTGACCAATCGAAAGCTTGAAAGAGGGAACCACAGGAAGATCTGATTTGTTTCCGTGATTTGATTATCAGGTTGTCCCTTAGTGTTGTGTTCAACTGCCATTGGACACGCATCTTTGTCAGTGAATGAACAATGCACGGTCACATGGGTTCGGTTATGTAGGCTTACAAGGGAAATAAGAACGAGACGGTAAACGGGTGAATTTCTTGACACTGTAAATAAACGAGACAATCCGGAAGCAGCTTTCACAGACGACTGGATTTTAAACGCAGTTATCTTTCCTTCCGTACGATGGTTTATCTTTCCTTCCGTACGATGGTTTAATTTGTTTAAGCGTGTGCACATTGCGCGTAGACGTGTGTCTGCGTGTAGGTCTTTACTCTCATGAGCACTTAGGAAACGGGATATCATCTTGATGGCTGTATATTATTTTTAAAGTCTGATTTATATCACGTTTCACTCGCCGTCTGTACCCTATTTTCGTGTTTCATTGTTTCATCATTGTTCTTGTTTATATAGGCCTATTTGTGTGTGTTTCTGCCTCATACAGTACAATGACCAGAATATGAAAAAAAAATCTATTGAATATATCTAACTGTAATTTAAGGATGAAAATCAAATTGCTTTAAGTCAGAAATTGTTGAATCAAATCTAGCATCTATCGTGACATACTGCTGCAGTAGCCCGGTGCCGGTCTTTATACAAAATAAACACAAGGCGTTCACAGAAGCCAAGCAAGAAGACCGAGATCCGAGCATGACTATGAGGGATGCCAAACCTGCAGGCGGAACTCATAGATGTCGAGTGCATATGCGCGCACATACAAGCACTCGAACACCCACGTATAAGTCAGAAAAGTTGGGGGTGGGGAGTTAAGTTACATGCATGCACATTTGGCTCTCTTTATCTGAAGACGAAACCGCTGAACATCTCCATTGTTTTGGAAACAAGTTAAGTAAAAACGAGCGAGGGTAGGGGATGGGATGGGGGTGGAAAGTATCTTTTATGTGCGACTCCGTTTACCCTCCAAGGAAAGTCTTTCTGCGTCGTGAACGACGCCATTTCACGCGTTCTCTCGTGGGTCCCACTCGCGTCCATCAGAGATGATCCAAGGGAATGAACCGCGGCATGACGAGAGCGTTCGTACCTGACGCAGTAGTCTCCCTTGTAAAGACAGCTTACGGACTCATTTAACATTATTCAAATCACACTCTGATTTTTGACTCACTTGTGTAAACAAAGTGAGTCTATGTTTTAACCCGGTGTTCGGTTATCTGTGTGTGTGTGTGTCTGTGTGTCCGTGGTACATTTTCTCTGCAACTACTTTGTCAGTTGACACCAAATTTGGCATAAAAATAGGAAAAATTCAGTTCTTTCCAGTCATGTTTAAAACAATATTGCACCTCTGTGGTGGGCACAAAAAAATAAAGAATGAAGCCTAATTATATGCAAACTGCATTTACTGTTATATATATTTTTTTTTTTATTTTTTTTTTTTTTGTATTCTCTAAACTTGGCACTTTGATCTGATATTCTGACCCAACAACTAGAGCAGTCATTATTATCATTTTTTGTTCAAACAGGAACTTCTTTTGCTAAGCATGGAAGTTTTATTTATTTTGCAAACGTTTTGTGGTGCAGATAGTAAAAAAAGGGAAATTACTCTAATTAATGCTAGGGGAGTTAATTTGCTTTAAACTGATCTTTCTCATCTTAAACATTACATTTTGAAATTATACTCAATACATAAAAAGCTTGGATTTTTTAAAAAGTGTATTACAAGTGAGTCTTGAAGGCCTTGCCTCTCTTGTTTTTTTTTGTTTTGTTTTGTTTTTTGTTTTTCCACATTAATTGTGAATATTTCACACGTGAATTTCCATTGAATATTACATTGAGTGTTCGGCTTCTCTTCAAATAATCACGCAATAGGAAAAGTAATACGCGAAATTTCAGTTGATTCCACACGCTGTCATACAAATTCATGAAATGTCATTACCAAAATGATTAGCATCACTTGTCTTGTACAGTTTTCAAGGTTTTGTATTTGTTTTTGTTTTGTTGTTGTTGTTTTCCCTTTATTTTTGGAGTGGGGGGTGGGAGGGGTTAACACTGTACATTTCTTATTGCTGTGGTTCATCACCGATACTCTTTTTTCTTTTCTTTTCTTGTCTTTTTTTCTATCATTGTTAATTATGCATAATGCATATTGGGGTAATTATTACGTTCTATTCCTCTTGTTCCAGTTCCACATTAGAGCTATGTATCGATTCCGATTCAAATGTCATATGAACTTTCGAAAAATGTGGTTTGGTATTGTGTGTGATGCACAGGCTCGCATTTTCTCTGTTTTTATTCCGACATGTGTCCGAAATGGTGATATGCACATCTTCCTGTGATAATGTGTAGTGGGGAAAAAAAAGTGTTAAGACTCACAACGATTTCTTACAAAATACCCGTTTCAAACGTGTGCAACTCGGGTGAATATCATGGTTGTTGTTTTGTTATTGTTGTTGTCATTGATGTTTTCTGTCTTGTGATTTCGTTGTTTTCAGTCATGTGATTTACGATACAGTCATTGTCGTTGTTGTCCTTTTTATCGTAAATACCCATTTTGTCGTCAGCAGCAGCATGGACAGACAGACACACATACCTTACCAGTTTGACGCGGCATGACGCCAAATTGGGGTGACTAGGAATATACGTCAGTGCGTTCTATAATATAGCCTTCGATTGATTGTACATTTTGATACAATCGATTTTTATTCGAACCTGGACATCTTTTTGGTACCCAACATCCAGTAAGCAGAACTGAAAATGTTTTGTTGTATTGTTGTTTTATTCCTGTTTATTTTTAATTAGTTTTATTTTTGTCCATAAATAGGCACTCACAATCGTTAGCGTTTAAGCAGACATCTCCACTGATTGTGTCACCTACGCAAAGTAAGGCTGAAAACAAATTTCGAGGGGAAGTGGCTGCCTATTGTGTTGCTGACGATAAAATGAGTAACGATGAAAATTGTTTGTTTTTGTTGTTGTTGTTGTTTTACTGTGGGTTATGTGCATAATGGTGGTGAGGCACTGACACTACCAAAAGTTAAATGTGATTAATACCCCTCACACACCCCTACACTCCCTCCTCCCCACACACCCTCTCCACACCAATGCAAATCGTCACACTGACACCTTATTACGGTATGTCCATTACTCTTTCTCACCACGACACAAGCCCTGTCCCCGCATTTTAGCCGGCCTTTGATCATGATTATATTAAAATCGCATATCCATCAAGGTCTTTACCGTTGTCCAGGTGTGTGCGCATGAGTGGGTGCATGTTTATGTGAAAGATGTCCATCGGACCACAAGACTTGACATTGCAGTGGATCCTGCCCATATTGGGGGTTCATGGTAAACGTAACAGCTGACAGCCTAGCGAAAGAGAGAGGAAAGCTGGAACAGGACAAGCAGGTCTCTTTTCCAGAAGAGAAGACCAAACAAAGTCTATCCAGGAAGAGATGTGAGACAGCGGCACCCCCTCTACATACAGCCCCACGAACAGTCACCACAATCTGAACGAAGCTCATGAAGTCATTGCTGTTTAAACGTAGAACTGGGTGCAGCTGAATGAACGTCGATATGTCCAGCGAAATGAAGATAGGACTGTAGAACCTGGTGCATGTATGGACGTCAATGTGTGAAACAAAACGAAGGTAGGACGTTAGAACTTGGTGCATGTATGGACGTCGATGTGTGAAACAAGAAGATATAACATTAGACTTGGTGCATGTATGGACGTCGATGTGGGAAACAAGACGAAGATAGGACGTTAGAACTTGGTGCATGTATGGACGTCGATGTGTGAAACAAGACGAAGACAGGAATGTAGAACTTGGTGCATGTATGAACGTCGATGTGCGAAACAAGATGAAGACAAGACAGTAGAACTTGGTGCATGAATGGGCGTCAATGTGTGAAACAAGATGAAGTTTGGACAGCAGAACCTGGTGCATGTATGAACATCAATCTGTAAAACAAAACGAAGATTGGACAGTAGAACCTGGTGCATGTATGGACGTCGATGTGTGAAACAAGACGAAGATAGGAATGTAGAACCTGGTGCATGTATGGACGTCGATGTGTCAAACAAGACAAAGACAGGACGGTAGAACCTGGTGCATGTATGAAAGTTGATGTGTGAAACAAGACGAAAATAGGACAGTAGAACTTGGTGCAGCTAAATGAAGGTCCAGATGTCCAACAAAATGAAGACTGGACAGTCTCAGAGGTGCCCCGTGACAGAAAAACTGGCATTTTGCCCTGCATTTAAAGCCATCTTCCTGACTGTCTCGGATGTTTTATTCATAACAGCCACAGACCTTTAAAAGGAGTACACACGACAAAATGAAATTCGTGTATTAATACATACAGAATGTTCGTTATTTTTTGTTATAAGGCAGTTCGCCTTTTAAACACCTTGTATAAGTAAACAGTGAACTGTTTAACAAGATTTTCATTTGTTGATGGCATTAACAGGAAAAGCACAAATATACAAGCATTTTTGAAAAACGAATTAAGGAATGGGTCGTTCTCTAATGATCTCTTAGTTTTAAAAAAAATCAAGCACAAAATGGGCATAATCTATTTTTCATTCTGTGCGTTGTGGACACATCACATCATAGATATTAGACTGTTTGTAACGATACTGAGAGAGGGGGGAACAGACATACAGATGGATGGACAGTCTAGACAGACAGACAGACAAACACAGAGACGTGCAGAAGTTGCACAGAGAGGAGGGGTGATTTTCACAGGCATTGTGGACGCATTGAAATACTTTAATGATTTCAACATAATTTGGGGTTATGACTTAATAGACAATAGCTTACTCGTTGCACTAGAATAGCAACTGCTAAACATTCAAAAAACAATTTTCAACCATTGTTCTTACAACCTTGGACACATATACTATTCAACACTCACTAAGGATCAGATATTAACTACATTGCGATGAGACACAAAAATATTTAATTCAAGACAAAGAGGTCAAATTATGTTCCTTGCCCAGAAATCAACACAAAGAAAATTAATTCGTGAAGATTCTATGAATGAATACAAGGGATGTTCATTAAAGATTTCCCCTGACCCTATCCCATGGACTGAGAGGAGTGAAATTTGGTACAGTTATCAGTCTTTCTCAAAACACGTACCACCAAGGATGACACACTTTTCCTATCACTTATGCAGCTGTGAGGACCTTCCCTGTAGAAGCCTGCAGGTTGCGTCAGAAGCCACGACTTGACCTCGGAAATAAGCGGCGTTTACTCGTTTGCCACGGGTGGTGCAACAACTATGTCATTTTCTCGATTCAATTTATTTTTATCATACCCTGTCTCTTGAGTGGCACCACAACACAGGTGAGAAACGTGTGATGTGCTGTGTTGGAAGAACCTTCATGGCTGAGAAACTTCATGGTTGAAGAACCTTTTGCACTGGGGGTGTGGGGAGGGTGGAAGGGTAAGGCACGTTCATAATCCCGGTACATCAGCAAATAAGGATTGCCTGGTTAATGCCATAATACATCGAGAATAATAAAAATCATGATTCTCTGGTCCTTATCCTGATACATTAGCAAACAAATATCGCCTGAGGTTTGACTCAATACATAAAGCATCAAGAACATGATTGTCGGATCATTATTCTGATAGATGGGCTGACGGTGGATATTATAATTATAACGTCATTGTCTGATCACATGATACACCAAAAAACTAATTATTGGCAACGGCACATCATTCGCCAAGAGCAGTAGATATGGTTGTGTCCTCATTATCCCGTTACCATCTCCGCCCCCGCCCCGTCCCTGCCTGCTTCATTTAACTTATAGAAACAAGGGCAGTTTGACAGCAGGGGTGTCGGAGAGAAGTCCGGCCCTGTCCCCATACACCCTCATCTCGTTGTTCAGCACGTCGAAGACAGCGGTACAGACCGTCTGGGCGGGATCGGTGAGGCGCGGAGTCCGGAAAATGGGGAACTCCGGGTCGTGCGTGTCCGCCGCGATGTCCAACGCCTGACGAAGTCGACGAGGAGGAGGCAACTCACTGACCCGCTGGGCCCTCCGGATAGAGCTCTGTAGCTTCCCCCCCAGTTCTGGCACCTGATAGAGACGGGTGATGTTTGTCAGTTAGGATATGGAATATACTTTTATCTCCCAAAACACATGTGATGTTAATGAGTAAGGAATACAGAATATGCCTCATCTCCCAAACTACAGAAGATGATTATGAGTAAGAATGCAGAACTTTACTTTATCTCTCAAAACAGGATGCAGGCGTTATTCGAATAAGAATACAGAGTATACGTTTCTCTCTAAAACAAGATAAATTCAACAACAACGAAACCAGCCAACCAAACAAACAAACATACACCTTCCTGAGACAATCGTAGAAATTGTTCACACATAAAACTTAACAAGAAACGCTTTTAACTGCGTGAAGCGATCATAGACACGAGATACACAAAACGTTTCATATTCATTACATATATTTCAAAAACATGACACATCAACCTGTGTGGCTTCAAACCTCTCGTGTCATAAGAATGCATGTTGAAAGAGGAAAAAAAAGTGGGCTTATTACACTTACTTACAGAGAGAGAGAGAGAGAGAGAGCAAACCAAAAACTAATCACCCATTGCCAAAGGCACACCTTGAGGTGCTGATAAGCGTTGAAGTGATAGTAGTGGGACGCGGTAGAATCCGGGCCACTGGGTCGCGAGATCTCGTGCACGTGCACGGCAGCTCGAGGCTTTCCTGGGCCGACCTCCAGTGACGCCATATCCCCCTCCGCTGTGGCCAGGTTGACGGTAAAGCCATATGCGCTGCCGTACGGCTCGTTCCGGGCTTGTTTCACGGCTTGGTCCGTGGTCCGGACTGCCACCATGGCGCGTAACAGAAACAGCCGACTGGGGGAGCCGCGCGCTGTGTATGCTGTGGAGCAAAGAGAGCTGGGTTACTTCTGGAAGACATGGATCCTGCTTTTTTTTTTATCTTTTTTTTTTCTAGGGTAGGGTAGGCTCTGAAGGCCTGACCAACGCGTTGGGGTTATGGATAGGTCAGACATCAGTTCTTGTTTGTTTTGTTTCGGGGTTTTTGATTTGTGTGTGGTTTTAAGCATGTATGATTTAACCTTTATAGATCGGTTCACACGTTTTGTAACCTCCTTGAAACTGTCACTGATAAATTGAGTTTGGGAGAAAAAAAAAGGTTTTAGTGGGAAGTGGTGGTACAGGAAAAGAATAGGGAGTGGGGGATGGTAAGCCTCAGTGGGGACAGGTGGGGGTAAAGGTGGTGTGTGTCTCTGTGTGTGTGCGTACGACCATGCATAGGTGCCTAATTAACTGTTGGCTGAGCGCCGAGCTTGCAGTCCATACGTTGTGCATTGAAGTATGTCTACTATTTCCAAGGAAGAGATTTAAATGTTGACGGCTTTTTTTCTTTTTTTTTTTTAATTCGGAAGTCTTTTGTCAGAAACATTTCCGTTTTAAAGGACAATGTTAGAAAATAAACAATTAATCTAACAAACAAACAAAAATGTGGTATGGATGGGGAGAGACGGAGAAAAGGGGAGAAATAGAATAGAAATACAGACAGGCCTGCGTACAGGCAGAGTTGGAATACATCATATGCAGACAGACAAAGACACAGAAAGAGAGAAAGACACAGAGAGGCATGTAAAATAGCAACGAACAAAAAGACACACAGACGAAAAGAGGGACAGCCTGACTTCGCACAACAAACTTCATCATCACCACATCGCGCCTCAAAACCAACAACCAACCCGTCAGTCACAATTGCTTTTTGTTGTTGCTGTTTGCCACCAGGAAGGTGGCAGAATGGTTAAGACGCTCAGCTGCCAATACAGAGAGTCCGTGAGGGTGTGGGTTCGAATCCCGCTCTCGCCCTTTCTCCTAAGTTTGACTGAAAAATCAAACTGAGCGTCTAGTCTTTCGGATGAGACGATAAACCGAGGTCCCGTGTGCAGCACGCACTTGGCGCACTGAAAAAGAACCCATGGCAACGAGAGTGTTGTCCTCTGGCGAAATTACGTAAAATGAAATCCACTTTCATAGGTACACAAATATGTAAGCATGCACTCGAGGCCTGACTAAGCGCGTTGGGTTATGCTGCTGGTCAGGCATCTGCTCAACAGATGTGGTGTAGCGTGTATGGATTTGTCCGAACGCAGTGACGCCTCCTTGAGAAAGTGAAACTGAAACTGTTGCTGTTTGTTTGTTACTGTTTTTGTTTTTACCTGGCTTTAACGCATTGGAAGAGAAAGTAAGTCCACGGTGGTTGATACTGAAAGCTCTGCCAGGCAGATTACCCGGACAGCAAAAAGAAGTGAACTTCTCCGTGCGATCTCCGTCCTGGATGTCGGCACTGACTAGGTACCCGTACTTCTTGATCAGGGGGTGGTGGTCTTCGGTGTGGAGGATCAGCTTGGTCTCCTGGGAGCTGATGAAGATGGTGGAGCATCCACACTCAGAAGCCGTGTGTTGGGTTTGGGCCGGGGCCTGTAGTTATTGACACACGCAGGAATGTCAGTGTCACAACTATTCACTTCGTGTTTAGATGAGACTGTAAATGACTACACGTGCGTTATGAACGTGTGTGTGTATGTGCATGTGTTGTGTTGTGTGTGTGTGTGTGTGCACGCATAAGCGAGTGTCCCTGCACGCGTGTGTGGATGTGCACAAGTGCGCGGAAGGTGGCCCGTTTTGTTTTGTTTTTTGTTGCTGGTTTTTTGTTGTTGTTATTTGTTTCTTTTTCAATCATTTGCCATATATATATATATATATATATATATATATATATATATCGGTTCCTCCTACCTCCAGTTTCAGAAGAGATCCTATTTGGCTCTCAGAAATGTTGGCCATGAAGACGTGCTCGAAAGGAAGTCCTGCCCCGTTAGCTATCCCTCGGACCTCCTGAACGTAGTGAGGGAAGCAGTCTTGACAAGCACGTAGACCTTCCTCATAGTAATCCCGGCCCTCTTGGCTCTCATAGAACGGCAGGGCCGTCTTCTGATGATGGTCGCTTTCGTTGAAGTACAGCTGTATTCTCTGACGAAAATGGGCGCCAACGCTGAAACCAAAGTCGTAGAAAGTTCCCCCGGTCTTGAAGTGTGTCAAACAGCCGTCAGCCGCTGTACTCTGTGCCATTCTTGTTGATGATGAATGCGCTGTGACCAAAAAAATGGGGTTCCAATAATGTCTGTGACGTATCTTCACTGATTTTCATACACACACACACACACACACACACGTATTCCTTGTAAATCAAGCAGGTTTTAAAAAATGAAGATCCACAATTGATCATTTAGTGAAATTAACCACTCAGGTTAAGCACCAGTTTGCGAGACGAAAATGTTCGCTTGCAACTTTTTTCGACATTACTAAAGCCTATGACCAAGTGTGGCATTCACGTCTAATGTTAAAACTGAAGACGATTGGATTATCGGGACATATGTATAACTTTATAAAAGACTTCTTAGAAAACAGAAAAATTCAGGCTAAAACAGGGAATACGTATTCATCTACACGAACATTCCAGACAGGTATTCCTCAGGGCTCTGTAATTGCTCCAATATTGTTCAACATTCTAATGAATGATCTACCAAAAAAACTAACAAAGAATGTTGTAATGGTTCAATACGCTGACGATATATGCATGTGGATGAAAGTTGCAATCAAAAAGAATACGCCCGATATATGAATTACACAAAAAGCTATATCAAAATGAATTAAACACAGTAGCAAATTATATGAGCGAGAATGGTCTGCAAATATCAACCGAAAAAACACACTTGATGCTTTTTAATAATGGATCAAGTCCAGCAACATTGCCTTCCTTTAAAATTTACGATAATACCCTGGAATATGAAAAAAAAAACTAGCTAAATTCCTTGGAGTACACCTTACATCAAAATTAACTTGGAATCATCATATCGATTACATTTTAACAAAGGCCAGGAAAACATTAAACTTCTTGAAAATAGTATGCAAACAACCATGGAGCCAGGACATATTCATTCTACTACACCTTTGCGCATCACTTGTTCGGTCAAAACTGATATATGCACAAGAAGTATACTTCAGTGCACCGAAATATTTATAGAAAAAAATTCAAAGCATAGACTGCACAGCATATAAACTGGCACTTGGCTTGCCAGTCTATGCTTCCAGTAAGAAAACGTACAGTGCAGCGGGAGTATTACCATTAGAGGGTCAAAGGGAACTTGCGTGTAGTAAATTTGTCTTGAGAAGTTTAACGGACGAAAATGGTTTGGAATCAGAAATAACTCTCAAATCCGACCGCGATTTTCCAAAGAGAGCTAGATCTATATCCTCTCATACCACACTGGGAACATACACGTCAAGTATTTTAACAAATTCCGGCGTGAATAAAACCCCACATTTTGCTAAAAGGTCTGTAATATCACCTAAACCTGTATGGGAACTTCAAAGAGCGCAATCTGATATCGATCACACTGATCTGACCAAAGATGATAACATAAATTTACTTACATCGCATGTACGAATCCATTTGGAAGAGAAATACCTTAATCATCTAAAGATATTTACAGACAGCTCTGTTGTAAATGATAGAGCTGGTGCTGCTTTCGTTATTCCAGACCTTAACTTTCAAAACTCATTTCAACTCGGAGAGAATAAGTCCATCTTCACAGCTGAACTCATAGCAATTCTAATGGCGTTAAATTTCATGATATCCTTTCCGAAAACTATATTTCAGATTCTATTTTGTGTTGATTCTAAATCAGTTCTTCACGCTATTGAACTTATAAAAGAAACGGTTAGGTATGAACTCGTTATTGAAATTAACCATTTGATTCACGAACTCTTACTAAGAGGCTCTCACATAACCTTTTGCTGGATTCCTTCTCATTGCGGTTTTTACTATAATGAAAAAGTTGACATTTTGGCTAAAAAAAAAAAAAAGAGCTAGAAGCTCCACGAAGGAGTTAGATTTAAATATATCGCTTTCACTACAGGAATGTTACACCATGGTAGAAAAAGTCCAATAGTCAAAATTTCAGTTTGAGGAAAAACACACCGATAACTCACTCGGAGTTACATATGAACATACAGAAAATGTATGGTTTCATGGGAAAACACCATAATGATTTTCATAAGAGGCAAATAATTTCTCTAATCTGCAGATGGAAAATGAATTGTTTTAGGACAAAATATGTCAGTAATGTTTCTTGCATCTGTGGTGCTCACATAACAGCCGATCATATACCAACTTGCGATATGTTAAAGTCTCAAATCCCTGAACTGAAATCATCTTCAGTGTTGACGATCTTCAGCAGTCCATTGCTGATGTATGACTTTTTCAACTCCTTGTTAAATAGTCCAGTTGGTTAGCTGTTATAGTTGTTAGTTTTTCATTAGAAATATGTTATATTGTTATGAGGTGGGGTTTTTTGTTTGTTTGTTGTTGTTGTTTTTTTAATTTTAACAAAACTTAAATCAGTCCTTTTCTATATGTAACACACACGTACACATACACACGCACACACACACACTTTCACTTACTCACATGCGTACACAGTAATCCCCCCCCCCCCCTCCTCCCACTCGATTTTTTTCCTACCCTCGTCTAATGTCACTTACAGTGAAAAGACGTTAAACTAAAGAACGAACACACACATGTATGCACTAGCTCACACGCACACACACATGTACAACACATGTGACACACTCGGCCTTCATGCAAACTGATACAAGCACATCACACATACACAGCACTACGCATGCATGCATGCATGTCTATCTGCACACACGTGTACACACATTTACATGTAGACAAACTCCAGATTGTACCACTGGAGCTGCACAAGCATCCGTTGAAGACGGGCTAGAGCTGCATACAGTGGCTACTTCACAATTGTGATCAGGGATTTGTGATCGGTTTCAATGATCACTTTGCGTCCATGCACCAAGTCATGGAATTTCTTGCATGCGAAGACAGCAGCCAGGAGTTCCTTTTCGATTCGTGCATACCTGGTTTCAGCAACGGACAGGGCTCTGGATGCGTAGGCCACTGGAGCTTCATCTTGTAGACAAGCTGCTCTGAGTTCACTCTTGGACGAGCCAACAGACAATACCACAGGTTTTGCTGGGTCAAAAAACCTGAGTACGGGAGGGTTCATCAGGTCTTCTTTCAGTCTGTCAAATGCAAGCTGGTGTGCTTCCGTCCAATTCCATACAACATCGTTGCGTAGAAGTTCTCTCAGAGTTGCAGTCTTCTTACTGTAGTTCCTGATGAACTTGTTCAGGTAGTTGATCATGCCCAGGAATCTCTGAAGTGCTGTCTGGTCCGCTGGTGCAGGCATGTCGCGAACGGCGTCAGTTTTCTCCGTGTCTGGCTGTAGACCCTTACTGGTGAACTTGTGGCCCACTAAAGTGACGCTCTTCACCCTGAACTTAAACTAGCTGAGGTTCAGCTTCAAGCCAGTCTGTCGTGCTCGATCCAGAACCTTCTTGAGGTTGGCATCATGCTCATCTGTAGTGGAACTCCAAATGACGATATCATCGACAATGATGGCACATGGGTATCCTTCAAAGAGTCTCTCCATAGCTTGTTGGAAGACTTCAGAGGCAGTATTGATGCCGAATGGCATGCGCAGGAACCTATACCTACCATAAGGTGTGCTGAATGTAGTGTGACGAGATGATTCTTCATCCATCCTGATTTGCCAAAATCCTGCTTTAGCATCCAGCATGGAGAATACCTTCCCATTTCTAATTCGTGATGCCACGTCATCAGCAGTGGGCATGGGATAGTGTTGTCTCCTCAAGGCTGTGTTTAAGTATCTTGGATCCAGGCAGATTCTGACGTCACCATTCTTTTTTACTGGTTGCCACCATCTGTGACACCTACTCGGTAGGCTCAGTTTCTCACTTGACCACGTCTTTCTGCACCATTCTGTCAAGTTCATCCTTGACCTTCTTCTGCATGGCTTGGGGAACTTTCCTTCCGGGTTTGACGACAGGATCGACGAGAGGGCCAATTCTCATGACATACCTCGGAGGGAGTGTCCCTAGCTAGTCATCAAACAAATCTGGATATTCTTTGACCATCTGTTCACGGAAGGCGTCTTCCGTGTCTGTGCCCACTTCATGCAGTCTTATCAAGCTCAATGAGTCTCAATCACAGGGAGTCATTCAGGCCAATGATAGGAGTGGCTTGCCTGTCAATGACCTGAAAGGTGATCAACTCTGTCATTTTGCCATTCTTGCAGAGAAGGTCCACTATGCCAAGTGTTGAAAATCCGTCCCCGCCGTAGGCAACAAGGTTGACTGCTTTTGCCTTGTTGATCACTTCCTTCTTTTTGACCATCTTGAACTTGTCCAGAGGCAGGACATTGCATTTTGCGCCAGTGTCTATCTTCAGTTCAATGTAATGTGCGTTGATACACTATCTCGTTGCGAACTGGTGCATGAGCAAGTGCATGAACTTCCCATTCTTCTACTGGGTCTTCTTCCACACTGGAGTCATCTCTACTGATGGCATTGACAGTTCTTGTCTTGTCTGGTTTTCTTCTTGATCTTCTTCTTCTTCTTCTTCTTTGTGTTCGACAGCTACGCAGTCAGGGTCGAAGTCCGAGGGATGCCACAAACTCGGACGTCCGCTGAAGATCGGCTGCCGTCCCCCAGAGCTTGGTGTTGAGGTCAGCACCCCCAGGCCAGGACTGCTGCCGCATCTTCTCATACAGGGGGCAGTCTTGGAGAATATGGGATGGGGTCTGGTCAGCCTGGCCGCAATCACATAGGGATGTGGCTGCCACTCCAATCCTCTTCAGGTGTGCTCGGAGGCCGCAGTGTCCTGTGCAAAGGCGGTAGATGGTAGTCTGGTGTCTTCTCTCCAGTGTCCTGATGGGATCTTGGTGTGCCTGGTAGCCTCCGTTCAGGGTGACCCAGCCTCTTCGGAATCTGCTGTGGAGGAGAGTTTTTGCTTCCTCATACGTGGCAGGAATGGTTGGCTGTGTGAGCTGGCTTCCTTCCTTAGCGAGGTGGTCTGCACGTTCATTGCCTGGGAGGCCTACATGTGCAGGCACCCACTGGAGGGTCATTGGGGCTGTTTGGGTAAGGGTTGTGAGGGAGGCCTTAAGGGACTGGATCAGTGGACCAGGATCAGGGGAGTCAAGGGCCTGGAGTGTGGACATGGAGTCAGTGAAGATGGAGATGCTGCCAAGGGGCTTTCCACAGGAGGAGAGGAATTCTGCTGCTGTTTTGATGGCCAGGACTTCAGCTCTGAAACTGGAACAGAGCTTTCCTCCAGGGAGTGCGATGCTGCTGTGCTCTCCATCGGGAAATCTGACTTCTTCTTGATGATTTGCAAATCTTCGCGAAGTGGTGCAAATCTTCGCGAAGTGGTGCATCTTCATGCATGAAGAACATTTCTTTCCATAGGCTGGGCAATTCTCCTTCTTTGGACCATGTTGGCATCCACAGTAGTCACATGTCTTTCCGTCCGGTCGTTGAAATGATGATTTTGCCTTTTGAGAGAGAGCGCTGACTTCACGGTCTTCTGACACCTGCTCAGTGTGTTTCTCTGCCGCTTCATGTATCTGGCATAGCTGGACTGCCTTGTGGAGAGTCAGATCTCTTTCTTTCAGCAAGTGTTTGCGCAAAGTATCTGACATCACCCCTCAAACAATTCTGTCATGTATCATAGAGTCTTTGGGTATGCCAAATTCACAGGTGTCTGCCAGAATCTTCAATGCTGTTATGAAACTCTGTATTGGTTCATTGGCCTGTTGATACCTGGTGTTGAACTTGTTTCTCTCAATGATGACATTGGTCAGCGGGTTGCAGAGCCCACAAAACTTTGCTGTCAACACAGCCACGCTCTCACGTGTTTCAACAGCTTGTGTGACGTCACCAATGTCATTCTTCACTTCTGCAGCATAAGTGAAAGTCTTTTCCTTCTCAATGGCATCCTTTCCAGCCAGATTCAGCAAAATGTACGCCTTCGTGTGCTCATTCTTGTCGCTGTAGGCAGCTTCTACAAAAATGTCAAATTCTGCTTCAAATGTTCTCTGACTGTCTGCGATGTTGCCCTCAAAAGACGGTTTGTGGCTGTCTGAGACCTTCCATTGTGGACTTGCTGACGTGTACGTACCACTAAACCACGTACTGTGAAAACAAACAAAATGTCAGTGTCTCTGTGTCGCTACTGCGTTGTCTGTGTCGGAGGACGTCACTACCACTAAAAACGAAGTTGAGCAACCGCCGCTTGCATTGATTTCGGTAAAATGTAAGATTTTACCTGCTGCCTGAGACGTGGGCCTTTCAGAAAATGCAGGTAAGTGGTTCTTTTAGCAGTTCTGACACCATGTAGATGGTGCTCTCATACAAATAGAATAATCACCTAGCTGATTGTGGTCGCTGCCGCAAAGGAAGAAGAAGAAGAAGAAACAAACACTTAGCTGCTTTTGTAACTGAACTTGTAATCTCGTGTTGAGTCTGACATCAGATCAGCTGGGTGGAAGTGCCCATTTACCGAAATCTCACATAATAATCTACACTAACGATGGAGAAAAGCGACGTTTCACTCTCACACTCGATGAAGCTGCACCGTGAGCGGCGGCACATCGTTGGCACCATCGCCCCCTCTTGCAACAGCAAAAAAGAAAAGAAAAAAAAGTTGCAGGTGGAGAAAAATGGCGGAGATGAAAGGTGGTGGTATGCTTGGTGCCAGCGCAACTCAAACGGGTTAGTTTCCTCTGAAGAAAGTGCGGAGACAATTTTCTTTCCCGAAATGTGAAGAACGTCAATTAGGAGCTAAGAATATTAACGTTTCACCTCTGGTTCGATTGAATCAGGTGTACCTTAAAACAACAGAAAGCATTTTGCGGAAGAAGTGTGCGCGTGAGTGTGCGTGCGCCGTACATCAGTGTGCATGTGCCGTGTGTGTGTGAAGTTGTGGAAGGGTGTGTGTGTGTGTCAGTGTTTAGGAAGGAAGGAATTTTTGTTTAATGTCCCGTCACACATATCGGTGATTGAAGACATTTTGTAAAAGTATTTATGAATACATCTGAGTATTATCGGTTAGAAGGGGTGGGAGATGTGGATGAATGGAGGGTTTGGGGAAACTGGGCAAATGAGGGTAAAAATGTGGGTGAAATTTGAAAGAAAAACAAAACAAACAAACAAACAAACAAAAACAAAAAACCCTCTAAATACAGTTACAGGAAATTACTTAAAGGACTTCGTAAAAGAGAAGTCGTTAAACTGACAAGCGAAACAACTGATAATGAATGCAAAAAGTCAAAAACATCAACGTTCTCAGTCACTTGTGAAGACACACTTTCGTGTACAAAAGGCTTCATCAAGCTACAGTGAAAAATTATATGCTCAATTGTCAGGTTATTAAAGCATATACACTTGACATTAGAACAATACTTGGTCCGTAATGAATTTGATAATAGTCAGTGTTTAGGCACACGCATATGTATTTGTGTTCGTGCGTGTGTGTGTGTGTGTGCCCACGTGCATTAAACCGGCGGCATTCCACATGTTTTTTTCCTTTTCTTTAGAGGATGAGGTATGTGGGTGTATGCATGCCTACAATGTGGGAGCAACGGAATATTGGAACGTGCGGGTGTGTGTGTATATATATATATATATATATATATATATATATATATATATATATATATATATATATATATCTTTGTATATATGTGTGGGGGTTGGGATGGGGGATATGGGCGTATGTGTGTGTGCTTGTACAAGTAAGTGTTCATCTGTGTGTGTGTGTGCCGTGGAAGCTGCGATACGTAGCCTAGAAATGAGTGTGTGGAGGAGGGGGGTAGAGGAGGTGCAGGGTAATGTGTGTGGTGTGTGTGTGTGTGTGTGTTGGGGCTCATGTACGTTTATGTGTATTTGACTGTGCTTTCATATCTGTGAAACTGCATGTTTAGTGCAAATCTGTTATGCATATGTGGGTGTATGTGTCTCCATGTTTTACATTTATTTGCTTATTTATCATCATTGTTGTCTTTTTTTTCCTTTTTCTTTTTTTGATTAATTTATTATTATTATTACTACTACTACTACTACTACTTTTTTTTTTTATAATAATTATCATATATTTATATATGTACGCTTATAGTTGACTTCATCAAGTTTTTGCGCCTTATACATATTATTAGTAGTGGTAGTAGTTGGGTTTTTTTTAATGTATTTATCTATTATTTATTCACCCCCTTTTTTTCTTTTTTCTTTTCTTTTTTTTTCTCTCAAGGCCTGACTAAGCGCGTTGGGTTACGCTGCTGGTCAGGCATCTGCTTGGCAGATGTGGTGTAGCGTATATGGACTTGTCCGAACGCAGTGACGCCTCCTTGAGCTACTGAAACTGAAACTGAAGCTTACAGGAGCGAACAACAATGGGTGCGGCAAAATTACCGGCGAGAGGGTAAGCCTCAATATTCCAAGTCGGAAAAGTGATCGTCTCCGGTCAGCAGGAACTGTTTCTTTCATATCATTAATCAATACCACATCGAAGACAGTTCTGGAATGTGACAAAGAAGGCACTGGGAACTTGGTGTCCTCAACACGGCAGTACCGACGATATTCAGTGTCCGCAACCCTACGACCTACGTCTTCTCGCCGTGACCTACCATCAAAGCGACTGACAAAGGACGATAGAAAGAGAATCCCAAAGTCCGTGTCTGGGTCATTTTCGTTCTTTTTCATGTTTGCAGGAAGTGCTAATTTTGTAGTCTCGTTTTTAGCTTTCATCCCATGGAATCTGAGTGTTTGAAGTGCGCAATGCGGAAGCCACGAAGGCATTGCCTCTTGATTTCGATAGATCTGCACATCGATAGATCTTCGCAACGATAGATCTCCGTCTTGAATACGGTTTTCGTGTGGATTCTAGAGCTGGAACTAGACGATGTAAATTTTATGGACACATTGTGATTTATTGTTCTGTAGTAACAGTGAAATAACTCTTTTGCCTTGTCAGTCTTTCTTTGAGTGGACAAAGACCGTGCAGACTTTTCGTACAACCTATGTATGATATATATTATATCTGTGTGTGTGTGTGTGTGTGTGGTGTGTGTGTGTGTGCATGCGTGCACTCTCTCAGTGGAGAAAGAGAGAGAAGGCGAAAGCAAGTGTGTGGCTTACCTCTCGTCACTCAGCCTTATTTTGAGAGCAGGCATCTCTCCGATTTTATTTTTCTAGTAAGGTACACGAGAAAAAAAAGTGATGTTTTTAACATGTAGGCTTTGGATGTATCGGTCGATATAGGAATCCATCGATGTGGCTGAGATTGATGTATCGTGGATCTATCGCTGTGGAAATCTATCGAGAGGAACCCGTTTTTCAAGGTCCAGATCATGAGTGTATGGTCCGTCATAACAACAACAACAACAAAACAAGAGAGGCAAGGCCTTCAAGACTCACTTGTGATATGCACTTAATTAATCCAACAAAGAAGAAAAAAGAAATGGATCTGGCAAACACACACACACACACACACACAGAATTTGATCTAGATCTATATGTGTGTGGAGAAAAAAAGAGAGAAATACTGGGAACGTGGGCAGCATCAGTTGCAACTGTTCCGTTTCAAGCATGCGATTTTCAACTGATCCTACGAATAAATCTTGACGGAAAGCAGAAGATATTATTTGGATCAATATATGTTGACAGGCCCACTGGTAACACTAAATAAGAGGTCGCTAATCACCCACAAGGTCAGTCAGAGGATGAGATGTTTGAAGTTGAACGTCGAGGATTTTACTGACCTGAGTAAGAAAGATGCTGCGTCAAACTAAATGCCGAAGCTACACCTTGTCCCAAAAGCCAACAATACTAGCAAACTATTTCTACCGTCTGATGAGAGTAAGTATACAGCGGATTTGTTACACACTATAGCTTTTTCTGAACTGTGGAAAAAAAAACCCAAAAAAACAAACAAACGTGAATCCCTAAACCAGTGGTACGCATTTCCAGAACTGTTCCACTTAATTTCATATGGGTTACTTTGTGACGTCAGTCAGCCATGGCACGACCACTTGCATGTTCAACTGAATGGACTATACTGCAACAGCTATTTTTGGACAAGCTGTCTGCTTGGAGTTGCTTAGCATATTTTTGTACTAGGCCTCTGAATGATATGACAGTATATTAAAGATTATGTTAGTGTAAAGAAAAACTGAATACATCTTTCAAATCTAGTTATTGCATGTTTTATAGACTTCTACGCTTGGACTACTATAAAACTTAATACGTCTTTCAAATCTAGTTATTGCATGTTTTACAGACTTCAACGCGTGGACTACTATAAATAGACGCACAGTAGGCAAAGGTCAGAGTTGTCTTCCTTCGTGCATGCAGAACGCGACGTGATGAAACTGAGATTGTGCTTGGAAAATCGACATTGTTTGTTTGTATGCTTGTTGGGGACATTTATGCAGTAATTTTTTTGAATGTGCAAATCTCTCTTTGAATAAAACTTAGCTGGCTTCTTCGTCTCGTGTATAGACCTTGTTCGTTAGAAAAAAAATTAGAGTAATTTGCCCTTGATTAAGCCGGAAAGAGAATTCGTGGGACGTCTCTAAAAGGGAAAGTTGCGAGTTCGTCGATTGTACTTGTGTAAATGTTTCACAATCGGTCTGGGGGAACACGGGAGGAACGAAGTACCGTGTGTGCTGTTCGAACTTAAAAGGAAAAAAGATATCGCAACGAAAACCAGCCACAAACCGATTGCAAAGAGCGTGGCGATCTCAGAATCACTTCGTGAACTAGCTGAAGCCAAGGACCGAACCCTCAGTGGCGATGATATTCCTTTACTTTTTACGAACAAGGTCTTCAAAACAAGCATGGTATGTGACATTTTGAATCGAATATTCATTTTTATGTTTCAAAATATATTTGTTTCAATTCAACAGCCAAGCTTAAGAATGTTTCAGGTCTGATTTCTCAAAGAGGGATGATTATACTGTCTTCATTTCTCACACACACACACACACACACACACACACACACACACACACACTTATCTGCCTAATGTTTGAATCCAAAAGCACAATTTCACCTTTAAAACGGAGAATTACAGTACACCAGCTGGCCAGTCTTTTTCAACTTCCAGTCACCAATATTGTATCATTCAACTGGATTTGTGTGTGTGTGTGTGTGTGTGTGTGCGCGTGAGTGTGTGTGTGTGTGTGTGTGGTCACATTCTTAGCTGTGATTTTTATTCAGCACAGATATATGCATCTCTGACACATAGTACAAAACTGACTAGTGTACTCCTGAAACAAACACTACAAAGCATTTGCACTATACAACATTTGTCAGCGCATACTTCTTTCAAGTGGAGATGCTTGCACATTTTCAGAAAGTGTTGTAACAGTGATACTGAGACAGTGAGATCCTTGCTACTTCCACAGGCAATGTGAATGTTTACACACACACACACACACACACACACACACACACACACACAGAGAGATAGATAGATAAGGCATAGTTATTTTTGCAAATTTAAACAACTCACTGGCTTGAGATTCTGCACACGCATAACGCATAACGCAGTGAATAGATCTGACACATTTTGTGGGTTGTATGCAGTTTGACTGAAAGTGTGTAACTAAAACAAATGTCATAACATTCAAGCTATAATTATATATTCTTTTCCTTTTTTTTGTCACAGCTGTCAGATGTGCAAGTCCAAGAAGACATCACTGCTACTTCTGCATCAGCAGTGGAAACCAATGCTGCAGACAGTAAATTGAGTAATTTTACTAAATTTAACAAATTTAGAAGTGAAAGTATGTAATGATCTGACAGCTTTGTTTCCCCCTTTTCACCAATTTGACACTGATGACACAGTGAAAGATGACTTATTAGGGTCTTGAAGACTTTTGTCATAAAATTTAGACTGAAGGGGGCTTACAGTAGTGGGTGTCAATTTGTAGTGGGTGTGTGTGTGTGTTAGTTGAGAGCACATTGATTCAGAAGGATCATTGGTATTGACAAATTGTGTAACACAGTCAGATTATCATCTGTGTATGAAGAGTTGTTTTTTTTATAGCTTTCTTATTGGGAATTGTGGAGTTTGAATGGTCCTGATATTTTTTTTTCATACTGATGTGAATTGTAGCTGTGATTTTTCTTCTCTTTTTTTCTTCTTCTCTTTGAGGGAGAAAGGTGGGGAGGTGCAGTATGCTTTAAACCAGCTGAGATAACACTGATCATGGATAAAAAAAAAAATCAAAACTTTGTAAATATAGACACTGCACTTCAATACAGATGTAGCTCACACACACACACACACACACACACACACACACACACACACACACAAAACATCCAAAACTAAATGGTGCTCACATTATAAATAAATCAGATTGTTTAAACAATTGTTTATTATTTAGCATTTAGGTATGAATGAATGAAACCAAAAAAAAATAAAAGAAAATATCTTACTGAAGTGATTTTCTTCAAGTCTGTGTTTGACTCAGACCTGTTTACACTGCATTTTGTAAACAGTCCAAATTTGATTAGCAATAAACAAATGAAATATATATTTATGATTTAAGGAAAATGACAAATTTACAGGAAATGAAAAATGGGAGGTGGGGTATGCATATGTAAATAAATGCAAATATTTACTCAAAGAATTTACAGCACTACCAGTTTCTAAAAAATGGCAGGAAAGAGAAATCTGGTATGTATGTGTTAATCTTTTGGCCAGTTGTTAGATATAATGAACTTACAGGTTTCCATAAAAGAAATACATATTTTAACCTGGTGAAAGTACAGACATATCCATTTTGGGTAAACAGGTCAGCTGATTGTACCAGACTGGTGTGTCTGAATGTCTGGGAGTCTTAAGAAGACTTATCAATGCATGTCACTTGCAATGATGTATGAGTGAGTACTGTATGCACACATGCATGTGTGCTGCACCATAAGATGAAATCATTCTTTACTTACAGTTAATCATCAGTGCAACTGTGATGAAACACACATGAATCAGTCTTGATGATTATCATCTTTAATCAAATTCCATGCACAGCTCCACCACCCTTCTCCCCACAATTTCCATGCTAAACTGCACCACTCATTTCCCCACAGATTTCCATGTTCAACTCCAACACTCTCATCCCCACAATACACACACACACACACACACACACACACCACTGAACACTCACACAAACACTACTGAACACACACACACACACTACTGAGTACTTAAACAAATACTACTGAACACACACACACACACACACACACACACACACACACACACAGTCATTCCTTCATTTACTCCTTCATCCACATGCTCACTGTGTAGACACTGAGAGCACATAAATAACAATAGACATAAAAATACATGGATATGTAAAATCAAATATTTGAGTTCTGCAATTTTGACATTTCACTGATCCTGAAGTAATGTGCTGGGATAACCAACAAATCAACTGAAACAAATATTGATTGCAACCATAACTTTTTTTTCTTTTCTTTTTACTGGAGTGCTATTTTACCAATATTGATTACAAATGTTGGTTGCAACTTAAATTGAATGTTTGTAAACAGTCAGAATACAAACATCATGCTGGCAGCAGCTAAGTGTGACTATTTCCCCATGAAATCACAAATATAAGCATGAAATTATGATCAAATATTGGTGAACTACTGATTTTAGACAGCATGTTAACTTTCTTATCAATCATAATTATGATTTATTTTTATATCATTCTAACATAGCTGTTTATATCTATATTAGTTAATGTGCATGGCTGACCAGATATTACAATATTACAATATATCCCCTACAGCAATCAGTTGTTTGTAAGCAGGCATACAGTATATGTTAAGCTGAGTAAAACAGAGTGTGAGATATATACATGTGGTAAACTGACTGCAGGTTAGTGTGATTTTCAGTTTATATTCCCCCAAGTGAAACAAATACTGAATGCAGCATTATTTATTATGTGGAGCTATTTTCTCAATACTATTTACAAATGTTGGCAGAAACCTAAATAAAATGTTTGTAAGCGAACAGAATACAAATATGGGATTTATGCCGACTGTAGCTAAGTGTGACTATTTTCTCATACAAATAACAAATATTAACAGTATGATTAGTGTTTGGTAAGCAACAGATTTCAGATAGCATTTTAACTTCACTTCCTGTCATAGTTCTAATTTGATTGTCTTTTGACATAGCTTATCATCCATCATAGGTCTGAGTGCAATCAAAGACTTATCTGCCTGATTTCACCTTCGGCCGCCTACCTTCACCTGAAATAAACATTTCCCAGCAGTTTGTTCTTACAGTGTTTGCCAAATGACTTGTTCAGGACAACAATATGTCACCCGCAACAGCAGTTTCTTCAAAAAATCTCCCAGACACCGCACTGTTGTAGAGACAGAACCTGATCCGCCAGTGGAACTGAATGAAGATGAACCTGCACATTCCCAATCATCACATGCATATGCTACACCTAACAGTTACTCACACCACAATCAGACCCCTGTGACCGTGTCTGTGAAGAGTAGGCCAACACGCAACGTGAAATTGCCAAAACGCTTTGATGACTTTGTCATGACTTAAAAAGTCACCAACACAAAATTCAAGACTAGCTCACAAACTGTACACCTAAGTTTATACTCCTTTCTGAGTATAATTCGTTACAATTCACATGTTTGCTAGCTATACTGAAAGGAAGAAAATCAAATTTCATATCTAACACACCAACATGACTTTAAAAGTTTGAAACAAACAAAAAAAACAACAAAAACAGCAGCAAAATAATAATATTAATTTGATTCATTTTTAGTATTTTAAATTATCTTGTTTTAATGTTGATCTTAAAGTTTACTTAAAACTTGCATGTTATAGTAGTAAGAGAGAAGGACAGAACATTTTATTAGAATGTGTTCCATTCAAGTTAATATTTTAATTTTATCACACTGGAGCAGATGGAGAATGAGACTTTTGTGTGGAAAACACTTGACTGTTCAGTGGGTGAACTACTTTTTACATTGTTATAGAGACACATTGAGTATTTGACCTTCTGTGGATAGTTTTGAATATTTAAAAAAAAATTTTAAAATATAAAAAATCCAAGCGTTTGAAGTTTTTTGGTTTTTTTATCCGAGGGAAGGGGTGATGTAATGTATCTAAAGTATTAGTCCAAGAAAAGTGACTTCTACTAATACTACCTAATTTATTATCATTAAGAATAACTGCCCTTGCATGAGGGCTTGATCTCTGTAGCCTTGAACGCCAACGGTGGTTTCTAAGTAAAGTTAAGAAGTTTTCATCTGTCTTCGCTCATGTCTTCAATTGTGTGTGAATCCACAGCATCATCAAACATTTGCAGAACATCTTTAAGCTTTTCCACTTTTCCATCTTACAAACATTACAGTGTCAACTAAGTATTTCCAGAGAAAATGACGTTAAAGTTTACCACACACACGCACACACAGACACACTCACAGAACCGATCACCAGGTTATTACATAGACTCACATTGTTTACACAAGGGAGTCAAAAAAGACACATCTTTCTATATTGTTTATCACTTGCCGTATTTAACAGTATAACAGGGAAAAGACATGCAGCGACTCCATTCTGAGCTACTGCCATTTTAATGTACAATTTCTGTCTTTTTTCCCCTCTAGATCTAGACTTCGAAGATCGTACGAAATATGGTTTTCCTGCTGTAGCCTAGAGTTCGTGAGAAGATCGACTTGAAAAGCACCGCGTGTGAGATCTCTGAAGACAGATGAGAGCTGCTGTGCTCCTCGCATCCTTGGTTCGCAAGGGACGACGACGTTGATCTACTTGGTCTTGTCAACATTCAGTAAGTATAGTTATCAATTTTATCGACGTAATCTCCGACGTCTAGGTAGCCGAAAGGACATTTTCTTGGTTGACTTCCTGTTTGGAGTCAGTGACGGAATGTCAGACATTACAAAGGATATTGCTCATTTTGTTTTGATTTAAACCCCGCAATGAATAAGAAACATGATGGACTGCGTCTTTTCGTTCGCTGACGTTTTATGTTAGAGCTAGAAATTGATATTCAGATAATGCACCATAGGGCCCAATGCAGTTATCCAGATCAGGGGCACAGTGTTCACTGGCTGATTTCCCGAAGTTATGAAACAGGGAGCTAAATGTTAGGATAATTTGTCATGAACTTCTTTTTTTTTTCTTTTTTTTTACAGTCCTGATATGGCTGGACTGTAAGCAACAATAATAAATCACTGCCCACAAATCAAAACTGTTTCATAACTTTTTTACATTTATTTTGTCTGTGTTTAAGAATTAGTCTGCATATTCTTCTCACCATTCTGCGAAAACTGCTTTCTTTCTTTCTTTCCTTTTTTTCTTTTTCTTTAAGAGGAGTTGGAGGGACGGTGATGAAGACAAATCTTCTACCAGTCAGAAAACGTGGTTGTTTTCCGTCTGTGACTCTGGTTCTTTCTGGTTTAACAGACGATCAAAGTTAGCCGTTTTGGACAAGAGAGTGCTCGGTCTCTGTGTCCGCCACAGATATTGGCACATCGTCAATCCCAACTTTGGTGGTCGGCTTTTCCTGGCACAAATCACATCGCGTAAAATGAAGGAATTTGTGTTGGCCACCATCATGTCCGGATTTCTTACTGTCATATCTTCTATCAGGAGGGAAGACCTTGCCTCTTTGGTTGCAGGGTAGATACTCCACAAGCCGTGAATGAGCTGGGCACACACAGTTGATCCCCCCCTGAACACCCGTGGGAATGCCTTTTGACTTAATGAATGAAGACTGGACCTAAGTTTCACCTATCGACATATTTCCAGATTAGATTACTTCAATTCGTTACGGATAGGTTTGCCTGCTTTTGTCATAGAACCTTTACAGAAAGTCCAAAACCCAGCTGCTCGTCTGATCTTGAAAGCATCATGTAGACAACCATGCACCCCTCTTCAGTATAAGTTACAGTGGCTTCTAATACCTGAAATAATCAAATTCAAAATAGCTTGTATATGTTTCGATTCATTGAACCTTTCTGACCTAGTCAAGATTTACAGTCCACCCCGCCCTGGCTTGCGTTCTTCGTCCGACACATGCATGTTCGAAACCCCGCGTTACAGATTCAAATCCCATCGTTTCATAACATTTACACACTATGAAAACAGCTCAGCAGATTCGGCCTGTGTGGGAGCGCTGGAAAAAAACAACAAACCACGTGACTGATCGGTACGCCAGTCGCTCAGTGAATCCTTCCGATCGCTCCAAGTCCGTTTCCTCACTCTGCTAGACCTTGGAGCCGCATTTGATACCATTGATAATGGCAAACATATGCGTTGTCTCAGAAACGTGTTCAGCATTCACGGTCTTGCCTTTACATTCTTACAATCGTCTCTCTCTCTTTCAGAACACAGACCCTGCATATCTCTGGCTTCCAATCTGAGCTTGCATTCTTGCAGCTTCAGGTCCCAAAAGGTTCCTTTTTAGGTCCTTTGCGTGTTATACTGTTTTACTTTGAAAACACACACACACGCGCGCGCGCGCGCGCGCACACACACACACACACACAGAGTGTGTCTGTGCGCGCCGGTTTCTATAATACACCTCGTATAGTAGCAACCACTCAGCTTGTTTGTTCCTTAATCCCAGGTCGCATTGACTACTGCAGTTCACTGCTTGTTGGTATGCCTTCAGATTTGATATCACGCCATCAGATGATTTTGAACAGTGCTTCAAGAATCATTTTTAGAAATTTAAAAAAAAAAAAAAAAAAAAAAAGGATCCCGTTACCTCATTCTTACGTCAGTTTTATTTGTTATCCATCCTGTACAGAATTTGGTACACAATTGCCATATTGGCGTATCACACTTTGAAGGACCTCTCCCATCTAACTTATCTTCTGTCCTTTATACTTGCACCCCTTCCCGTTCTCTCAGGTCTTCTGTTGAAAAGTTCCTTAAAGTCCCCCAAACCTCTTCAAACACATTTGGCCAAAGAGACTTTCAGTATCAAGCATACCCTTGTATTCTCTTTCTCTAGATTTCCGTCAGTTACCAACACTGTCCTCTTTCAAAACAAATTTGAATACCCACCTGTTCAAACAGGCCTTTGGGTGTGATGAAGCATCGCTAATTGTCTGCATTCTTCCTCTTCCTGCCCACCACAGTTTACCCTCTACTGAAATCATGCAGTGCATGGGTGGGTGTTTCTGTTTGCGCGAGCGTGTGTGTGCGTGCGTAGGCCGCATTTTGTGTGTGTGTGTGTGTGTGTGCCTGCATTTTGTAATATTGTCTTGTGTATAGATACACAAGGATGTGTTGTTTTTCCATGTGTAGAGGTATGTTATTTTGCACAGTTGTATTACGGAGAGGAAGGCGATTACAGCAACGCACTGTGGAGTGCAGAGAGCAAGATGAGACACCGAAAGGATATCTTGGTCATCCACTGCATCCGTGCTCATCCTCCAGTCGTCTCGACTTAGTCTTGCCACTGGAAATTGGTGGACCCGGACGAGAGAGTGAGGTCGACGTTGCGCAACTCCTCTTCACTTTAAACAAACTCATCGCGCAAGTCATCAGTCATCCATCATCCATCCATGTACTGTTGCATGTGAGGCGCATAGGACCCATTATATGGGGAGTTTGTGAGTTTGCGCTATAGTACTATCTAGTAGTTGTAGTAGTAGTCTATGTGACCATAAAGTGGGCACCTTCCAGAGAGAGAGTTCTGTTCAGTTGCTCAAGGATGCGTCACTGCGTTCGGACAAATCTATATACGCTACACTACATCTGCAAAGCAGAAGCTTGACCCAGTAGCGTAACCCAACGCGCTTAGGCCTTGGGGGAAAAATAAAGTGAAATTAATAAGTAGATAGATAGACAGATAAATAGACAGACAGATAAATAGATATATAAAATGAAAATAGAAATAAAGATAGACAAATAAATTAGAACTTAGAGAATGAACGAACGAATTTCATTGCTACTATAGTGTTCAGCCCATTCGCGATGCGACACGTCACGGCGAACAACAGCAAGCGTGACGCGATGTCACAGACATGAAAACCACGGCAATATTTTGTTGTTGTTGTTTTTATGTTTTGTGTTTCCTTCAGTGCACAGTCAACATGGAACAGTCCATACAACTGACCACTGAGAATCGATTCGGTCGGCATGGCGAGACACAGCAGCAAACGCTGTTGCGGTATGAATTGTCGCCCCTACATGGATTGTCGCAGGCGACAATACGTGTAGACTCTTGCTGCATACATTGTCGCCAGTTGTTAGAGTAAAAAAAAAAAAAATTCAATGTAGAAATCATGATTATGATAGTATCATGATGATCACTGTGATAAATATTATAGTGGGTGCGTATGAGAGAGAGAGAGAGACTGAGAGAGAGAGAAGATGATTTTTATTTCTGAGGGATATAGGGTAAGCAGACAATTACAGCCCTCAAAAAAGAAAATGTCGAAAAGAAACGCTGTTGAGAAAGACCACAAGAAATGAGCGTTTGGTAACACACAAAATCATGAAAAGATGTGATGTGGTTATTTTATTGCGCAGTCCACCCCCATTCTTCCCAGTCTCTCTGTTGTTTCTGATTCTCTGTCTCTCGCTCCAGTTTCCTTCTCTTTCTTTCTTATATATATGAAGGTTATTTTTTAAGTTTTATTCATAAAAAAGGCAGTTTTTTCATGGAATCCGTCTGTCTGTCTGTCTGTTCTCTCTCTCATGCACAGTTTGAGTGGGCGAGCACGTGTGTGTGTGTGGGTGTGTGTGCTATCTTATCTACAAGGACACAGTGACGGTAGCCAAACCTGACCAGTTCACACCCCACCCACTCTTAACTTTTACAATCGACTCCAGCTCCCCAACAAACTGGGTGAGGAGTTGTGACGCAACTTTTACGACCCAGCGAAGCGTCGTTGATCTGAAGGGCTTTGCCCTCGCAGATAAGATCACACACACACACACACACACACACACACACACACACACACACACACATTCGCACGCACAGATACGCAAACATGCACGGCACGCACACACACACATACACACACACACGACACACACATGATTTTACTAGGGACAACCCTTTTGTTGCCGTGGGTTCTTTTACGTGCGCTAACTGCATGCTGCGCAAGGTACCTCAGTTTATCGTCTCATCCGAATGACTAGCATCCAAATCACCACTCGAGGTCTAGTGGAGAATGAGAAAATACTGGCGACTGTGTGGGGATTCGAACCAATGCGCTCAGATTCTCTCTATTCTTCCAAGGCGGACGCGTTACCACTCGGCCAACACTCCACATCACCAGGCCAAGTGCACTCCGACGGTGCAGTTCATTTTTGATGGTGACCCTCCTTGCATAAATATATTGCAAAGGGGTGACAGTATGTGCAGCAAGGGTCCGTGCACGTATTGTTGCGCCGGCGACAGTATGTGCAGAAGGACGGTAATGATAATGTGCAGTGAGGGTCTGCAGACACATAGCTGAATTGAATTCGCGCGCGCACACACACACACATACACACACACACTCTTTGAAAAAAAATCACATGAAAGCACTCACTACACATACTCTGTTTGTTTTTTGGTTTTGTTTTTATCTTATCCCTCTCTCCTTCACACTCAGTTGCACATGTGCACACATATGAGCGCTCACACAATCACACAGAGCTTTAATAATACCCACATGCGCGCGTACACTCACACACGTCACACACACTCTCTCTTTCTCGAACACACACACACACACGCACACACACACACACACATACACACATGGAGATTAAAAACACACCCACACACGTGACAGATAATTGTATTAAAAGCAATGCACTTATTTGTCCGAACGCAGTGACGCCTCCTCAAGTTGAGCTACTGAAACTGAAACTGCACACATGCAAACTTGCACTTTTTCCTCCCACCTTCCCCCCTCTCTCTCTGTCTCTTTATCTGTCCCTATCTCCCTCTTTGTCTCTCCCTCTCTCTCAGTCTCTCTTTCTTGCATATACACACAGAGTTAGAGTGAAAACACACACACACGGCACGCGCGCGCACGCGCGCGGAGAGAGAGATCTGTTGAATCTGAAAGCAGTGCATACACATGCGCAAATACAACTCAGTTGTGTTCTTTCCACCCACCATGTTCCCTCTTTTTCTCTCTGTCTGCCACCCCCCCTCTCTCTTGTTTACACCCAGTTGAATTGAAATCACACATGCAAGTGTGTGCGCACTCATGATCGCTTATTCTTTCTCTCTCTCTCTTTCTTCCTCGCACACAGTTTAGTTGAACATACACACAGTGAGGAGGGGGGTGGGGGGATAAAACTACTGTCAATGACTGTGGCAACTTAGACATTGAGCCAAGACACTGACCACAATGCCAGCTGAGAATCCTTGACTGCTGAAAGTGATATAACCAGTCACAGACCCACCCCCTCCTCCCTCCAGTCATTCCACTCCCTCCTTTCTTTCCTCAACCAACACACATGCCTGTCAGTGGAACAGAGACTACAGCTGAAGAGACCTAGATGGTCAGTTATATTGGTACAGTGCAAACTTGTGTGCTGAAAACATTTTCCTTGAAAACACCACACACACACACACACACACACACACACACACACAAGAAAGGCCCCCAAAAATCACTAGTTTCGTTTTTGGCCATTGGGCATTGCCACCCTGGACCCTGGACTCTCCTGGACAATTCTCCAGCCTCACACACACACACACACACACGCACACGCACACACACACACATACTCACTCACTCACTCGCACAAAGAGTTTAATACACACAGAGTTGTATTCCAAGCAGTGCACATACATGCACACACAAGAACTAACTCTTTCCTCCCATATCAGTCCCGCCCGACCCCCGTTCTCAATCTCTTTGCCTGCCTGTCAGTCTCTCTTTCTCACATACACACAGAGAGTTGCATTGAAAACGCGCGCGCGCGCGCGCACACACACACACACACACACACATGAGACAAAATTTTGAAAATCATGTCCCCAAGGCTGACTTTTACAGTTTATGAAGAACTGGACTGATTTTTTGTCTTCTGTGGGTTGGAATACCTCAGCAGTATTGGTGGCCTGCAAGTGCAGATTTTATGGTTTGAAATTGAGAAAAACCTTCAGCTTCAGGGGTTTCGCCCCACTGGGGGCCTTCTGCAGCCCCCAGACCCCCACCTTTCAGACTCAATCACAATTTCCCCGGCAGTCTCATGCCTGATCATTGAGTCACAGGCTGTCATTGTGTCACCTTGCTGAGAGGTGTCGCAGTCAGGTGAACAAGAAAGTTCCAAGTTGGAGAGAGAGAGAGAGATGGGGAGGGGGGGGGGTTAATGAAAAAAGCATTATCGCCGCTCTTTCATTTCCGGCCCTCTGGGCGAAACCAATAAACACAATGAAAAATACACAGAGGCCTGCCGTCTGTCAGCAAGCATACTGCGCGAGAAACAAATCTAACCTCAGTGCACTGATTGGTGTACATCCGTCCCGTGCAGTGCGGTAAGTTGAGCTCGTGACGGATGTGCACGTGTTCACATAACTCAAGGCCCGGGAAAAACAAACAAACAACGCCTCGAACGACCGTAGTGAATAACACACACACGGTTGTCGCACGAAACCAGTGGTATCACACTGAGAGTGTGTATGTGTGTCAGTCCACGGCGGTTAGTGTGTGTGTGTGTGTGTGTGTGTGTGTGTGTGTTTGCAGCTGTAACTGCGGATATTTATAGCTGAGTCATCACGGCCAGGTCCGTGTATGCGGTGTCAGTCAGTTATTACACTGTTATATAAACAGCCAAAACACACACACACACACACACACACACTGACACACGCACACAGAGTGTCTGTATGTGTGTGTTTGTGTAAATGTTTGCGAAGTCAGTACAAGTTCACCCCCCAGTGAAATTTACTCCAGAGTGTCAGACTATACGTGTGTGCTTGTGTAACTTGAAATGCTGTGTTTGCGAATCAATACGGACAAGTTCGCCCCCCAGTGAAATTTACTTTCGTCAAGGCAAAGAGACACGTGACCGAGCAAGCTGATGTACTGACGAACGCTGTAATCGTGTCTTCACTGCCGGCAGACTTAGATCCGCCGTGATGGGTCAGCTTAGAGATAAATGTTCACTTTGAGATAACAAACAGCCCGCCGCTGTCTGTTTGTCTGTATGCTGTGTTTGAACGACCTGAATCGTGCCCCAGAATTTTCGCTAACCATAAGTCCTTCCCTTTCGAGTTCAGTCGGTCCAACCAACGACTGTGACCTGATTCCTGACAGTGCACAACAACATGACAGACAAGTTTCCCATCCACACAATTCGCAGTCACACCGAGTCGAACTGATTCAAGGCAACGGCTTGCCGCGCTGCCGACAGACGGACCCCGTGACAGTTCCAGCCGAACACTGAGCTCTCGGTGTCATTATATATTATATATTACATATGGCAGCAATAACACACGGATGCAGCAGTGTGTAACCGGTGTGTCAGGTGTGGCGTGTCAAATAACCAACCAATTAAACGCCCCAGACAGCGAAACATTGGAAGGAAAGACGGACAGGGCCCATATAACAGACTTTCCTAGACAGCAAACGTCAGTGCCGGCGTCAGTGCAAAGCCCCGAGATCAGCTTCTGAACTAACAATACCAAAGCCTTGACTCGACCACAACACCCTTCGCGGAGAAAGACCAAGGCTAAACCGCTTGACCCTAAGGGCAGATTGCCAAATAGGTCGTTAAACTCACTACTTCGACTACTGAAGTACTTGCAGGATAACTAATCCTGAATCCAAGTCCTGATAACTTGAACAAAGGGCGGTAAGCGAATGGGTCAACTCCACCACAGTTTACGATGCTTTCTGTTCCTCTCTCGGCAGAGCCACAATGTGTGCGTGTGATACACGGACGGAGGTGATACGGTTCGCAGTCGGTTGATTTAGCGGGAGAGAGTCCACCGGTGTCGGCTCGTTATTTTGGGGGAGTGACATGATATCAGCTCTGTGGTACTTTTCTCAGTCGTTAACCTGTGGTTCGATATCGGAGTCAATAATAAAGTGTAAGACATTCTGTGTTGAAGCTATTGACTGATTTTACACTATATATTTTAAGCACTGCAAATTCGAAAAAAAAATTCTCAGCTGAAACGCTTTCACTCAGTTGAGAAGTTTACACTTCGGCTTCTAAGGGAGAAAGCATGAACCGCAAAGCTTCACGTGCTCCAAAATACCCCAGCCTCGTTCAGCTGATGACGCGGGGTACGTTCTATGACGTAGGGTATAACGTGGGCCTGCAGTTCAGTGACCGCATCAAACTGTTCTTCGCGGAATCTGACAACATCCAGGACAAACTACTTCCGTTCTACGACTCGCACATGGGCAGGGACTACTACGAGAAGAGCCTGAAGATCTGCCAGGGTTGTTTCCCGCAGTATGTTCGTGAGGTGCGCGGTATCGCGGACGGCGCAGGGCTTTCTTTCGAGCACGTCTTCATGGCCAATGTTTCCAAAGAAGTGTACAACGTTCTCTTCGACAGATGGAAGGGCGCCTCAGACGATGAACAGAAAAAGGAGTTTCGCCCTACCAATCCGGAAAAGGCCAAGGACCATGCCTCGTCCACGCGGCCATTCCAGGAGAACTATGGATGCAGTGATGTTTTCATCAACCGCCCAGGTTACCAGTACGTGGTCCACAACGAAGACTGTGACCCAATGATCAAGCCGTACGGGTATCTCCTGAGTGCTCAGATCGAGGAGGACGACTTGAAGGAGCAGTTCACCTCGTTCTGCTACCCGGGTTTCCTGCCAGGCTGTGCCTTTGGCTTCAACGTGCACGGCTTGACGCTCGCCATGAACGGCCTCTACCCTGACCACGTCATAGAAGTAAGTATTCCAATAGAGCCATTATAACTATCTTGAATATATATCTCGCAGGTGAAGGGTATATTCCCACTATATACAGTGTTCATCAGATTTTTATCATGATGGGTTTACATATGCATACATGTTCATTTTATGTAAGCAGTAATGTGCATGTGTACAAATTTGGACATCTCTCTCTCTCTCTCTTCTATGAGCTTATATATATATATATATACATATATACATATATATGAAAGATGTTGACACATGAGTCCCCACACCTTCCCACTCCTATTGTCCCAGGCAGAAAACACCTAATCAATACCCCATTGAGTTCTCTCTCTCTCTCTCTCTCTCTCTCTCTCTCTCTCTCTTGATACACGAAACCAAAACAGAAAAATTAAAACTTCAAAATTATTTTACAGTCACTCATGTTGTGTTTGCTCCAGTTGTCTGGTGAGTATCACCATAAAAATACAGGATGAATGGCTTACTGCTGCAGCACAGCTTTTGGCAAACCATGTTCACTGTTTTATGTGAACTGTGAGCATAAAACAACTGAACGACAGCTTTGCTTTGTCCTTAATCTCCTTTATCTATTGTGTGATGCCCATATCAATGCGGTATATGGTTGCAGAGTGATGAAACCCTCTTTTGTTTCAGAGTGTATACACACACACACACACACACAAACACACACACAGAAAGAGAGAGAGAGAGAGCTTATATGTAAAAAAAAAAAAAAAAAAAAAATTATATGTATTGGTACATGAATATATATCATTTATATAAGAATGTGTGTGTGTGTGTGTGTGTGTGTGTGTGTGTGTTATATGTATGTGTGTGTGTGTGTGTGTGTGTGTGTGTGTGTGTGTATACATAATCTCTTGTAGGAGCAAAAAGAAAATTGTATTCCGTATGTCACAGTAACAAGATCACAACACAAGAACAGCTACCACAAAAAGAGTACTGCACACAACAACAACCAAGCAAACAAACACTCTTAATGACATCATTCAGGTCTAGAGACTGGTCCAGAAACCCTAACTACTCCTCCTTGATCATCTCTTAATGACATCATTCAGGTCTAGAGACTGGTCCAGAAACCCTAACTACTCCTCCTTGATCATCTCTTAATGACATCATTCAGGTCTAGAGACTGGTCCGGAAACCCTAACTAGTCCTCCTTGATCATCTCTTAATGACATCATTCAGGTCTAGAGACTGGTCCAGAAACCCTAACTACTCCTCCTTGATCATCTCTTAATGACATCATTCAGGTCTAGAGACTGGTCCAGAAACCCTAACTACTCCTCCTTGATCATCTCTTAATGACATCATTCAGGTCTAGAGACTGGTCCGGAAACCCTAACTACTCCTCCTTGATCATCTCTTAATGACATCATTCAGGTCTAGAGACTGGTCCGGAAACCCTAACTACTCCTCCTTGATCATCTCTTAATGACATCATTCAGGTCTAGAGACTGGTCCGGAAACCCTAACTACTCCTCCTTGATCATCTCTTAATGACATCATTCAGGTCTAGAGACTGGTCCGGAAACCCTAACTAGTCCTCCTTGATCATCTCTTAATGACATCATTCAGGTCTAGAGACTGGTCCGGAAACCCTAACTACTCCTCCTTGATCATCTCTTAATGACATCATTCAGGTCTAGAGACTGGTCCAGAAACCCTAACTACTCCTCCTTGATCATCTCTTAATGACATCATTCAGGTCTAGAGACTGGTCCAGAAACCCTAACTACTCCTCCTTGATCATCTCTTAATGACATCATTCAGGTCTAGAGACTGGTCCAGAAACCCTAACTACTCCTCCTTGATCATCTCTTAATGACATCATTCAGGTCTAGAGACTGGTCCAGAAACCCTAACTACTCCTCCTTGATCATCTCTTAATGACATCATTCAGGTCTAGAGACTGGTCCGGAAACCCTAACTAGTCCTCCTTGATCATCTCTTAATGACATCATTCAGGTCTAGAGACTGGTCCGGAAACCCTAACTAGTCCTCCTTGATCATCTCTTAATGACATCATTCAGGTCTAGAGACTGGTCCGGAAACCCTAACTACTCCTCCTTGATCATCTCTTAATGACATCATTCAGGTCTGGAGACTGGTCCAGAATCCCTAACTACTCCTCCTTGATCATCTCTTAATGACATCATTCAGGTCTGGAGACTGGTCCAGAAACCCTAACTAGTCCTCCTTGATCATCTCTTAATGACATCATTCAGGTCTAGAGACTGGTCCAGAAACCCTAACTACTCCTCCATGATCATCTCACAACCCGTGTCCCAGGGGGCCCCCAGCAGACACTTTGTCAACCGGTCGCTGCTGGCAGCTCGGGACGTGGAGGAAGTCGTCAGACTGGCCAGGAACGAACCGCATGGCGTGGCCTATGGGTTCTGCGTGAACGTCAGCACCAAGGAGGGGTTGATGACCTCGGTGGAGGTGGGGCCAGGCAAGCCAGGGGGCCTGGTGCATGTCCAGGGTGTGGGGCAGGAGGGGGAGCCCGGGGCCCAGTGTCACTACTACCACTTCAACTCTTACAGGCATCTGACAGAGGTGTGTGTGGGGGGCGGGGGTGGGGGGGGGCGGATGTTGGACTTACTGTGTGTGTGCTTCGCTGAAATTGTGTTGCCGTGCATGCACTACACGCATGCATGCACGCACGCACGCACGCACGCACGCACACACACACACACGCACGCACGCACGCACGCACACACTAACATACATATGTGTATGCAGACACTCACACACACACTTATAAATGTACTCGCACACATGCCCCACCCCCTCCACACATGCACACACATACGCACACATGCCAGCATACATGTGTGCATACAAACACTCATTTATAAATGCATTTGCATACATGCACACACACACACACACACACACTGTCTACACTGTTTCATCACTCATGGTAAAAAGTCAAAATCCAAATTCTTAGGACAACATGCACTCACACACACACACACACACACACACACATGTATACAAAGTAGTATGACCAATGCTCAGTTTATGTCACAGATTGACGTAAGCTTACAGTTGGGCCAACAGCAAAGTGAGAGCTGTATGATCAGTGGTTTCTCCATTGCAGTGGAAAGTTACTCACAGCTCTCCCTTAAAGGGAGCTCAAAGCGCTTTACAATATACATTGAATATGTACACGCACACGCAATAACTTACAAAAGGAAGGGAAAAAATGTTTGAACGCATAAAACAGATTCAAAGACTACGCCTTTTGCATTACCTAATTACACACACACACACACACACACACACCAGGGTCTGCATAGCTCACGACTGAATGTCATTGGAATTGGATAAACTATAGGAACTATCCCAATGCCAACTGTCCTAAAACCCTCTTGTCCGAGAGAGTGGAGATGTAACTTGATCAAGACACTCTCCACTCTGCTGCTGTTCAGATGATCATAGGTGGACATACTGACCATCATACATGACCATTGTGCCAACTGATTTTAAAGGTAGTGTACTCTAGCATGCATTTGTGTGTGTATGAGAGAGAGAGAGAGAGAATGAACGAACGTTTTCTTCAGATAAAGCCAGAGCCCCTTACTGAAGGGGGATTCATTGATAAATGATAATGATAAAATGACATGACACAGTAAATCGACAATTCAGATTAACCTTTTATTCAGCTTATGGTTGACATATTTTTGTTGTTTTTTCATGGTGTTTGGATTACTACATGGAGCATTGCCATCTCTTTACATCCACCCAGTCTATATATATTTATATATCCAAGTTTATTTGGAAAAACATTCCAGTTGTGGTCTTTTTTTTTGTTGTTGTTTTTTGTTGTTGATTTTTTACTGCACACATACCAGTTATCTTATATCTTCTCAGGAGACTACAGAGGTGAAAGTTACTTTGTGATCACCTCATGCTGTCTCTTTTCTTCCCTTCTTCTTGAGTCTCATTTCCCTCTTTTCTTTTGTCTTCCTTTTTCTTTTCTTTTTTTTCTTTTTTTTTTTAATCTCCCATTTTCATATTATCTTCTTCACCTTTTTTTTTCATTTGCTGCTGGTATATATATATATATATATATATATATATATATATATATATATATATATGTGTATAATGTATGTTCCTCTTTGATTTATTGTATATATCTGCACTGACTTTTATTATATCTTTCTTGACTTCACATTCATTTACATCTTTTCTTAGAGTTTTTCATTCACTGCTGATATATATGTATCTTCCTGACATTTGTCTGCCCTGGCGTCTATATCTTCTCTACATTTTTACACTCACTGCTAATGCAGTTTTGTATTACTTTTTGTCACAAAGATTTCCTTGTGTGTGAAATTTGGGATGTTCTTCCCCGGCAGGGAGAGCATGTCTCAACAGTGCAGCACCACTCCTTTGTTTTTTCTGTTTGTGAGTGTATTTCTTTTACTGCCCGAGTGGATTGTTCTGCAGAATTTTACCACACACAACCCTTTTGTTGCCTTACGTTATATTTCATGCACGTTAAATGAATGCTGCACATGGGACCTTGGTTTGTTGTCTCATCCGAATGACTAGAAGATGTCTCTTTTTTTGCTAGTCAGTGTACCAGGGTCCAGTACCCCCCCTGAAAGGTCTTGTGGGAGTAAAACCCTGATCCGTTTATGGGCCTCGAACACTTGCTTCCTGGTCAGGCACTTTACCACAAGGCCACTGCTTCTCCTGCATATGTAATGCATGTACCTCCCTGGTGTGTGTGTGTGTGTGTGTGTGTGTACCTGACTTATATTTGTATTTGTATTTCTTTTTATCACAGCAGATTTCTCTGTGTGAAATTCGGGCTTCTCTCCCCAGGGAGAGCACATCGCTATACTACAGCGTCACCCTTTTTTTTTCTTTTTTTTTTTTTCCTGTGTGCAGTTTTATTTGCTTTGGATTTTTCTTCAGAATTTTGCCAGGAACGACACTTTTATTGCCGTGGGTTCTTTTACGTGCGCTAAGTGCATGCTACAAACGGGACCTCGGTTTATTGTCTCATCCGAATAACAAGTGCCCAGATCACCACTCAAGGTCTAGTAAAGGGGGAGAAAATATCGGCAACTGAGCTGTGATTCGAACCAGTGCACTCAGATTCCCTCGCTTCCTAGGCCATCATATGACACATTCTTCACATCCATTTCATTCACTGCTACCAACATATCTGCCCATCACCAGGTGTCTGAAATCAAGGGCCTGCAGAGTTCTACCTTGCGGGGGAAACGAGCCAAGGAACTCCCTCCACCCTGCACCCTCCAACAAGCACTGGAGGTCATGGCGGACACCCATGACCCGCTGGGCCCCATCTTCCGCACTCCCCGGCCCACTGACCTGGGTGAGACGGTGTGCACCGCTGCCTTTGATGTCACCGCCAGACAGGTGCACCTGTACCAAGGGAGGGAGGACCTGCTGACTAATACGCCGTTTGCTAAACTGCCCATGTATCAGTGAGGACATCTCTGGAGGAGGTGTTTTTCTTACATACATATGTGTGTGTGTGTGTGTGTGTGTGTGTTGTTTTTTTTAGCCCTTGGTGCTTAAATCATTGAAGGGATGGGGTGAAAAGAGTCAGAGAAGAATGGACCAAGACCATTATTAGTCATTTTTTTTTTATAAAAAGACAATCCTTGACCATGTTGTTGTTCGTATGTTGCTGCTGCTGTTTTGCTGCTTTTCTTTTCTTTCGTTTTTGTTTTCCCCCATCTTCTACTGTTTCAGGAGCCAGTTGCATTGCTTGGACAGAAGAGCCTAGTATGGTCGTAACCCGCTACTAATTGTGTGTAGTATGGAACTGACCAATGGTGTAGTTCGGTCAACGTAGGCATAAGATAAGATAAGATAAGATAAGACTAACTTTATTATCTCCAACTGAAGAAGTTTGGTCAGGTGCATTATCACAACATAGACAAGTAAATACCATGGGGACCATAACTGTAAAAGCCAACAACAGCCCCTACAAATATTACGAAGATACAAATGTAAAAAATATCACATACATCGTTTCATACATATATCCACACACTGCAGGTAATAACTAGTATTCTTAATGTAAAAACAGAAAGAATTAAGAAACATTATTTGAATATAATTATAAACATAGCCTACTATACTGCACATTGATTATGATAGATAGATAAGAATAAAGATGAATTGCGGAAAACCACAACCAGATAATCAGCACACACCCACACCCCACCCCACCCCCACCCCCACCCCACACACGCGGATAACTTGATTAAACAAGAGTAATAAACATATGTTCTCAAATAAAAGTATTTCACATATTCGCTTTTAAAAACATTGCAATTAGTCACGAGTAGCTGTCAAAAAGTCAGAACCAAGCAATGCAACTGGCTCCTGGAGTATTCCAGTTCACTGCCAGACTCTCAGGTTCCTTCAGGGTTGGAGAAGTAATGGCAAAAATTCAGTGCATTAAAAAAATATATATATTAATTTTTTTTTTTTTTTTTTTTAATCTAGTGATAAATGATTACTATATGATATACAAAGACTATGGGAAGAAAATACAAATCCTTATGCACGGTATGATGCCAACATTTTTAATTATCCTACAATGTTATATTTTAAAAGTATGAACTTGAAATGTAAAATTTTGTTTTTTTTCTCAGATAAGTTTTAAGCATCTGATTTGAACGTGTATATCGTTAATACTTTTTCATTGATTGTATAAGATATTGCCCATATGAATGTCTCTCTGCCTCTGTCACTGACTCTGTCTCTGTCTCTCTCTCTCTCTCTCTCTCTGTGTTGTTTTTGCTATAATTGTCTCACTGTCTTTCCAGTACATTAGAAATTGACACAAAACATTTTTGTGATGTGTAATGAACATTATTGACATTTTATGTAAGTAAAAATGATGAACATTTTGTCATGCAGTGAACTCAAGAGTCTAAAATCAGCACTGCACCCAACTGCCACATCTATCTTTTTTTTCTTTTTCTTTTCTTTTTTTTTTAATTCCAGGAGCATTTACAGAAGTATTCTTCCAGCTCTTCAAGACATGCATGTATGTCCATATAATGTGAAGCTTTTAAAGTGTAGCAATACATGTTTGCTTTATAGGAACCTTTGAACTGATTTCATAGATGAACATGTTTTGCCTAAATTTTTCATTTTACTCATTGACTGAATTTCCATTTAGCACAAGTGGTTGTGTTTCTTTTTCTTTCTTCCTCCATTCCAGGTATTAAAAAGTAATGTGATTTCCATTATATTTAATTTTTTTTAAATTTATGGCCTCAGTGCTGCAACCACGATACAGGATTAAAACTACTTTTGCACTTTATGTGCGCTCATGTGTGTGCATGCATTTGTGAAATAGCATTGCACTCTCTCATACAAGCAAATGATAAACGTTTTCATTGTTATGAAACTCTCTCTCTCTCTCTCTTTGTTTTCTTTTTTTCCCTGTGGATTAATCTTCTGCAACTTTTGACACAATAACAATTACAGCACTAACTGCCACACATTTTATACATTATCATAGCATATCTACTTACATGTTTGTATTCAGGATCTCAATCAGTAAAATTCAGTAAGTAGAATTACAGCTATCACCATGAACAATAGTATTTGCACAAATAGGAACTTGTAGCAGTTGGTTTTGTCACTGCTGTTCTAAATTAGTATTGACAAAAACATATTGGTAGTCTATTAGAATTAAAAGATATGACTGTAATTGTTTATTCACTGATAGTATTCAAAACTCAGGTCCCCCTAAAGTAACAGATATTCAGATGGTACAGTTCGACTGGCTTTAACTTCTTAATAGGTTTTGAATAGTGTGTGTCAGCATTTCCCCCCCTTTTTTAGTTGTTGTTGAGTTTATTTCAGTACAAGATAGTCCCTAGATCACACACATCTTATTTTGCATGTGCTGCTTTTGCAGTAGGTAGTTTCATTTTGTGTGTCTGTGCATGTACTTGGAGTTTTAGTTTTGATTGAGATTCGTTGAGTCATTATGAGATTGTGAATGAATTGTAAGGTAAATCACTCATGTGCTACTTGTTTATCACGGTCAAGTCTGTATTAAAGAGTAATAATTATGCTACTAGTAACTTCTTTTTATGAAAAAAAAAAATCCCCCGATTTTCATTTCTTAATTCATTCGCGCTTCTTCCTGCCTGCCTCTAAGATTTCACTGGAAGTTTCATTTACCAAGAGTTAGACATGCTACCACAAACCCTACACTGTTATTTACACCGTCTCATCAATTGAAAAGTTTTGCTGTAATCACCGAAGTCGATTCCCTTCACGGGAATCGCCGAAGTTGTGTCCCTTTATTTCGACTGCAGCGCGCGAACAAGCGCGAGAGAAAAACAAGCTCGGTATCATGTTATAGCATGTCCTTTCAATAATCAAGAGATATTTCGTTTTCACTGATAAAGATGTTAGTCAATCAGCAACCGAAATGCTCTCATATCCAGTCTAAACTGAATCCCAAACGGTGGCTGCAGCTGGTACTCCGTACAGTAAAAAATTTTAGACATTCCTTTTCGACTAGGGCCGGCAAAACAAGTCATTATTCCCCCACTAATCCGTCAGTAGATTAGAGTACAATAAAGAAGTCACAGTCACAAGATTATGCGGACAGGTAATGCACCACCAACAATAAACAAATTTTCAGCAAATTCATCAAGAAACCCCCAACCCCAAAAAGTCCATATCCCAATCCCAAGAATTGTCTTCTTCAACCACTCGGTCTAGTTTACTCAGGCGCCACCCAATGGAATGTGTTTCTTTCCGATGCATTTTACTAACACCATGCTTGTGCCTTTGTGTGTGTGTGTGTGTGTGTGTGTGTGTGTGTGTGTGTGTGTGTGTGTTCAAGTGTTGTTGTTGTTAGTTGTTTTTCAATGTGTGTGGGTTGTTTTTTTTTAATTGTTTACATGTTTTCCCCTCTGTTATCACTGTATTTCTACTGACTGTCATGTATTTCTACTGATTTACACTATCTTAATTTTTACTATTCAGTATTGTGTAATGTAGACCAGGCCCAGCCTTATCAGGACGCCGGGGGACTGGATGTAAAAAAACGCATGGCACCAGTGCTTATCTATTATCAGCCGAAATAAAGAATTTTGTCTTGTCTTGTCTTGTCTTGTCAGTCTCATCTCAAAACGAGTCTATTTCCGCGGAGTACCAACACTCGGCTTATATCACAGATTGACTAAGTTTACATTTGGGCCAACAGCAAAGTGAGAGCTGTATCAGTATCAATGGTTTCTCCCTGAGTCAATGGAAACCATTTAAAGCTTAGTCTTTTGTGAAGGACTATATGACTCTCAAACTTGGAGGCAGAATTGCACTGGCTCCTCTTGCTGCAGCCTTGTGGGCTAGATGGCCTTTGGGAACCATCCAAACAACGACTGTCCTAAAACCCTCTTGGCCGAGAGACTGAGTGGGGATGTACTTGAAGACACTCTCCACTATAATCAAATTCTAGCCCAAAATAGTCGGAACAGCAGTTGCCTCCGCTGCTGTTCTGATGGTCACAGTCGGACACGACTGACTATGCCGCCGCCTTCAGTTTGATTGGCGTCTGGCCACCGCGTCTCAGCCTGATCAGTTGTTTGTCTGTCTTTCTGTCAGCCTCTCTGTCTCTGTCTCTCTCTCTCCAGTTGCACACACACACACACACACACACACACACACACACACACACACACACGTCGTCAGTAACACATACTGCGGACACACTGACACACAGCGACACTGACACACCGGGACTGACACACACACACGCACTGGCAGCACACACACACACACACACACACACATTGACACACACCGCGCACACACGACACACACACACACACACACCAATAACACTGCACACACACACACACACGCACACACACACACACACACACACGCACACACTGCTGTTCTGAGTTGGTCTTGCGCAGTGGTTCAATGTAAATTATATGACAAATTGAAGAAATTGTCTTTCATTGAAGACTATATTTTCAGCAACACAGTGTAGTTTCCCTCAGGCTGACTAGCTATAATAGGATTCAATCTGAATACAGATTACTTTTATTCAGTTGTGCTGTAAAACGCACTGAGTAGGTATACACGAATATCCGTCAATCGATTATTCAGCTGAGTGTGCACATAAAAGACAAAAAATGCTTCGATGTCAACCAGCAGGAAACCACATATACAATGATTACACTGAGCAGACAGTAACCCAACAACTGTGACAAACAGAACAACTGACAAAACACCACACAAAAAAACAACCTTAAAAGGTAACTTAAGAGTAAATCACACACATCAGTAATCAGTCACTACATAGGCCCTACACGTGCAATACTGTAATCACAGTTAGAAGATAAAATAGCATTATCACACACACATCATCATCATTCACAGACATGCACGTACAATGTAATCACAGTTAAAAGATAGAATAGCATTTTGAAATTAAACATAGACCTTTTACGATATCTGCCTCAGAGACAACAGTATTTTGAATTAAGATGTCCATTTCACTTCGGCGCACTCTGGCATACACTCAAGTACACGTCAGTTTTATGTCGTCACATGTTGCATTATCAATTTGCTGTTCAGTGTCAAATAGCTGAGTAGACTGACTGGGCCGGAATGGATTCAATCTGCATGTTGTTCTGTTCGCAGTTTCTAATTTTGGAATACTGAAACGCCGGCCGGTTTGCCTGAAGGCAGGACTGAGTCAGTTCAAGTTCAGAATGCCTGAGCCTATGGCCGTTGTCACTAAAAAAGCGCCGTTTCAGTGGCTTCAAATTCAAGTTCTATCGTTCTTTGACATGTCATAACCTACTTCACTAAACCGTTGAGCTGTCTTGTCTCACACGGCACTCACAACTTGAACCTTGCCGGCCAGTGCACACATGTATATTCACCGCGATCTTGTTACAACATGAGACTCCCATGAGCAACACGTAAAAGAGAAAATTAAAAGGGATTCAGTAAAGCACCCTAGCCCTTGAAGTTCTTCAGAATCAATCTGAAGTTTCCGAAATTAGGTCAGTCCTCCGCCCGTGTAGCTTATTATCAGTTCTTAAGCTCTGCTGGCTGTCACCTCCAGCTGATCATCCTGTGGCGGTGTGGATCGATCTATTGTCATCTACAGACACTGTGGCTGGCAGAACATGGTCATTCGAAAACAACAGGGAGTCATTAGTTAAACAGTGCAACCATACTTCACTAAAGAGCTGTTCTCGATTGACTTTCACTGACCATCATTTGTCACAGATAGCTATGCTTAGTGACAATGAGGCCAACATGAGCAACCGGCCAAGCTTTCCCATGATTGACCACTGCTGTTCTAATAATGGCTACTAAATAAATTCGATCCGGCCAGAAACTGGAAGCGTCAGCTCCATTTGACGCTAATGACCCATAGCTTACGAGTTTCCAGAATAACTTGAGGAATTAGTTTGTTCTTGCCAGTGTATTTTAAAAGACTATAGTATGTACTGTTGCAACTCCGAATCTCTTCCTGCATGCTCACGGTCCATCAGTAAATTAACTCACCAAACCACTCCAATAAGGAGGATGAAGGGAGGTGGCAGAATGGCCGTTAAGACATCACTGAGCCAAAATAGTGTGCATTGCTATAGGACCTGGGCTCCGATTTCCGCTCTCAGTCACGGAGTCGCCCTGTATCCTTAGTTCAGTCGACCGGGAATCAGTTGATAACTGAGCGTCTAGTTATTTGGATGAGACGACAGGATAAACCGAGGTCCGACTATGATCTGCAACACACACTAGTACTAAGAAATTAACCCATGACAACAAAATTGTCCCAGGCTCTGGTAAAAATTTCTGCGGAAGAAATGCACACTGGTAGGTATACTGACAAATGAGTATATATATCTACTCTTCGGCTCAGTGGCGTGTGTGTGTGTCCGTTCCTGTATCATGTGTTTTCAGTTCGGCGGCTGATTTCACGATACTGACCCGGCAAACCGGCTCACGGTGAAGAAGGCTGACTGACGCAGCCGTGCATGGCAGCACTTTGGCGGGCGTCGAGTCTGCAATGGTCAGCCGGTTGATGTACGCCAGTGCACTTCATGTCCACATCAGTGATACATTCCATTAAGTCTACCTGCGGTGATGCCTTGTATCAAAATAGGTGACACTATTTTCTGAATATTTTGAACTAGTTAAAGGTGATATCATTGTAATCAATTCTCAGTTGGTACTGACACCTGCGCACCGCAGCCACGACCGACTAAAACTATTCTCTCTCTCTCTCAGTGGTTCTCCGCTCTCAATCTCTCCGAGCAGTCTGTCTCTCTCGGTCACACACTGACACACAAACACACGTGACACTGACCGCCGCGCGCACACACACACACACGCGCGCGCGCGCACACACACACTGACACACACACACACACTGACACACACGCATACATCAGTTCCCGGAGTCAGTGACAGTCCGAGGCCGGCGTTACGTCAGTCGCGGGGTAATAGTATGAATCAGAACCACATCCATCTTATGCTTTTACTGATGCAGTCAAAACGCCGGGTAAGAAAGAGAGAAGGGGACACGTAACAGACATTTAATGTGATATTGAAATGATCAAACTTTCTCATTATTTCTGATATGTTTCATGTTAAATCCTGGATGACATTCAAAAACCCCAAGTTGAACTTGATGATGACAAAACTGAACTTCAACGAAGCTATGATTATTTCCTCTGCACGAATGTCCACATCTACTTCTTTATCTGCCTCTATTGTGGTTGGTCACGGTGCTGCCACAATTCAGTTTTCTAAATCAGCAAGGAACCTTGGAGTCATTCTTGACTCAAACCTTAGCATGCATGCTCAGGTAGTAAATCTCATACGCATAATCAATCAGTTGTGAACTTCGTCGCATCAACTCTATATATCCGTCAGTACCTTTCTGTTGAAACTTAGACTAAAACTTTTATTTTTGCTTTTGTGCTGCCACGAATTGACTACTGATTCTCTCCTCATAGGCTGTCCACATAATATTCTTCAGCGAATTCAAAAACTTCAAATTAATGCTGTCCGTCCGTCTGACTCTCAGAGTCCCACGTACAGATCACATATTTTCTCCTCACCTCCGCACTTTACATTGGCTCCTCATTGAAGCGAGAATTAAATACAAAGTTGCGTGTCTCTGCTATTCTGCTTTCCACTCTGCAGGTCCTACATATCTTTCTGATTTTATCAGTGTTTACACTCCCGCAAGAAATCTCCGTTCTACCTCTTCCTCGTGTCAACACAAGAACCTATGGCGAATGTTCTTTCTTCTTTCAAAAGTTGCTGCTCCTCACATATGGAACAACCTTCCTTATCATATCCATGCATCTGATTCTATTTCTGCTTTTCGCTCATCACTAAAAACTCGTCTTTTTTAAAACCTACCCACGAGCACTGGCACTCTCAGCTTCTTTGTTCTCCAACACCACCCATGTCAGCTCACTTTAGATGTATGTAGAGTGGGAGGGGGAGAGTATGTGTGGGAGTGGAGGGGGAAGGTTTGAGAAAGAGTGCTCATGAATGTTTTATGTAACTTGTAATGTCTTCCTATCATGCAAAGTGCCCTGAGCTATTAGAGAGAAAGGGCGCTGTGTAAATGTACATTATTATTATTATTTTGGTGAGTGGGTGGGTGGAACAGTCCGATAAAAGGGAACAACTAGAAATCCAATCCACTATTTCGGTGCGTCGCTCATTTCCATAAAGCAATTATCTTAATATAGCAGTACAAATAATTTCAAATAAATGTTATCATTCATATCGGCAGAAAAAAATACGAAGCATTCTTGTATACTATTAAATAAATATGAATGTTTGCATCTAAATCTGGTCTGAAATGTACCCAACGGAAATAGCCGATCCTGTGACGAAACAGACCGCCATTTTGAAGAAGGCAAGAGCTACAGATTGACGGTTCGATTTGCCATCTCATAAACGTAAATTGAGGCCAAGTTCTTCAAATTATGGAAGGGTAAGTATCTTTTTTATATTGAATTGATTGCAATCCATGCATTTTATCGCAGTATTTTTACGTATCCTCTTGCAACGTTTTTTTAAAAGAAGAATGCGTCATGCCAGTTCTTTGTTCGACGATGGCTGTGCATGAATTTGAAATGAACATAATTTGCTTCTGTCCGTGATTTAGGACACGCTGATATACGAATGTTACGCTTTTGGTTATTTTATGAATTTTACTAAATGCAGTTTATGAACTTTCGTCATTTGTGTTCTTTAATAATGAAATAAACAGTTTTCTGAGGAAATAGTCTGAAACACGTGACGGAAACTTCCACTTAATATGGCGCTTGATCATGGCGGCACGCTGACCCTGCTTGCACGCATCAGTGCCAGTTCGGGTTTGATTGATCGGCTGCCACTATTTCGCTTCTTCTGGCCGCTGTACTTTGAATGAACACCGTTTTTTGGTTTGTCAAAATCAACACTCCATCATCAAGCCTGGCGTTAAAACCTACTTTCCAAGTTGCCCTCCCCCCTACCCCGTCCTTTGTCTACAATTTTTCTCTTAAAAAAGAAAAAAGAAAAAGAAAGCTTATTATTATGCATTAACTGGACCAAAGAGCTTTTGTTATTATGTATTTTGTGTGTGTTATCACTGTGCTGTTTATATGTATGGGTCAGTCTCCAGAACTGGGGTCAGGTTATGTGACATGAAGTCAGAAAAATCAAACTGAATCTTATCATTTACTGTGGATGATAGTGGTTTTTCTTCTTCATTGTTTGTGGGCTGCAACTCACACACTCATATCAACATGAGTGGGTTTTTGGTGTCATATACTATACCATGTCAAACTGATGCAAACTAGGCCTATCGGTTTGCTTCTGCTTGGCCAAATTTCACGCAGCTAACAGTGAAGAGATGACCCATCTTGCCCTGTCCATAAAACTTTATACATAACATGGAAACCTTTCCCCACCATAGATGATTTTTTTTCTCTCCAGAATCACTGTAGGCATTCAGACTCATTTCCGTAATGATTCACTCCAATGTTTTATTTAAAATACTACTGTTCATTTTATTATGGATTGGTTTTTATTATGAAATGGGAACAGTATGATTTTTAGCACTTGACAGCAGTAATCCTTTATCTGATGAATTGTGATAAAAACACTGGACTCTCTGTATCTATTTATTCAGTCAGTGAACAGAAAACTGATTAGCTTTATCCTCACTGTTCAGATCAGTAATATTACAGTAAATCAAAATGTATTTAAAGTATTAAAACTGTGAAAGAAAACACGACAGAAAACAAAACAAGAACCCACACACCCAAATCCACCACCACTCGAATTAAAGAAGAAAAAAAAGGGGGGGAGGGGGGTGGGGGGGGGGGGGGGGAGCAGTATCAGACACAAAGTTAGGAAAACAAACTGAAATGTGCACATGAACATTCTAACAAACTGCAACACCAGCCCTGAAATAACAAACATAAGCACCATGACCAAAGGAACGAAGTAGCAATGTTGTTTCCAGCTGAAGTCTGTTCCTGAGCATCTGTAAAGATATTGAAATGGCAAAATAAAACGAAAAACAAAACGAAACAACAAACAAATTTCCGAAATTGCACAGTTGTGAGCTTTTGAATTGAAGAAGCAGTGGAAAACAAACCTTGGCCATGGTTTTGCACCAGTTTATATCTTAACAAAATTCCTAATTATTATTATATTTTTTTAAATCATAGTAAAGCAGAATGGAACACTTGACGTCATAGATCTTAAGCACTTCTGACCATGAAATGCATTAAAGTTAATTTTATGATCAGTTCCAAGTTGTTTTTTTCAGAACTTGTGAGATGAAAACATGGCTGTTCAATTTAAATAAAAAAAAATGATAATCTTGTAGAGACAGATATATCTAAGCTGCAACAATTTTTTCATTCCACACTTCATCTGTCACGTGAACTGATAAACTATTTAATGACAAAAAAATTCACCAGACAGCTCAAGCTAGCATCAAGATAATTAAAAGGAGTGATTTTCTACTTTGAACATTGTTGTTTGGAACTTTTGATGCAACAAGTCTTCAACTGAAAGTAGTCTTACGGTTACTGAACAACATGAGTTGACTTGTTTCGAAATGTTATGCCTGTATCCGAATATCACAGCATCTTGCCGTTTATCAGAAACGATGATTGTGTCTAAACTTAATCGGATAAGAGAAAAAAGGATTTATAAACAAACCATAACAACAATGAAAATAACATACACAGTTATATTTTCGAACAAAATATCAACCATTGGATGGAAATCAAAACATCAGAGATTTCTGATTACCAGATGTGCATTTCAAATGCTGTTGGAAACGACACTTTCTCCACCTTCCCTGACGCAGTGTTCAAACATACGAATGAAGGGTGTTTATCGAACCAATTTATGCTTTCCAGCGTGAATCCACACAATTTATGTGAAAATAGTTATGATTTTATTTATTTGTATATTTTTATTGGGAAGTTTACATGTACAGACGTAACAGAAAAGCGGAACCCAAAAGTAATGTGCAACTTTGATTCCATTTATTTTGTTGAACGCCGCTTTTACCTGGAAATTAGTTTATGTGCTGTCATAGATGTGGTGATCACATTTTACAAGTGAAGAATGTGTAGAGTATTCATGTGCTTGCCTTTGAATGAAATACTACTGTTGTGTACATCTGTCATGTGGGTCTTTTGGGTGATATTTCAAACTTAATATACCATTTTTATTGATGATACTTATTGATAAATGTTTTATTAGAACAAGACAGATACAGATCATATCTATATGGACATGATCTTGATAAGGTGTGTACTTTTTTGTTTCTAACTCCTTCGTTTTTAGACACATTGCCATGTCACAAAATGGTGCCAAAATTTTGGATGTTTTTTTTTTTTACTTTCATTACCTAAAATAAAGACACAAGAACAAAACATTCACTCAAAATTGTTACAGATATTTCTTTATGCAGTTACAATCCTTGTAACTTTCAAAAGATTTTAATGATAATATAAACACATGTGTATATTGAATCACAATTCAAAATGTTTTGTTTGCAACAAGAAGCTTATTCATGCCACTAACTTGACTAAAGCTGGGTTGATTAAATTGTTTGCCATTTTGAAAGCATCTGAATGTCTGAGATGAGTAGATGTTATCCTGGAATGATCATATCAAACCATGTCAGGTCTTGATTAGCCTAGGTTCCCATTTTGCTCCTCATGAATAGTTAAAGCAGATATATCAACTGATCAAGCTTTCCAGTTGGTATGTATTGAAAAACCATAATCTAATTTAGATAGTAATAATAGAGGTAGGAAAATTCCTGCCATGACAAGCACAGATATATTTGTTGTTGGGCACTTTCAGTTTGGTTCCTGAAGTCAAGATTGGATGGAAAGTTCTGTTATGGGGCACTGAAGAGGTTAAGAAATCAGCAGGAATCAAGAGTCATGAATTTGATAAGTTTTGCCTCTTGAATTTTTCCTCTTTTTTGTTTGTTTGTAACATTAGTGTGGAAACCAAGAGTAAATGTATATGTATGGATGTTGTTTTTTCCTTTGTTTCAGAGACTACTTTGGTGCTGGAACAAAGGTATGTAATTTACATTTATCAGATGTGTGAAAGGTGTTACACTATTCTGCTATTTACAAAGAAGAAAAAGTATCTTGCCAAATCTGCGTAAGCAGTGATGTCGGTGTCTTCTTGAGCCTTTCAACAAGACATTAACTTGGTGGTGGTTTCACATGGAAGAAGGCTTGCAGCCAGCCAACCATATACCAAGCAGCTTTTGCATCACATGATCAGATGATGCAAGATGGGAATGGCATGGAATCTGGATGTAACATACCTGCTTATCGACGGAATTTTGGCATTTTTTTTCACTATGGTTTTCGTTCATATGATCAAATGTAACTGTGATAAAGAAAAAGAAAAAAAAAAGAAAAGAAAAAAAAGTGGTCATATTTCCCGTTTTCAATATTCCAAACTTTGCTATTTTGGTTATGTGAGAGAGGTAGCTGATAACAGCTACAAAGAATTGAAAGATCTCAAACATCTAACTTTGATCCCAGCTGCAAAATCAAACGAGACATGAAAACTACTAATGTAATGGCACATTCTGGGATGTGCAACATGGAAAGATACCATGTGGCATGGACAGAAAAAAGACGAAACTCAGGGGAAGCATGAACAAAGAATGATTGCAAGTTAATCATATTCATAATGTATGACTGCAAGTTAATCATGTGTGGCAATCACCAGTTTTATGTCATTTGGCTGCTGCATTTCACACTTTCACATGCTGAGCAGATGATGGCAAGAGCAAAGGCAGTGTTTGTAGAACTGATTGTCAAGGTGAATTTATGTCACCATGTGATGGTGTGGGCAATCTTTTACCAGGATGCTTAAAAGTGGGACAGTGAATAGTGGGGAAGCTTAAATAAGAAAGTGAAATACTAAAACTGTAAAAGCATAGCAGGTGAGGGTCTGGAGTACATTAATTTGGAAATGGACTGTGCATAGGGTAGTCTTCTAGTGGTACCGTACACATTTTATTTTTTGTTGTTTTGGAACTGGGGTTCAGATTTTGTGGGAGGCAGGTCTGGTGTAGCAACTAACAATTTGAATGGCTAGGGTCAAGAGGAAAATTAAAATGTAGGCTTGACTTGAAGCTTGTCACAGCTAAAACTGCAGCAGTGAAAGTTAATTTTTAAAAAATCAATTTAATGACTAAGTCTTTGGGTTAGAATTATATATATATATATATATATATAATTTTTTTTTTTTTTTTTTTATTTTTTTTTTTTACATGATGAGTGATATGTTGTGATACTAAAACAATGGTTCATCAGAATAATGAGACCAAATTTTCTGTTGTATGTTTCACTTAGGAAAAACAAATAAAACTGCACGCATGAAAAAAATACCAAAAAATGGGTGGCGCTGTAGTGTAGCGACACGCTCTCCCTGGGGAGAGCAGCCCGAATTTCACACAGGGAAATCTGTTGTGATAAAAAGAGAAATACAAATACTTTCATAGTTAAAGTATTTTAATCAGTTAATGTATGCATGGTATCTTAATCAGTTAATGTATGCATGGGCACAAGCATAGCTTTGTGAATACAAAAACATTAATGCATTTTAATGTTTGATGCATTTAATGCATGAGTGTTTTGAAAATGTTGTTAAATGTATTTAACCATTGCTTTCACTTTTTTGTTGTTTGTTACTCCCTGTAAGTTTTAAAATAAATCTCTTGAATTATTCTGTGTTCAGATTTATTTGCTTTAAAGCTGGATGAATTGTTGAACTTCAAAAATAAGACTATCTATGTTCAGACTTTTTTGTGTTAGATTTATTTGCCCCAAAGCTGGATGAATTGTGGAACTTCAAAAGTAAGACAAATCGTGTCTAACTGATTGTGACAATGTAGCCTGTATTGAATGAAATTTGAATATTAATTGGAGAAAGTGGTTGAGTTAATACTTTTTCTGTTGTGGAGGAGTGTGTGTCTGATTTTGTTAGTTCATTGACAAAACAGCAACATCAACAACAAAATGGAAAGAAAAACCCTTTCAAGAACAAAGGTGTCTTCCAGTTCAGCTTGTAGAGAACTGAGAAGACAGCCTTTTCTTTAAATGATGTGCTCTCTGGTAATGGCCAAAGTGCTTTAATCATAGAGAATGGCTTGCTATAGAAATGGCAAAGGTTCTGTCAGCTTACAAAGCAGAAGGTATCAGCAGTGTTTGCTGACATTCTCCTTTAAATTTGGTACTTTGTGCTGTGCCATCATGATTGATCAAATAAATTGCTTTGGATCAGAACTGAATGGTTGCAGCAACGTTTCAATGGAATGTTAAAAAAAAAAAAATGACAACTGCATTTCTTCTTGAAATGAACTGAATACCATTATTTTCTAGTTTCTATAGATTTAAACATTTTTTCTTGCAAAGCTGTGTTCTCAGATTTTTCGTTATATTTTATGTAAAATCTGTTTTTGTGTTTTTAATATGTGTAATTTTTACTGTAAATGAGACTATTGAGAGCTTTAAAAGCTTTTAAATGGGATCACTTTCATTGAGAAAGTGTAGAGCTTTCTGTAAATGTAACTGCAAGCTTGTAAGATTAAGATTTGACATGGGCTTTTCACAATTGGATTAATATTTAGTTGTGTGGAATTTTCAGTGCTTTTCGTTTGCTGATAGTAATACTTTGTCGAAAGATGGGAGTATAGAATAATCACAAGGTCACAACTCATGACTAGTGCTTGATTTATTCAGTCACAAATACAGCTGTGGAAATTTTAATCTGTAGCACTGTGAGGGAATTTATGATAAATGGCTTGTACAGAGTAAAAAGTGTTCTTTAGGTCCTAAGTTCTTTTACAGCTGATGTCAACTAAATTATATATTTAACCACTTGTACTCACTGCTGCAGTTAAAGGGGAGAGTTAGAATTTCAAATTAATCTAAAGCAAGCCATGTCAACCACATAGATGCCACTTTGCCAGCCACTGACTGAGATACTGTGTATGTTCAGCTAGCAGTAGCACACAGAAAGCCCAACTCTAAGAAGAATAGTGGACATGGGTTTGTTACATTGTGTCAAGACAACAAGAACAACTGAACTATGAGACCCACACCAAGTGGAATGTGGTAGACATCTTTGTGTGAAAACATTGGCAGGTAGTGGAAAAAGTGCAGTCTATGGTCAGAGTCTTGGGAAGATGGTGGTGGGGCAAGTCTAGTTCAGTAGTTGGCTACCACCTGAACTATGTGAGGAATGCGGTGTGCCACATTACATTCCTTGCTGCTTGAGTGCCTTCACATAGATTGCCGGCCTTCACCAGTCAGCTTCTGGTAACTTGCTCTGTGCTTCAGCACAACTTCTGTTTGTTGGGATTCATGTATTCTCAGCACTGATAGTACAACAGTTGAACTGTTGTGTGGGGAACTAAAAGCTGTATGGAATTTGTGTCTTACGGGACCTAACATCTGCTTGGATTAAATCTCATTTGGATGTGTATTGTTTTTTTGTGTGGCCACTTGCATCCATAACTGGTCAGGCTGTTAAGGTGAGTTGTGCTTGTGTAGCATTGGTGTAGCTTAAGTATATTTGGAAAAGGAAGCAGTATTTTTTAGTGTTTGATAGTCATTAACAAGGTACTGATATTTTATAAAGCATGAGGAATATGGATGGCAGTGCGGGAGTGACTAATCAGTAAAAATTACTATAAAATATATTTATCATAGTGAATACTAGAGTATTCATGTAGTGATATCATTTTTCATCTGTTGTAATATTATTGATTGTTAAAGCAGCCCCTTCTCTAACTTGTCAAGCATAACTAAAAGGCTGAAAATAACTAAAAGGCTGGAAATAAATTGATTTGATAATGAGTTCATGAATGATTATTGCTTTAGATTCCTCATCTGCTAATTTTATGCCCTCCAGCCATTCCAGCAAATGCCACAATGATTACAACTTAATTTTGCAAATAAGATAGAGCATGAAGTAAGTTAACATGCACTATCACTGAATCAGTTGTGTTTTTTACTTAAAAAACAAAAACAAAAAAAAACATGCCTTGTGGTTTTATTCCACAAGATTTCACTGGAAACCTGTCCAGCGTAGCTTGCTAGACGAATTACAAGACTGATTTTTAGCTTCTCTAAGAACCTTAATTAGTGTGAATTAGTGTCTGTTGAGCTTATTTGATCCAGTAAACTTTAATTCCCTTTCCGCCGGCTTCTTGTGTTGGAAGCTGTTAACACATTTACCCTCTCGCTTGAGACGGATATATATATTTTCCACATCTCTCTCCCTCTCCTCCTCCCCCCCTTCTCTCCCACATCTTGTTTTGGTCTTGTCATGCACTGGAATATTCTGAAAACACATTGAATGCTACTTTGACAATTAAATCACTTAGCAGACTTCATTTCTACACTGGCAAGACACTAGCTCTTAAAAACAAACAGCTGGAGGGAAAAAATCAATACTGCATGCCCTGATTGCAGTTGAGACTGCAGCAACTGAGAAGCTAGCTAGCTGGCTGGCTTGCTGGCAGTCTTGGCAAGCATCTGCCTGTCAACAGGTGAATGGGTTGGTTTTTGCTTCCATCCCATTTCCCAGTTGTTATGGTGATAATAGTGAATGCCTGTGTGTCAAAGAATGATAGGTTTGTTGAGATCTGGATAGATAGCAGTATGGGATATGTTGAGTGTACAAGGCGTGCGTGCGTGTGCACTCATTTGAGTGAGCATGTATGTGTGCATATGCAATCTGCTTCGAAAGAAAAAAAATCTTTGTTTCTGAGTGACACCACAACAGTATAAACTGTACATTTGTGCTGCTCTGCAGCATTTCATCTGACCAGGGCGTGAAAGTTGTTTCCTGCCATTTGAAATAGACGTTTTTTTTTTCCTCCATCAGAATCAGCAGTGTTGAGCAGTTACAAGCATTGTCTTAAAGACTTCCCTTAGGCTGAATAAAGATAGTTCTTGCACACACCCAAAGGCAGATCTTGTGTCACATGATGTGAGCATTCCGCTGTAGATGTTGGAGAGATTGTGTCCACATTTTCTGTTCAGAGATGATTTGTGTGTATTTTCTCCCAGTCTAAGATTTTTTCATGAGGGGGTTGGTTTCTGTAGCCACACTTACAGTTGTTATTTTTAGTTTAGTGTTCAAATTTATATGTGTCATACTGCAGTCAGTTGGCATACTGCCATTGCTTGTTTGAATTGTATTTATTCCTGGTTTATTTTGGTCTGAACTGTTGGCAGAGTTTTTGTTCTATTCAGCAATATTCTTTTTGTTAATCAGTGTTTGAAAGTATCTTGTGAACATAATGGAAACATGCCTGAGTACATGCTTTTAATTACAGTGATGCATGAACTTCCTTGCACACGGTGACCACTCTTTCAATTGTCATCTCTCTCTCTCTCTCACGCTCTCTCACACACACACACACACATACACACTGAGTTCCACTTTTTTTTATTTCCCCTCCCTCTTTGTAGGTCAGTTGGGCTATGAACCACACACACACACACACACACACACACAAAGGTGGTGGTGAGGGAGAAGATTACAGCAGATTGTATGTTGAATGATAAAAACTGAGCATGGGCTGTTCATACAGTGGAAGAGATCCCTGATAGTGCTTAGGTATTGATAGTTTTTATTTTATTTTATTAAATTTTTTTTTTTTTTTACCAACAATAGTAGAAAAGTTTTGTTCACTATCTTTTAATCTTTACCTCGCTGGCTGATGTTGGACAAGAGAAAACTATTGATTATCTGGTTGGGCCTCACCAGCTTGCTTTGTAACCTGTATGTGATCGAGGTTGTAGCATACACAGTAGGTAGACACAAGTGTCAGCATGTCACACAACACAGGAATGTGTCACCAGGCCTGTTTGACAACTTTCTGAGTACTTTCATGCTCTGCTCAGCCAGCCAGCTTAGCTGTTAGAATCCACTAGAGGCAAAAACAACACACCACCTTGTGGTACTAGTAGTACATTGGGAAAACTAAAAGCTCAGGTTTGCCAGTCTGCGTTTCTTCCTGTATACGCCTGGTTGATTTGTTGCTTCTGGCCAGCTTGCTGCTGTGTGCTTTTGAAAGAGAGTAGGGTGAGATTTTTCTTTCTCTCTACAAAGGTGAAAAGAGGTAAAAGAGGGTTTTTCTTTTGTTGCAATTGTAGGTCTGTGCGAGTTAGTGAGTTGTGTTGCAGTTGCATTTATACTTACTGATTTGTTACCATCAGCTTTGTTACTTCATTTCACTCAATTTGGTATTGTGCAAGTTCCGACAACTTTATAGGTTTATAATCTTCATGTCATTAGGCGAGTGTATGAGAGGACATTGGGAAGAACTTTGTTTGATAGCTTTCTGCTTGTGTGGTCCATGATAAAGCGATGACACAGCCCTTCTGGTTCATATATGTGTCTCTTTCAACAGTTGCTTGATACAATTGATTGTCTGTTTTTGATTCTGCTGCTTTTTGTCTACTAAAGGATTTGATTGTGGTGCTTTCTTATTGGGTTTTGTTAGAGAGAGGGGGGAGGTTAGGGGTGGGATGGGGTTAAAAGAGATTGATATGTTTCCTGAATTGATAACTTAACATCTTAAAATGAAAGTCAGTACTGACTTGTCTTTTTGCACTATCTGAATATGTAATTTTGACATTCCCCTTTGCACTCCTCTACGCTCTGCACTACTCTTCTACCCTCTGCAAAAGTTCTTAGACTTTTTTTTAGAGTAATGATTTGATTTTACTTTGTATAATTTGTATTGTAAAATCATAAATGATAAATAAATGTGAAATAAGTCTGCTGTGGACAGTATCTCTGTTGGCAGTAAGGAATGCCTTGCATGATGTATCAGGCAACTGAGGTACTGTGATTTTTCACATTGTATTGATTTTGTTGACACTGTGCATGTTTAGTTTTCCATGTTCTGGGTTACTGCCTTAATATTTATGTAAAGCTGTACTTTTTGCGCAAGGTAGAATGATCTTTAGAGAGAAAGAACATGAAGGAAAATGTGTGTGTAAATATCAATAATACTTGTTACTACTGTTAATAGGGTTCAGTGTCAGATCAAGTTTGAACATAGACCAGTAACAGTGTAAGTATTGTAATTAGTTATTCTGTTACTGTGCACCTAGGAATATAATCTTTCTTTCCACTAATTCCAGACTGAGTTTGGTTGTTATTGTTTGCTTTGCCTTTTTGAATTTCATAGGGTTTTTTTTTGGTTTTTTTAAATTATCATTATGGAATGTTTCCTTCTCTCTCTTTATTTATTATTCATTTATAATAAAATATATATACTGTAAATGTATTTTTACATCAAAATTCTCCATGCTAACTTATGTCGGGACTGCACATGCTTTGTGGCAAAGCGTGGTAGAAATCCGAGTTAGAATATAAAACAAAAAACTGATATCCTTAAGAAAAGATCATTATCATACTCTGACTCTTTTTGATATTTTGAATTGTAATATGCAGGCAACAACAACAACATCAACAACAACAAAAATGCAAAAGAAAAATGTAAAAGCAGACTGTACATAAAGGTGTGCATGTATTGCATAATACATAGTCATGTACATTGATGCAGTTTTTGATACATTTGATGCTCAGGCTTAATTTTTCCTGCAGTATCATCAGTGGTCAAAACTTGGATATTTGCAGCTGTTTATTGCATTTAACCAGAAGAGGAAATCAAATACTGAAGTGCAAAAAAGTAAACTCCACAATATGGAATGAGTTATCATTAAACCAGCTTGGCTTTCTTTTCGCAATGTTGTTTTCCACAGTGCATTATCATGTAAAAAGAAAAATTCTGTTACAGCGTGGATCTGACGAGCTGATGTCAAGGGTCACCAACGGAACAGGGATCGGCCAGCTTCAGGGTGAAATGAATGATGCAAAAAAAGTAAGTATCATCATGTTTGATCTGATCAAGAAGGATGATGATATTCTTGCTGGTGTAATTCGGAATTTTTATTGCAAAATTCTTTTAAGTGCTGTACAGAGGTAAGACTAGTGTAGTGGGAATTCATTTTATACAAACTGCTACAACTTATTTACCATGGCATGGTAAAGAAACTATGTTATTAATGGTTAGAATGAATGCAGAGTGGAACTGATTTATAAAATATAGAGATGCTTTTTGTGTTTTTCTTTTCTTATTTCTTTATTAATTGCAGTCCTGCAGTTGCTTTGTAAGAGATGAAGATTATTATCATTTAAAAAAAAAAAAAAAAAAAAGAAAGAAAGAAAGAAAAAAAGTTGTCTTATTTCTTTTGAAGAAAAGTTATGAAATGCTAGCATATGAGTGAAGTACTCTACAAGGATAGTGGGTGGGGGGGGTCGTGAAAGGTTGTTTTTTTGTTGTTTTTTTATAATAATTTTTCTGTATAATTAATTACAGACACAGATGTACACACCTACCTTTGCTCACAAACTCCCCCCCCCCCCCCGCTCCCCACCACCACCACAACCACACTTTTTGTTTTTTGTTTATTTTCTAACCTTTATTTTTATTTTTACTACAGGTCAAGCTTGATGGGGGTGCCAACCCACCATCTCGTGTTGTTCACATCCGCAGTCTGCCCCATGAGGTTGCTGAGACGGATGTTGTCCAGCTGGGGATGCCTTTTGGCAAGATGACAAATGTCCTTGTTTTGAAACAGAAAAACCAGGTTGGTTTGGATTTTACCGTGTCTGTATGAGACCTATATTTTAGGATACATATTCCCTGTGAGGGATGTGGGTATAAAGGCTGAGTGTATTGTGTACTGGACTTATCCTGAGACTGTAATGTCCATTGTTGATATGTAGGGTTGGGATTTTTTCACTCTCTGGCAAAGGAATACAAACATACCAAGATTGAAGGGAGAGTCCGTGCAGATGGTTTTGTGTGACCAGCATAAAGACCAAAAGCAGATTTAAATATTTTGATACTGGTCTCATGATTGTGTTATTTATGCGCTTTCCTTGTTCTGTTTACTCTTACAGTATGCCATGTTGATGTGATTAAAGCCTGAATGACTGTACTTTAATGACCTGTGACAGAACATAGCCTGTTGTCATGTGAGCCACCTTAAAATGCAATATTTACACTAAATTCCAACCACAGTAATAGAAAGCGACTCAGACAGTGACAGATATAATAGTTGCAGAGCTCTGTTAGTGGCTTTTTCAGATGGAATATTTGAGGGGGAAAAACATTTACTTTTATGTTTGGTTATTTCAGGCTTTCCTGGAGTTTGCTGAAGAAAGTGCTGCTGTAAATATGGTGTCCTACTACTCATCCAACTTGGCTCAGGTTCGCCTCAAGACTTGCTACGTGCAGTTTTCTAACCACAAGGAGCTCAAGACAGACTCCTCACACTCTTTCCAGGTAAGCCTTCTTTGTTTTTCAAAAAATGCTTAGTTCTCTGTATGTGAGCTGGTGTGAAGTCCTGCTTTTTCAATATTTGAGAAATGTGTGAGTGTGAAAGGCTAGTCCAGAACTTGAAGGAGCAAAGGCATACACTGAATTGGCTTCACAACTGGGATGGGTTTTTGCTTGTTGAGTTTTATTATTTTCAGCAGAAAGAAAGAAAAAAATGGAATAGGGCATGGGTGAACTGAAGAAAGAAATGAGGAACTTTCAGTAGTGCACAACTTAGTGTATTTGAAATTGTTCCATTGCATTTTTAAAGAAAGAAAAAGAGGTGTGTATGTTTATTTCTGCAAGCAGCATAGATTGACAACAATGACACTTTCAGAAAGTCAGTTGTGGAAGTTCATGAAGAATCTGATTTTGGAGACTGACTGTACAGTCATTGATTTTATGATGGACAAAGTCAGAAGACTAAGTTGAGATTTTTCTTTCTCTGGAAATATCTTCACCTGTGTTTCTTTGCTTATGTATGTGTTTTTGTTTGTCTTTTGTGTGTGTGTGTATTTAGTTGAGTTGTATTTATCCAAAGAACTGTGATTGTGCATGTATTACACTATGGCATACTTTTAAGTCTGTGTATCCAGATCAAGAGTTAGATCTTCATATTGTTTGATTGGCATTAAAAACAGGCAAGTAAACCTCAGTATAAGATCTGATAAGCTTAGTGTATGGTAATGCACTCTGTTGGAATTTACCCTAGGTCTTTCGGCAAATATCAGCGATAATAGCAAGGGCATACTTTGTCTCCATTTGTGATGGGGGGATGGGTTGAAATTGTTAAGACAACGAAAACAAATTATTACAAAATATTTAGTTGATCAGGGGGACCAGATCATTGAAACAGTCCAGAGGTGCCAACCGTTACAGATCTACACTAGATATTCTTATGTAAAGAATTATATTTTAAAAAAAAAAAAGAAAAAAAAAAAAGAAGAAGAAGAATAAAAAAGAAGCTTTAATGAAAAATAGTTTAGAGGAGGTGTTTTTCAATGATAATTCTTCATATGTCAATTATAGATGAGGAGCAATGATTTTTTTGTTTTTTTTTCTTCTTCTTCTTCTTCTTAGTGTCGGGCAAAGCCACTAAATGTGGTTTGATTCCAAGGGAATGTAACCAACACAACTATGTCAGTTCTAAGAAAACTGTTGAGTTGATGTATTTCTGTGAAAAGCGATATCAAAGAAATTCAGTCATCTTTGATAGAAATATTGTAACTTTAAAAGTGCAAAGTTCAGAAGCATTGTCAAAGTATGAAAAGTGTACCACAACTAATTTTGACTTCATCGATATTGGAGGATTCACAATTTTTACTGGCTTTCTTTTTATATTTATTTAATTTTTCATTTGAAGAAAAGTTATGCAAAAGGGCATGTTGATTACTGCAAAATTCATAAACCAGTACTTTATAAATACTTAACAGTTATATATTGTAGGCTGCTTTTCAATAGTATAAAGACAAACCAAGCTTTGTGAAGAATGCAGAGAAGGGAAAAAGACAATACTGGACATAGGAATATCGATACTTCGGGTTGGCATCTCTGAGAATCTAGCATCAGGACTCTTCTTGGGTCGAGTAATCTACATTCTCAAGTTAGTCAGTTTCGCAACAGAGTACCAATGCTCAAGCTGCACTTCAGGCTGCCACTGTGGTACAGGGAGGCAGCTCTGATGACCAGCAGCAGAATACCATCCTGCGGGTGATTGTGGACAATGTGGGCTACCCTGTGACGCTGGAGGTCTTGCACCAGGTGAGTTCTTTTTTTCAGGTTGTTCGAAAGTTTTCAGTGAGTTTCACGCCTAAAAGAAACAACAACAAAAAACAAAAGAAAAAACAAGGTGTAATCTAAATGGTTGGAGATCTGTGTATTGTAGATAGGCAGTGCTGTAGCAAAGTGAAATACATCATACTGCCACATAATGACAGTTCAGTTGCTAAAAAAAAAATATTGCTTTTGGAAAAATGTACTTGGGGGGGGGAGGGGGGGGGGGGGAGAACCTGCAGAGTTCTCATTAGTAATTGTACCTGTCCACATGCCCAGAGAAACGGTGTACAAAAAAAACAAAAAACAGTGGAACTGCCTCGAAGTATTGTATCAGTTAATTTGAGAAGTTTTTTTAATCACCAAATGGAGAGGACAGAACTGTCAGGATCTGCTGCTTTTAATGGTTGAGTCTTTCCTTAGTGTGAAACCAGAGACTAAAACTCGGATGATTATTTCAAGAATGAAAGCAGTACTGATTGTTTTGGTTATAGACATTGTAATCTTCCGTGTGGATGACATGCAGAAAAGCTGAGCACTCATTCCAGTTTTGTTTTGGCCTTTTATTGTATTTTTGTTTTCTTCCAGACTTTTTCCTTTTCAATAACTGGTCCACTTTAATTCCAAATTCAGCTAGCTAAAAAAAGAAAAAAACTGGTTGGGGGTGGGGGGTGGGGGTGAATCTGTTGCTAGTGAAGTGTGTCAGAGATGTTTTATTTCCTTGTATTTGGCAGTGTTAAGAAATGGCTTCCTTTTTCTGATCACAGAAAGGATGTTCCATGTCCATTCATATACCTTTATGAGATATGTACACACAGCATCAGAAATGGAAGACTTCCAAACCTAAAAAGCATTCGTTCAGGAGTGGATAATACCTCTCATTCCAGAACATGATGCAAATAGAACAGACAAAACAAAGCAAGTGTACTTGTGGTATATTTCATGATCAGTATTGTTTTGTTTTGCTTGGATGCATGTTTTGTTTGCTTTTGTTTTCTTCCTAGGGGTTGGGTATCAACATTCAAAATTAATCCTTGAAGTATGGCAGATAAATAAGAGAGCTTAAGATGAGTGCATGTTTTGTGGTTTGGTGCTTCTGAAGCAGATGATGATGGCAAAACATGGATCATCTAAGTCTGATAAAGTTCCTGAAGACAATTGTTTTGTCTGATGCTTCTTTCTTCCTCCTGCCACCCCTGAGAAAAATCATTTCACAAGGCATTTATGTCAGTTACCTTTTTGAATGAATATTCCACAGGCAGAAAATAAAACTTGAACTCAGAATCACCCACTGCTGCCCCTCCTTGTGATTCAGGAATATGGAAACTTAATTTTTTTAATTCTGGTGCTCTTTTTTTTTTGTGTGTGTGTGTGCTTTGTACTTGTTTTCAGATGTCCCAAGATGAGTGGTATTCAAGGTGATGTCTGTTTTTTTGTTGTTTTTTTGTGAAAAGAGTAGTGAAAGAGATATGTATATACAGAGTTGTGGAAGGTATCACAAGTTTCATAATTTCATTACAAAAGTAGGGATGTGGGAGTGGTATTGATGTTTTCAATTATGTCCTGAAAATAGAAACTTTACACCCTCATTCATTATTAACATAGTTTACCAAGCTGGTGTTTTGTAAAGAATGCGTATATATTTTAAAAGGGGGAAGAGGGGTAGGGGGGTGACTCTACCTTCTCAGCCATCACAACCATTGAAATATTAGAAAGTTGCAGATTTTTTTCTGTAAATTTTTCAGACCAAGAGCGAACACTGTGTGTGTGTGTGTGTTTGTGTTTGTTTGATGCCTGTAAATAGTTCTGTAACTGTAGGTAGGTAGTATGATTGTTCTCAGCTTGACCAATTTGTTTCATATTAGCATAGATCATTAACTCAATGAACACAGTGCCCGAGCAATGCAAGGGCATGGAGAATCGTTTAAGTAAAACGGTTTCCATGTTCCTACATACACACAATCAAAAGGAAATGGAAATAACTTCTACAGTATATCGGACAAGTGTGGATGAAGAACGGATGTAAGTATATTTTCTTGTTTCTTGTGATATCCTCGGTGTCCCTTGTTAGGGATATGCACCGTATGAATCAATTGTTGTAAGCTGCATGGAGTGTCTGAAATTTTATTTTTTATTGATGACATTGTTTCTTTCAGCTCTTCACCAGATATGGAAAAGTCCTCAAGATCATCACTTTCACTAAAAACAGTGAGTACAGTTTTACCTGGTTTGGTTTTAGATGTATGCATTGGGTTATGATTGCTGAATGAGAGAATGTATGAAAAAATAGTTGTTTTTTTTACTGAAGGAAAGAAAGATTCATGTTTGGAGAGAAATTGAATTACCATATTGAATTTTTCAGGGAGTTTACATATATATATTTTAAATTAAAAAAAAGATTTTTTATGAAGAATTCTTAACTGAAGGAAAGAAAGATTTGTGTTTCGTTGAAAGAAATTAAAGTACCGTAAAGTTCGGTCTATTGAGCACACTGGCATATAAGCCGCACCCACTGAATTTTGGAAAAAATTGAACTTAATACATACATAAGCCGCACCGGTTTATAAGCCGCACTTATTTCCGGTACCGGAACACATACTGATACTACAGAAAATCTGTCGATAATGTAGGTTATGAAATAAACACAAGCGGGAACAACATAAAGAAAAGCAAGCGAAAATACTACTAGTGCCACAAAAATAATGATAAATAAACACAACGAAAGTAAGATCCATAATTTAGGGATAGTCACATTTATTCAACGTCGTCCTGCTCACTGAATCCACTAAAATCTTCGTCTTCAGTGTCCAAGTTGAAGAGAACCAGCACAGCTTCCTCCACCATCTTGTCACTGACTTCAGCCTTGCTTTCACTTCATGAACATGAAGGTGTAGGTCGCTGCTGGTTCATCGCTTGCACTGTCGTCTGCTAGGTTGATCGCCTTCAATTTGAAGGCTGCATCATAGGCATAACGTCGCGTTTTTGACATGATGAGGGTGTACGCTTGAGCAGAGTAGAACTGAATGCTGATCTGAAGGCTTTAATGTGTGCGGATTTGATTTATATAACGCGAACAGTTTGCACACTATCCTGAAGCTCATCCAAAAATTCATGGACAGAAATCGTGATTTTGGTGAGTTGAAGGACAGCTAAGAATAGAAGAGAACGTGACACTCCCGAGATCGTTAAAATATGCAAATATGCCGCATTATTGTATAAGCCGCAGAGGTTGAAGCTGGGGTAAAAAGTCGCGGCTTATAGACCGAAATTTATGGTACCTTATTTCAGATGTTCAGGGAGTTGACTGATTTAATGTAATTTAAAAAGAGAGAATTGATTTTTTTTTTGTGGCACTTGTTGATTCTTTAAAAAAAAAAAAGAAGAAGAAGAAGAAAAAAGAAAAAAATCAGTAAGAAAATGAATCAAGTAAAGCAAGGTTAGCATTTATTTTTGACATTGTGATAAAGGTTTTCATAGCTATTTGAAGTTAAGATTTTCTGCAATAGTTGTTGACACATTGATTGGCAGATTCCAAATTTTGCCTGCTGTTGATCTCTAAGATTTATACATGGATGCATGAACATGAGTATTTCTTTCTGCAGACACTTTCCAAGCTCTCATCCAGTTTGCTGACACAGTGACTGCAACGACTGCAAAAGTGGTAAGGATGAATTGTTTCATTCTTCTTCAGTATATGGAGTGCACAGGTTTCATACAGGTTTCAAAGGTTTTAAGACTTAAATAACAAATATTAAAAATAAAAAAAAATATTGATATGCCTTTTTTGTTTTTAAGTCCTTGAAAGTCTGTAAAAATGACAGTGTTGTTACAGTTTAAAAAAAGAAAGAAAGAAAAGGTCTCTTTGGTCCCAAGACATGGATAAGATTAAAATTGATAAAAGCATAGGTAAAGTCCTATCAAGATTTTGCTCTGTATTTATCCTACAACAAAATCAGACGTTGGTCTACTTTTAATTTGGGGGGGGAAAAAATCCCTCCAAAAAGTCCCCCCAAAAAACCTATAAGAGGGTGGTGGGTATATTTAACACTTCCAGTTTGTCACTGCTGTTATAACTTTGTGTGTTATGTGTCATTTCACCTATTCACTTACGGAACTATTTGTGATTTTTGCAAAATAATCACCAACCTCTTTAAAAAGAACAACATTAAAGTTAAAAGTATGCTTAATAGTATGTAAAAGTATATCCTTGAAAGATAATGGAGAGTATGATTATCATAAGTTCATTGTTGACAGGATGAGATAACTTTCAATCAGGGGAAGATAAGTCAAGATTAAAAAAAAAGAAAAACAAACCAACCCACTACCACAAAATTGGGAGGGGGTGGGGATTCAAGTCTATTTTATGGGTGGGAAATGGTGCTAAAATATTAACAGATGTATTAGACACAACAACCAAGTGCAAGTATGTTGTTTTCACCAGTATCATGTTGTTTGAAACATAAAAAAAATAAGTTGATAGACTGTAGATAATGCAGTAACCTTGCACAGCGAATATATCTGCTGTCAGAAGTGAAAGGTTGAATGTAGTTGAGACAGCTATGTTCTGCAATTTGATATGGCTTTATGTTTCCACAGTCTCTGGACAACCAGAACATCTACAATGGGTGCAACACTCTGAAGATCGACTACTCCAAACTGACCAACCTCAATGTCAAGTACAACAATGACAAAAGTCGTGATTTCACACGCCCTGACTTGCCATCTGGAGATCCTAGTCTGGACCAGGCTATGATGGGAGGTGGGTGATTTTCACGGTCTTGTTTTTCTTGTTGGTTCCATATTTGTTGTCTCTTCCTTTTCCCTCCCACCTGTTCACTTCCTCCATTCCCATGGTGAGTGGAAAGGTATGTGAGGTACATTTTTTGTGAATAATAAGCCCTTGGATCAGATGTTTCCATCCCCAGTCTGATCACTGGCCCCGATGTGCAAGTCCTTGGTTCCCCTTTCTTGCTGTGCACAGTGCCATTTGATGTTAAAGGAAATGATCTTTTTATTATGAACAGGTTGATACATGTGCTCGATGCAAAGAATGAATTTGGACTTAACCTGAGGGCATTGAGATCTATTTTGTCAGTATTTTAATTATGTGACCAGATTTTTTTAAGAGCAGTGAAGAAAGATAAGACAGTTATTGATTTACTCTCATTACTCTTAATCTCTATTGGGGTAGGTGGTAAAGGATTGTTGAATGTGCCATTACAAATAAAAGCAGAAAAATTGATAGCTGCAAGACAACATTTGATGGCATCATCATCATAGAAAGGATGGTTTCAGTTGACTTATGTAATTCCATGCCTTCAGCCAATGCCTTTATCCCAAGACCATGTTCATAGATGCTGCTTCTACAGTCCTAACATTAAAAAGATCTTCTTTCTCCAGATCTTGGGGATTATACTTGCCTTTGACAGTGCAACAAAATGATAAAATAATGCATATATAAGTTTCTGTTTATTTTTTTTATTCCCAAATGTGAAATGAAAGTATAATACCATCAGCTGAACATTTTATTCTTGTTATAGTTTCTGCATTCTATATTTTGCACTAATATTCCCATCATAGTAACTGGAAACGTTTCAGAACAGTGTCACAGGTAATTGATACACTGCTGTTGACTTCAGTTGCATTAAACTGCAGGAAGTCTTTTGAAAGAATACAATGTGCACAATCCTGACAATGCTTCTATTTTCCCTGCAGCACCTGGCTTTGGATTGGCAGGTGAGTTCTGCCACTGCACGAGGGAGGGGACTGTCTCTTTGCCACTGTATAACCTGAAGTCTTTCCTTTTCAACAGTTGTCTTGTACTTAGCAACATTCGCTGTTGATCACAGACCTGTGCCGCGGAAGAAAAGAAATTACTGGTGAATCGTATTGGCCTGCATTCAAAATTAAAAATTGAGAAAAATATCAGTGTGGTGAAAAAGGATAAGTTACTCCAAGTTGGCATCAGGATGGATTTACTTGGTAGAGGTGCCAACCAGTACAGATCTGCTTATTAAGATTTGATGAACTGGATGAAAAAATACACTGTGAAAAATTTGTGGCAAAAAGATTGATTTCATCACTGTTTTGACTATTGTACTGATGGGTAAGATATCAGTCCTGGTTGAATTCAAGAACATGAGACTTGATGGGTAATTACCAGGATTAGTCGTAAGACTTAATATATGTACAGGTTCTGCTCTACTATAAGTCTTAGCTATCTTTCTAATTGAATTGACAGCTACAAAGTAACCTTCATGGAAAATAAGCAGTTTTCCTTCCTTTCACCCCCCCAACCTCCCTCTTGTTGTTTTTTTCATCACATTGTTAGAACATTAATGAATTTTGGGGTTGGCACCTCTGGGTATGTCATTTTGCTTTTAATATGTTCTGTTGCTGGTAACACACACACACACACACACAAAATGAAGAAAAGTTTGAGAATTGGCTGATATCTTCCCAGGAAATGGTCCATTGTGATTGTTGCTGTGTACGCCTTTCTTGTGTTGCACTGTTAATCTTATCTTTGCTTTGTTCTGATCTCATCTCTTACAGTTTCTGTCTTGCAGAAACTCTGCTTGTATCTGATGTTGACATCAGGCCTGTTGTCTTTCATGTAGCCTTCTTCATCTTTTTGTCATCTCTCTCAGACATGGCTGGATTCTTATGCTGGTGATTCATATATTGACAAATTTTCATCCACAGTGGGTTCTGAGCAGGAATTGTGCAAGCCTTGATAGATGCTCTTCTCTCCCTTCGATACCCCCCACCCCTTCTCTTTGTTTCACTATTCATATCATTACATGTCCATGATGATGGAACTGTTATTTTCACATGATTTTCTTGATTATCTGCATGGTCTGCAAAGTGTAAAAAGACTTTAACTGTATGGAGACATAGTTAAATAGTGCATGTAGTTTTACTGTGACAGGCAAATATGGACATATTTCAAAAATTCAACACACTTTCAGAGACAGACATACAAATTATATATCACTAGAAAGTTTACCATCTCTTCTTTTAACATTTTAAAACAGTTTTCTCATTAAATGCTGATATATATTTTTTTAATATTTTAAATTATGTCACTAGATACTGAAAAACAAAAAAAAATTGAAAAATAGGTATACTGTACCCACCAGGCATGTCATACCCATCAGCTAATCCACAAGGCAGCATAAGATGATTTTCTCACACAATAAGGTTCCCTGATTATCATGAATCAGTTTGAAGTCAAATGTTGCACAACAAACTGTTTATTAAAAAAATTAAAAAAAGAAAAGAAAAAAAAAGATCACAACACTGGTTGGTGATGTAAAGATCTCACCCAGTCCAGAAAAGTCTAGAAAAAAGCCTTTCATGCAGTTAACGGTCAAGGGGAAATAACTCATTTTTTCCTAGACGGATATGTCAAGACAGCATGATTAGCTTACCTTTAATTGAACACTGCTGAGTGTAATGAAAAAATTCCGCGATCCGCCGAATCCTACACTAAGGCACGTCATTCTGAACGGGCAGAGCGCTGGCGCCGAAGTGCTGGCACATCTCCAAAGAGTTAAAGGGATGAGGGGAGCAGCTTGATAAGGTCTTGCTGATGAATGTTCACATTGTCTTTATTCCAGAAAGTGGAACACTTTGCATATTTCATAAAATAAATCAAATAGATTTGTTTGAATAAGAAAGCTTTAACAGTGCACAGGGAAGTGTGTACAGGGGCAGAAATTGAAAAATGATATTTATCCTGCATGTTGAATGATGTACTTAAGTCTTTTCTTTAGTTCCTCTTGTAGCCATGGAACCTATCTGGGGTGGGTCTGGTGGTGATTCAGGTAGGGAGTTATTAAATGTTGCCATCTACTTTATTGCATGCTGTACTTCACCTCTAACATTTTTTTAAAAATATTTTGTTTAACCCTATTCCAGTTTCACTTCTCATTAACACATTTTGGGCTTGCTTGAAAGTAGGAAATACCACTGTAGGTGTTGAAGATAGAGGTTTACCACTACTCCCCCCCCCCCCCCCCCCCCCCCCTGTTCTCTTTCCAGTGACAAATCATAATCTGAACAGACTGAATGATGATGGGCAAACAAAATGGAAGTTTTTTACAAGGTTTTGCACAGTATCTTCTGTATTAGAGAAGTAGGTTGATAATGATCAGCAAGGAGCCAAGAACTTACCATGAGTTTGGCCTGGAATTGTTCCTGTTGCTAGAGTTAAGGCCTTGGGTTGTGAAAACGGTTGGTCTTTTTTCTCAAGTTGGCCATACATGCAGTGCTTTTTACTAGGAAGGGAGATCCTGGGAATGATGAATTAATGCTTCAAGACATGGGGCTTGACACTGGAGATTACTGAAAGCAACACTCAGCTTATAGGTGTTTCATTACCCACTCTAGTGGCAAAAGTTCCCATCAGATAAGTATGTTCGTGGTAAAAGTAGCAGTGATGGAAGGCTTTTCTTTTCCATATGTGAGGGGGATAGACTGGATAATGTTAAAAATTTTGACCAGTTGTTACATTGATGCTTGTTCGCCTTTTGGTGTAGTAATTGCTATGTAGTTTTCGTCTTGATCATTTTTCTTAATGTTTGTATCTCTGTTTATTCAGCTGTGAATTCTTTTGTGAAACTTGATCCTTGTATTCTGTATGATTTTGAAAAAAATGATGAAACTGTCAGTGGTACTATGGAAACTGTAAGTAAATTATGACGTTAAATATCTCATCTCGGTCACTGTTAATGTCATGACCTTTCATTATACAATCTGTGAACTTATTTGATAGGAATTTATTGGAGGAATATGGCCTGATTTAATTTGTTAGCATTTTAACTCCATTCTCTCTTGCACTGATGGGTTTGTTGACAGTGGAAGTATCAAGGTGGCCGATTTGGTTTCTTCATTGTAAATTATTCATTTATCTTTTGCAGGTAGGTGTTATATATGTTTAGGATGTGGGAGAAACATTTACACATTAATTTTAACTACACCAAGTCCCAGAGTCAAACACATAACATAAAACAAGCAAGCAAACCAACACCAGAATTACCATGGGAAGAAATGAGGGAAATGAACAATATTTGTTGAATTGTTAGATGTTAAAATAAGAGTCCTAAAAATGCATAGTTGTCAGTGAATGATTTGCTTAGGTACCTATTTAATATGAACTCTGCATTCTTCAGAGGAAACTTGAGCACATTTATCAGCTTCTTATCAGAACTTTTGAAAAGCAGTTAAGTCTGTCAAATAAAGTCTTGCATGCTATAAGGTTTGAAGTTGGTGAGGCAGCCATGTGCAGTCTGTTTCTTACAATACAGATAAAGTATCCTTTCAAGATAAGAGGTCATTATTTTTTTTATGTACAAAATTATGTTCATGCAGATGAAAAACTAAAAAGTTCTGATAATGTATGGAATAGAACATTTGCACAGCCTAACTCTACTAACTCTTTATTATAGCACAAGTTACAGATTGTTCTCTGCACTTGCCATTGACGATACAGCACAAATTGTGAAGTGGCTTACTTGTTAGCCATTAGCACCACCCCTTCGCCCATGCAGTTAGGGATTTTTTTTTTTCTGTTTGTTTTTTGGTGGTGGTGGGTTTTTTGTTTTTTTTGTTTTTGTTTTTGTTTTTGTTTTTTTGTTGTTGTTGTTTTTTGTTGTTGTTGTTGTTAAGCATGAATCAGAATTGATACTTTGAACCCTTTGACTTCAAGAACTGAAAGTGATTATTGCAAAATAATCAGCAACCTCTTGCGAAAAAAAAAAGTGCTCAAAAGTTTGGAAAAGATTTTTTTCTTCATGGAAAATGAATGGAGAATATAATTATAAGTGTGGTATTGACAGAATGAGATAACTCCCAATCAGGGGAAGAGAATTCAGATTTTTAGAAGAGGGAAAAAAAACACACAAAACATTTTCGGGAAAAAAGGAAGAAAATTTAAGCCTGTTTATTTTAAAGGTGGGAAATAGTGCTTAAATATTAGCAAACATATTTGACACAACAGTCAAGTGCAATTATGTTATATTCCTCCACTATCATGTTGTTTTGAGCATAAACACTAAATATAAACGCCAACATACACCCTCCCACCCAAACACCCACAAACAATATCTCACAATATGTCAGTACAAAAGCTGACTGTGAATGATATTCTGGCTCGAAGCTTTCATCTGGAGGGTTTCATAGTAAAAGAAAACCGAAAAATGAAGGTTTCCAGCTGAATTATTTAGGTATTTTTCTACTCCCACTTCTAACAGTCCCAACCCCTTCTTATTGATGTACTTTGTAGCATGTAATCATCTTCAGTTGATCAACAACATTTCGTGTGTTTTCTGCCACATTTTTATTGTTGCTATTGTTGACATGCGGAAAATATCACTTTCCCAGGCTTTTTAGAACCAGAACTGTTGAGCCTGGAATAGATGGATTCCTGAAATTTGCAGGTGATAATGATGAATCAGTAAGTTCTGAAACATGACAGTAAGACTGGAAAGACAATTCAGTTTTACATTATTTGAAGATTTTTCCCTTTACTAAGTGATTATAAGAAATCAAGGATTGGGTTTGAAGGGAGGGGGGTGGTAAGCTCAACAGCAAGCAGAGTTTAAGGATATTCTTCTCTTTTTTTTCAGATTATTATTATTATTTATTTATTATTATTATTTTGTGTGTGTTATTTTTAAAGACCAGCCATATGGAAGGAAACAAAGAAAACGGTTAAATTGTTTGACTGGGCGACACATGTTGCACCCTGAATGAGGGCTGCTGTGTGCATTTAATAACACAGTGATGAAATCTGGTCATTACATATCATTGTTTGACACCCTCCATGTGGTCATCACAGATGTGCCGTCCTTTCTGAGAGCAGACATTTCACATGGAGATATCTTGTGGTTGGAAAGTAGTACAGGTGAGGCAGTGTATATAAGTGGACCCCCAATCGCCTGTTTTGATAATTTCATGGGACCCTGTGTAGAATCTGTAAACTTGGCTTTACCTCAGCCTACAGCAGCCATTCACATCACAGATTGAAAGAGCTATAAATTCAGCCTTGAATGTGCAAAGACTGGAGAAAATAGTACAAATGTAATGCAGATTAATATGATCATACCACAGAAAGTGGTGATGGTGCTGTCGAAAGGGAGTGGACCAGAGAGCAGCCTGACATCAATGAATTACCAAGGAAAAGCTGACCCTGTGGTAAATCTTCTCCTCATCTTTTTCAGGAGGCATGCCAGGCATGGCTGGTTTTGGAATGGGCAGTCCCGGAGCATTTGGTGCAGCCAGAATGGGGATGCAAGTTCCGGCTCAGGCTGGGAGCTGTGTTGTCCTTGTCTCCAACTTGGATGAAGACGTATGTACCACCAGCTGCATATTCCTGTAATCCCATCCCACATTAAAACCTGGTGCTGTGCATTATCATGTTCACCCTGCAGACATTGCTTTGTGCTTGCGCAGAACACTAGGTGCACAATAGATAGATGCTCTGACAGTTTCACATTGCTTCACTTGAAAGGAGGCCTGTTTTTTTTGTTGTTGTTTTTTCTTCACCTGCAGTCAGGTTGGTTTTTTTTTGTTTGTTATTTTGTTGTTGTTGTTGTTTTTTTGGCTTCCTTTATTTTTCAGGCAGTTTTCAAGAACATTTAACTCTCTCCGGACGAAGGAATGCTCACGCATTCCTACACAAAACGTATTCAGATTTGGATGAAGGAATGGAATAGCATTCTCTGAAAGTAAAATTCCATCATGCGCTGTACACATGATTTTGTGATTAGCCAAGCAGAGTGCGCTATTCTGGGTCACTCCACAATCGAACAGTATGACTGGTCAGTCTGGGATGTGTGGCCCGTCTCGCACACACGCTGACAAAGTCACTGACCGGTCGTCTGCTCGCGTGCCAGCCTGTTAGCAAAGCGGGCTCTTCTCAGAATGTTGTGAAGCGAGCAAGGCAGTGACAACGTTTTAGGGTTGCCGAAGTACTTGAAATGCTACAAACTGAAGGGTCGGACATTGAAGAGGTGGATGATGACGAAGAAGAAAGCAAATTTAATGCAGAAAGCGAGCCTGGGTATGGTGATTCGGGGTGAAAAATTGGCAGTATTTTCTACATATGGCAAAACTGTAAAAATAAGATGAGAAATTTGATTTTTTTTTTTTTATTTTTTTTTTTTAATACATGTAATAGCTCAACACGTAATAAACCAGTTCTGAAAGTTTCATTTTCTTACACAGTATTTTGTATTTTTTTGTAATTTTTTTCCAAACCCTTACAATGGGCCGTCTGTGGGGAAAAGCAAGGGAGAAAACTTGTCGTCCCGAGTGAGTTAATGGTTCATACTTGTAAGAAAAAGGCCTCTGCGCCTCCTATATTTCATTGTAGAGATAATCAGTATAGATGTAGGCTTCAAACTGGCGTCAGAATGATTCACTTGGGTCACAGAGGCATTAACACTGTCCTCCCCCCCACCTGAACCCAGCTTTGCCATTCATTCCATGTATGTAACCAGTGTCCTCTTTTCCTGAAATGAATTAAATTCAGCCACACAGTACTTTCCCACACTCAACTTCATTTTCATGTTTTCATCTCGGGGGGGGAGGGGGGGGGACTCTTTTTCTTTTTTTTTTAATCATTTTATTTTATTAAAAAAATTTTTTTTTTTTAAGACGTTCACCTTGCGCTTCATTTAAATCAAAGCAGGATTATGTAGCGTTTGCATGACGGTTCTCCATTTTCTGCTGGCCAGATTCTCAGGTAGAAGACGGCACAAAGATGGCATGCTTTGCTTCTGGCACAGCAGTAGTATTTGTGCTTACTATGTACAGTCATCAAAAGAGATATTCTACTTGTCTTGGTGGTTGCATGCTGGTTAATGTATATATTTTTGTACCACTGATTTTTACATTTGAAGTGAGTACTGAGGCCTTTTATTTCAAAGAAGTTTGTTCAGACTTTAAGCTTTAAAGACAAACACACTCCATCCCAGTTGATCAAAGCATCATGGTGGGCTTTGTACAGCATTTCATTTCTTTTTGCGAATGATTTTCCAAAAAGTACAGAGAAACTCCCCCACCTATATCAGGTTCCAGGCTTTTTTCTTTTTTTTTTCTTTTTTTTCAGTTTTATGATTCTTTTTGTGGCAGTGTCTTCAGCTTTTAAATGCATTTTTGACAATGGATTCATCAGTACTCATTGAGAAGAGCTCAGTGGTTTACTTTTTCGTAATGGGGTGATATGGTTTTATCAAGAAAACGGCCTCTGAGATGAGGCAAAATTTCCCAAAACAAAAAAGCATGAAGAGCATGTTAGACCAGAAGAAAAAAACCCAACAAAGCATGAAATTTGACCAGAGCTTTTTCTTTCTTTCTTTCTTTCTTTATTTTTTTTATATATATATATTAACGGTATGCTTCTGGTCATTTTGTTGTGCTTTTAGAAGGCCGGTAAGGTCATTGTGATTGTTGTTATCCTCTTGGTGGGGAATTTTAAATTGCAGGTGGTGGTGTTTTGTCACATCCCTGTGAATGCCTTCATTATATCACATATGTTATGCAGTAGGATTAGGGTTGGTCATATATTATTGGCTGTCTCCCTTTAGTTCATTGATGAGAGAATTAGTTCAGTTGCAGGAAGTCTGCTGGCCTGAAGGATGAAAGGTTCTGGATTCATATCACATGAAATTGTGTCCAAATTTTCAGTTATTTGACCTTTATCATTGCATACTGATAGCTATTACATAGCTAGCAGTCTTCTGATTGTGGTTTCTCTTTGCTGACTGAAGATGTTCTGAAGAAACAAATCTTTCAGAATCCTAATTCTACTGCATGAAACAGAATGGGAGCCAGGAAATAGCAGTCAGCTGTTGCATGGGGTTATTGGGCACAAATATCTGTGTTGTGGTTGTCTCAGAAAGTAAAACACGTCCCCTGCACTCCACACATCCATCCCTTTCTGCCTTCCCTTTTCTTTCCCTTTCCTTAACTCCTTTAGGGTTCTGTGCACCCACCCCCTCTCCGTCTATGCTCTAAGTTTATTTGAATTATAAAACTGAAAATGAATATTTCTGGATTTTTACTTTGTGTTTGTGGATTTGTGCAGTCTCACAACATTACCCTGCATATTTTAGAGACGTTCTTCGTTAATGAGAAAGCCATGAACTGTTCGTGTTTGATATTGATTTTATGATGTGACATTGTGTTATGTATCATTGTAATGTGGATTGTGTGACATGCCATTTTGAGCTGGAGGTGTGTTGTGGGAAAAGGGTGAGCGTAGCTAATGAGGATGTATTTTCTCTCTCTCTCGCTCTCCCTGCCCACCCACTCATCCTGGTGCCCCCACGTGGAATCTCTCTCGCTCGGACTGACCTTGACCTTGCTCTTCTTGCTCTGCCTTTCATGCTGTTGCTCTACTGTAGAACGTCTCGACAGACGCTCTCTTTAACCTGTTTGGTATGTGTACATGCACTTTTCTTCATTTAGGATGCTCTACAAAATACTCTTCTCCCAGCAGTTGTGAATTAAATAATTTATTATTTGATAGCTTGTCAGTCATTGCACATCATCATCCTATGTAATGCAAATGTGAATAGCATGTAACAAAAGAAGCAGACTTGTGTTTGTATCTTGCATTGCATTTTACATACACAGGCATTCTGTTTTGTTTGTTTCTACTATTATTTGATAGTATTTGATTAAAATTAAAATAAAAGAGAAGAAACCAGATTTCATAGAGATAGGTGTAAAAGTCGTCATTACAATGTGTCAGTTATCAGTATACTGCTGTCCATATTAAATGTTCTTTGAGTGTGTAGATTGTAGTAGGATTTGCAACATTGTAAATAATATATATTTATATATATGTCTCTCTGTTGAATAAATTTGATACCGTAATTTTGGGAGCATTTGCATTGTTTCATATATCATTGTTTAGGAAACAAAAACACTTATTTTGTGCATAATGTTTAAATTGGCATGTTGTGTCTTAGTGTTCCTCGTGTGACTTTTGATTAGAAATTTCTTAGCTCTGTGTTTAAACGGTAGCAGCTTGAGTGTTTATGTTCAACTTTGTGTGTCGTTTGATGTAGAAGTAGCTTAAATACCAACGTGATATGCACACAGAGAAAGTGGAGCTGTCAGACCCTGTTATCTAATACTTTATGATGCATGACCAGGCGTGTATGGTGATGTGCACCGTGTGAAAATCCTGTTCAACAAGAAGGACAACGCCTTGGTGCAGTTTGCTGATCCCCAGCAGGCCCAGATGGGTAAGATTTCTGTCTACATTTTTTTTTTTTTTTATTAGATTAAGAACTGATTGGGTATTTTTATTTCCTTTGTCATCAGTCCTTTTCTGAAAGTGCAAGTGACATAAATGGGAGTGAGTATGAATAGGGCAGTTTGATGAGAGAGGAAATAAACAGAAAGCTGGTTTATTGAAATTGAACCTTTGCTCACAGATGGTTTCTTGTGAATTGCGAAAGTTGTTGTCCATGTCACAAATTTTGTTACATTATTTTCTTTGGTTACATAACTTACCAGTAAATTCTGTTACATCTGGTGTAGCCAGGAGGAAGGAACAGAATTAGTTATGTGCATCTTTAGGAATTCTCATTGGTGTGTGTTTAAAAGCTTTCAAGTTCTTGCCTGCTAGAGATTAAAATTTTTTTGACCAAGGAAAATGTGATAGTGGAATGTAATTTGCTTATCAGTTACAACTGTTTAGTGTTATTTTGACAAAAGTTCACCTGTCCGCATTAAAGATATCAACATGTCAGTGTGCAAAAGAGCAAAATATTGATTTCAGGCATGAGATTTTTCCAACTATAGTCGGATTTCCAACCAAAAATTGGCTCCAGAGGCCACTTTTGAGATTCGCGTAAATCTGTTGAGAAAATCGGGGGGTGGGGGGTGGGGGGGGTCAGGTTTTTTTCTGACCCACAAAGGTTGCATGAACGTTGTCCGACTGGTCGATCGACAAGACAGACCCACAGCGTTTGCTAAAATACCCCGTGTTAGGATAAGCTAACCAATTGAGAATAAGTGTTCCGTTGCTCCTCTGTCATCATTCAGCATATTCGTATTCGGTCGGGATTACAAAACTCGCTCGCGGGCTTCATGACTTGGAAAGATACCTGATTTCGTCGATCGTCTTCAGTCATTGACAAAATGAGAAAACTCACAAAGGATTAGAGGATTTTTGCAGCAGAGATCGATAAAGAAGTGAATAATAAGTGGAACTGGTGTCTGGCCAAGATGAGATCGTGAAAATAGAAGTGAAGAACAAAAAAATAGCTTTACGGGTAGGCGATGCCATTCACAAAGTTGACACCGCGGGCAAGGCCAAGTGTGATTGGTGTCAGATTGTACGGGTGTAACTCTTCAGTCTAGGCATGTAAATCTGTTTACAGATTTGCATTAAAAATGGAGCATCCGTTTTCTAGAAGAAAGAAAAAGCCAATGGGCCCTTCTTTTTCGTTTACCGATCTGTCAAAAACGAAAACGGAATGCTCTTCCGAAAGCGTCAGTTGTTGACCCCTTGAGAGGCGATCCAGTAACTTGTCAGAGCACCAAAATCGAAGTCAGAAAGTTTCTTATCGGTCGATTGAAGTTGTCAAAATGCCGATAACGAAAGGCGATCCCTACATGGCACGCATGTTGATATCACTGTGAAAAGCACACACGCACACACATGCGGTCGATCACACACACACACACACACACACACACAGACATGAGAGTGTGCGCGTGCGCGCGCACACACACACCAACACCAAAAAAAAAAAAAACCCACCAAAAAAACTTAACTTCCACGCACAGATACACATAAATGCCAGTGCACGCAATCTCCATCAGTTCCTGTCAGGCCACAAGGGCTGTGGGTACGCGCGCACGTACGCACGCTCGCTCGCTCACTCACTCACACAAAGGGTTTAACACAGAGTTGTATTTAAAGCACATAAATGAACTTTAACTCTTTCCTCCCATGTCCTGCCCGACCCCTGTTCTCAATCTCTTTGTCTATCTCTCTTTCTCACATACACACACAGCGTTGCATTGAAACCACACATACGCACGTGCGCATGAGACAGTTTTGAAAATCATGCCCCCAAGGCTGACTTTACAGGTTTGGAAGCAAAAACACTAGTTTTGGAAGAATTGGACTGATTTTTTGTCTTCTGTGGGTTGGAATACCTCAGCAGCATTGGTGGCCCACAAGTGCAGATTTTAAGGTTTGAAATTGAGAAAAACCTTCAGCTTCAGGGGGCTTCGCCCCCAGACCCCCACCAGAGGCGTTGCCCCATGGACCCCCCCCCCCCACTGGCCCCCCACCTTTCAGACTCAATCACAATTTCCCAATCTCATGCCAGCAGTTAACTGATCCAAGTTTTAGTTTGAATTGTTTTACAGTAAATCGCTTTGAGATGAGTTATGAGGAGAACAGAATGGATAAAAGAGATATGTTGCTTAGTGCATTGATACTTGTGTGCAGCCATCACATACTTGGACAAAGTGAGAGTGTGGAGCAAGAACATCCGCGTGGCTCAGTCTCGTCACAATGTTGTCCAGATGCCAAAGGAGGGACAAACTGTGAGTTCACTTTTGTCATGAACATAAAATATGTCACAGACACTGCCTAAAATTATATGCATATACACACTCCCTCTTTACGCCTCATTCTGACTGATTTACAGGTCCTGCTTGACTCCACAGATGTGTTGCAGTACTAAAGTAGCAATGACGTCCCTGGGGGTTGAAATAAAATTTGTCTTTCAGAGCCATCATTTGAGGAAGGTTGAGATGAAGTTATTTGGATACATAATGTTTACTGTGTCTAAATGTTTGTAACTTGATGAAGTTAAGTGTCAAAGAGTTCGGTACTGGTCTTTTTTTGACAAGAAGGGGGAGTACAGTTCGTAATTTGTTGCATAAAGCTGTATTTATTATCATTATATTCATTTGTCACAACGGATATCTCTGTGTGAAATTCAGGCGGCTCTCCCCAGGGAGAGTATGTCACTTCAGTGAGAGCACCACCCTTTTTTTTTTCTTCTTTTTTTGGGGGGGTGTGGGGGGGTAATTGTTTCTGCCTGCTAGTGTTTTTTGCTATCAACATGGATTTTTCTACAGTTAGGGACAACCCTTATGTGTAAGGAAGAGAGAATCTTTGCAGTACAGAACTGAAACTGCCATAAGTTGTTCATATCTCTTTCTCATGCCCCCTCACACCCTCTCTGTATCTCTCTCTCTCCCGCCTATCCCCTCCCATCCCATCTTAGTTTATTTTATTTTATTTATTTATTTATTTTAATATTTACTAACAGGATGCTGGTCTGACCAAGGACTATGTCAACTCTCCGCTGCACAGATTCAAGCGTCCAGGATCCAAGAATTGTCAGAATATTTTCCCTCCCTCAACTGTCCTGCATTTGTCCAACATTCCGTAAGTAACCCTTTGATGTGTAAACATGAGGGCAAATGCTTGCAGTGATGCAAGTGCATCTGGATATTCCTTAAATTTGGTTTTCAAGTGTGTATGTGTTCTAGATTATTGCTGTATTTAATGTTGTTTGTGTTCAAATGTTTTATTTGGTTTGCAAAGTCAGTTTGGTGAATAGATACTAAAGGTCATGAGATCATGTCTAGATTACACTGTCTACACTGTTGATATCTTCACTGCATGTGAACAAGTAATTTTTGTGGTTTAAGATAAGAGTTCAAATAAACTTGAATAATTATTCATGTAAATAACAATTTCCAGATCTGTGCTATTTAAAATCTCGTCATATTATTTGTGTTGTGAGACTTACAGAACCATTTGCAGGTTCCAAGTGGAACATTTGTGATAAAGACAAGAATACATTTGGGAGAAAAAGATTTACAACTTAGATTTGAATTGATGCTGGCTGCCTTCGATGGAAACATTCGCATTCCAGCACAAAACTTTCACTGATAAAAACGCATTCTAAGTGTTAGCAAATTAAGAAATGAAACTCGTACGATACGATCCATATGATTTTTATGGTAAACTGTTAGTGAATGACTGTTATATGACTGTACTGTACCTGTCCCATCCCCTTTCCCTCATCATTTTTCATGTGAAAAAGCCCTGTTGAAGTTGAAAACGCACAGATTATTTATTCACCTTAAATTTGTGTCACTTGTACCTGCCTGCATGTTTTAGTGAAAACTGGTGTTCTGCAGATATTTTGTCTGCTCTTGTTATTGTGTTGTTAGTATTATGATTTCCATCTTTTGTTCTATCTCAGTATACTACACTGTAAATAACAGGTGCGGGTTTTAAAAGGCTTGACTATTGTAAAAAAAAAAAAAAAAAAAAAAATTGTGCTAGGATAGCTGACAGTTTGGTCAGCGAAAAGTTGGTGGGCATTTATTGAGCTTCAGGCGCTGTGCAGTTGTGTAGTAAGTATAGTTGATACGGTGTCACCACCAGAAGTTAAAAGATGCTTTAACGCTTCCTATCACCAGGGATGCTAATTTTCTGATTTGAAAAATTATTTTTTTAAATGTACTTAATAGATTAGATGGAAAGGTGGGGACCTGTTCCTGTGTGTGTTTTTGTGTGTTGGAGGGAGAGGGATTGAAGAATATGTACTTGAGGTTGTTTAGAATCATTGGGTTTTGGGGGGTTGTTTTTTTATGTGCTTTTTCAGTTTCAAGATTAATGTTCTGTTTTTGTATTGTGACAGAGCATCAGTGACTGAAGATCAGATCCAGAACTGGTTCTCGGATTACGGCACTGTCAAGGGCTTCAAATTTTTCCAGTAAGTCTCTCTCTCTCCTCTCACTCTCTGTTTCTCTGCCTCCATCTTCTTTCTTGATAGGTTTTAGATATTGCCATATGACAACTGATTATAACTAGACATCTTCCAGTCACCATCTTTTAGGATTGACATTCCAGTTCAAACGGATGTATCTAGTCTGAATGACTGTGCATATAGATATGCAACAGCATGTAAACATGAATACATGTTTTATGTAACGAGTGTGATTTGTGTATACCCTTTTTGCTCTTTAAAAAGAAAAGTATATATTTAAAATGAACAGAGTGGTGCAGTTGTTGGAAGAACTTTACAGTGAGAGGATCGTGTTTCACAATCTGACCTGTATGGTCTTGTCTCACAAAACGAGTTAACATCGACCAGTGAACATGCTCATCTGCATCAGCCATTACTGGAGCATTATGGTGTCACCTAAAGTAATGTGTGGAAGAAATGGACATGTTTGTTTTCTGTTGGAAGCCATGCAGTTATGTCATTTTTAATTTTCATATGGTTCTCTTTTCTGGTCCATTTTAAGGAACAGGTACTTGGCTGTAGACCTGTATCTAAACTGTAATTTATATTTTGACTTACAGGAAGGATCGCAAGATGGCACTGATTCAGATGGACAACGTTGACGAGGCTGTTCACGCTCTGATTGTAAGTGTGTGTGTGTAGAAAAGAGAGGGCAGAATTATGTTGGTCTTTTATGAATGGCCAGTCTTCCCACGCAGGTTGAACCATGGCTTGTATGACTAAATGTATTGCCCCCCACTCTGACTTTTTTATTGGTCTCCAAGGAAGCTGTCTCATTTGGTTCTGAGAACTCTGCCAGCAGCACCCATATGGTCCTTTATTTTTATTGTTAATTCTTTTTGATAAAAACCAATCAGTTCTAAAAGTGATGAGTGCAATCCCTGAAACAGCTTCTTCAGTTTTCTGACCCAAGTTGATGAAAGTTCATCCTTATAGAAGGCTGGAAATATGTCTCATTGGTTTTATTGGTATTGAGAAAAAATGGCACAAATGCTTTAACTGCTTATTTGCCTTTAATCAGATGTGTGGGTTATTTTTTGTTTGTTTGGATAATGTTTTTTTGTTTTAGTTTGTTTTTAATATATAGTTTCTCATTTGATATGCATTCAGCAAAAATCGAACCGAGATGGAAACAGAAGTCTATGGTCTGTGATGGATCATAATGACTCTCTCACACAGATGCATATATGTATATGAAAACATGGATTGAATGATAGTGGTACACTTAAAGTATGGCAAATTTCATTGCAGGGGATGCACAACACTCAGCTTGGGGAGAACAGTCATCTGAGGGTCTCCTTCTCCAAGTCAACCATTTAAACAGCGCCGCCCAAGCAGCCCAGAAAAGTGCAGACATTTGTCATTTGTCATCTACAGCATAGCATTGATACAAAGACTTTAAAGCCCAGGGAATCTAAAACTGAACAGTTGATCTGAGCTCATTTAGTTTTTACCAAGGCACAGAAAACATGGCCTTCCACATGGCAAGAGTAGCATCCCCAGTTTTAATTGTGGCACCTTCAGCAGCCAGGCTGATTTGTTCTTTTCTCAGCAATGTTGGAGTTTTAAGTGCCTTGTTTTCTTTTTTTCTGGGTTTTTTTCTTCTCTCTCCCCTTTAGATTAATAACTTTGTTAGGATCATTATTTTGCCATGTGCAGCAGAAACCTTGCCATGAATATGAATGGTTCACCTCCCTTTAGAATACCATGACTGCCTGCATAATGGGAACATGCTCCAGCAGGACTTAAATCTGAGGCAGTATGACCTGTGGTTTTCTTGGTGATTTCTTCCCTCATTGTTTGTCAGGAATACTGCAATATTCTTGTGGTAGCCAAAAAACAGTCGGGGATTTTGATGATTCATTTTCTTTTCAGAATTTAAAAACCAACCTACCAAACAAAAACAAAATGTCAAAAAGAAATATAAAATGGAATTCACAATGAGATGAAACATTTCCAAAAATACCTTGTGCAAACACACTTCTGATCCACTTTGTATTGTCTGGAAATGTTTCATTTTGTACCTAATGAACATATTTGCATAAATCATATCTTCATTTCTTCCCTCAGTTTTGAAGAGCACCAGTGGGGATGTGCAGTAAAGTGCAGACCAAAATGTTTCATTGTATTTTCTGAGGTGACCACATATTTTTTCTGTATTCTTTCCTTTTCTTTAACTTTTTTTTTAAATATAATTTTTAAGTTCCTGTTTGAAAAGAAAAGTGTGTGTGGATGTGTGTTTCAAGGCAGCAACAGCACATTTAATTACTGAAAATTTTGGTTTGTGTATTACAGTTGAAGGGTTTTGAGGGTTTTATCAGAAAGACACTTTTGTTGTGTTATGGGGTTTTAAAATCCAGTGATTTTTTTTCCCCTAGGTCTTCTTAATTCTGTGGGAACTAAATGTTTCAATGTTATGTTTAAGGGAAACTTTGTGATGTAAAATTATTTGTGTAGTAAAGGATGTGATGTCAAATTATTTGTGTAGTAAAGGATCTTTGAATTAACAATGCCTCAAAATGATGGAAAGGGTGGCCCAGTCAAAAGTTTTGGGTTTTTTTATTTTTTTATTTTTTTTTAAAATTATTATAAATGTACTGAAGTTGTTTTGACAGAGAGTGAGATACATGTTTGTTTCCTGGCACTAGAAATATAGATGACAGAAGTTCTTAGAATTTCCCTGTCACGCAGATTGCTCTTGTTTATTCCATCTATCTCTCCATTTTTTGTGACCATAAATTTCTGCAACAATCAATTTGGAAATCCTTTCGGTGACCCCTTCACACCAACCTCTTGTATGCAGATTCACCTCCAAATGAAACAGATTATGGAAGAGATGAAGCAAATAGGCAGTTAGCAGTCAGGCTCTGCTTTAGTAGTGTGAGCTGGAAAAAGGGGGAAAAATTAACGGTCCAATTTTTATCCAACTTTTGTGGCTGTTAGGCCTAGGATGAAGAATGTATAGTGATTGGGAACAGAAAAACCCATGGAGCAAGGGGTGGTTGGATATTGGCTGAAGTTTGATGTTATGTTGATATGTGTTTATCACCTGTAAAATCATCCATTCATGAGTTACCAATAATATCAGTAGAACAGTTGTGTTTTTGATTGGGTTTTTCACCCCTTTCCCTTTTATTTCTCAACAGTTAAGTTCATTATGTGTGACTTACTGTATATATGTAATCCAATTCCCACACTTTTCATCTTGGCTCTAAGAAACTCTCCAGACAGAAGGTTTAAAGATCAGGGTGTTAAATGTGCGAATAACACAGTGTGTAACTTCTTGTTCACTCGTATTTGTCTTTAGTGTGAAGAAAGTGGCAGTCTTTTTATGATAGCAATGGTTGACATCTCTGCTTTCTGTTGAGACTTCTGTCTTATCCCAGCATTTGCAGTACACGCTTCCATTCTCAACTTGGACAAAATAGATCAGTACATTGCCACTCTGTACACTTGGCATTCCATTGCTACCTTTTTTTTCTTCTTTTCGATAGATTTTTTTTCTTAACACAGCGCATCAACTGAGAGGAATATTTTTCATCCTCATTGATTAGATGTGTGTGCATCTGACATGCATGCATATTTACTCAACCATGCAGTAGTACATTTTCATTTGCTTCCCAAATCTGTTCTTTTCTCATTCTGAGCAAAGGGCAAACTTCTTTGCCTTTGCCTTTATGGGCGTGGTCCTTGAACATCCTCGCCACTCTATGTGTGTTGTGTATTTTTCTTCTTGGTCTTTTGTGGGTTTCTTTCCTGCTGCTGCTGTTTCTTGTTCTTTAGCTATTGTTATTTTCTATTGATTTCTTCTATGTAACTTTTGAATAAAAATATGTTTGTGGCTAGTTTTGAAACTTTTCAGTCAGGTATGGTTGGTTGATCAGCATCTGAATTGACCAGCTGTGCATATTCTGACTTTGTGGACTGAATGTCTTTTGCAACCATTTGATACGCTCTGAGCATTATGAAGCTCAGAGAGAAATGTTAGCATGTGCCACTTTTGGTTTTTTTCCTTTTCCTTTTTGTGACAGTGTTACAGATAATTATTATCTGGGTGTTCGTGTGTTTTATAGACTTCAACACAGTGTAGAGTGTCTAGTTTTTTTTTGTCCTTTTTTTTTTTTCTTTTTGCCTTTCTGTGTCATCAGAATTCATGTATATGGTTATTGCCTGGAGAGATTTGATTGGGTAATGATGGCTCATGTCCAAGATATAACTTTTTTTTCTCTTTTGCACACAAGATCAAGTTCTGGAAATGGGAAAACATTTGCAATTACCTGTTTTCAGATATATACACACACAAAAACAATCTATAGATTTATTTGTTAACCTTACCCCATCACTGGTCAAGTTATATCCCATGCCAGTACTTAAGCTTGCACATAAACTACCTTTTTTTTTTTTTTTTTTTTTTTTTGGCATTGTGACCAGCTTGTGAACAGTTTGACCTGAAGGCCAAATGGCAGTATACTGTTTGCATGAAAAATGGATCCTGCAACTACTGTTATGTTTTTCATGTATGACATTTGATTTATGCATGTGGATACAGGAAAAACAAGAGAAAGATAGTTTCCTTTATTGATAGTGTAATGGTCATACCGAATTCATGTGCAAGCTACAAATTGTGTAGTATGAATAACAGTTGCCAAGACCACTGTTTGGCGTACAGGTTTAAACCTGGCCAGGCTCATGTAATTTTTTTTTTTTTAATTAATTTTTTTATTTATTCATTGTATGTGCCTATCCAAGGGATCAAATTTCATCTGCAGGAAATATTTTTGTACCCTTTGTGTTTTTCAGAGATCATTTCTGTTAATGCAAATTGTAAACATTATCAGATTTTACGAGGACATTGCAGCCTTACATGAAGACATGCCTCACAGTTTGAACCCAGGTTGTAAAATAACCACTTGAGGGAGAATAATTTAAAATTGACGTTGTTTATTGCAGTCATTTTGATATTATGGTTTTGTAATAAAACTTTCAGACCTAACGTGTGATGTCTAAAGTGAACTTTTTTTCCAAGCTCTGTCCACTGTTACTATTCTACTTGAGTTCTCAGCTATCACTGTTCTTCAGAATCTAATCTTGGCTATTCTCTGGGCTATATTTGCTGTATATATTTATATATGTTTACACCTTTTTTCCCCCTTCTGCTTAGCATTCACTTTTTCTCTGTATTTGTTAATTGATACTTTGTGTTATCTTGTTCCTTTGATGACTCAACGTTGAACGGTTGAATATTTGTTTTGCCACCTTGTATTCCTCAAGGAACTCCCTCCTCCACCCACCCCCCTTTATGGCTGTCTAGCTTGGCTCTGTGTAGTGACTAATACTATCTACTGTGTGTTGTGTATGTTTAGCTTTAGCCACCATCTTTCTCATGCTTCATGAACTTGTCTGGCCATGGGTCAATAAACTTTCTGTTCTGCACTCTTCTCCTCTTTCCTGACTCTTCTCTGATCAGATTCATACACCACTGACTTGGTTTAATATAGTTTACAATCACAATAGTAGTACCACAAAAAAGAAAGGATACCAGAGGTGAAGACGGAATTGTTTCCTAACTGTTCAGTCACACATTTCCCAAACATTGTGTTCTGTCACACAAACTGTACATGCACATGTCTTTCACATTACCTGGTTATCTTAGTAGATCCTGGTAATGAACGGGCCTTACCACTTTAAAAATTGTATTTCACCCACACAATATTGCCTAACTAAATTACCTTAACACCAATAACATGGCTTGAACTGTGGAATCTTTAACCCTTTTGCTGCCAGGAAAATAAGATTTAAGTGAAATCTGTTTGCCAGGGTTTTTACACAAAAAACGGGTATAAATTTTCAAAAAATTCTGTGCTCTTTGTTATTGGAGAAAGACCCATAAAAGTATATTTTTTCTGAAAGATAAATGAATAAAGAACACAAAAACACATGATGTTTTCCCATTTTATGTATTTTTAGTAGACATGCTGTTGTTTTGAAATCAGCATTTTGTTTTTTGTCACATTTTCAACTTGTTCATTACTAACATTAGTCAGGTATTTTGCACTGAAATATATTTTCTGGACAAATGGATATCTGCATACACAAAATCATACTAGAACCACAAAAAAAAAAAAAAATGCATTGTGACTTCTCCAAGTGATAATGTGGATGAGAGGCCACGCTCGCTCAGTCTCCACCCCCCCCCCCCCACCCCCCCTCCTCTTCACCCCTCTCACACGGTCACTTTATCCAGTTCTCATCAGATCGCGTTGACTGAGTGCCAAGAAAATTGCTCACACTGTGCTGCTAATAATTCACTCACTTTCTGTCTGCTAAGGTTTGCACAGCCGGCATCAGTCACTGATAGTCGTATCTTGGCTACTCTCTTGATTGCTCCCTTTATTTTCTATCAAATCATCCTATAAATGTTCATCACTGTCTTCTTCGAGTTTACGCTTCAATTCTTTCTGAGCATCAGCAAAAGAAAGCAATCTTGGTTGATTTAGTTCGCTACGATCGCATGTCTTGAGCACGGCGTCAGTCTGACATTTTGTTGAGTGAGCGAGGAGAGGAGCCAGGCAAACACTGGGACAGTAACCCAACCAAAACGTTCAAATAAACAACTGCCTCATGACGTAGATGGGGTTTCTAGCTATGAATAGAATCCACAATGATTCCCCAAGCTAAAGCTACCAGTATTTTTGTCAACGAACTGAACGCAAAGCAGGGAAAAGTCCGAATATTTCGATGAGTTATCTCCTCATTGTGGCAGTGAAGCGTACATGCTTGCCATGACGAGTTATCTCGTCATATAGGCAGCCTAGGGGTTAAGAACGTTTGTTAACCAATAGCTGTATTGCTTATGTGGATAGGGGATGGGGGAGCTTCTTATTTTGAAGAGGAATGCTTTCAGATCTGCAGGTGTTTATTTAATTGCAGAGTTTGGAGGATTTTGCTATCAGTCAGCCAGTTATGACAGTCCAGTCCCATCAAGTACAAACTGAAGTCAAGTAGAAGAGAAAAAAAAAAGGAAGAAAAAAAAAGCTAATAATTATTAGAATTGAAGGATGTCAGGATTTTTTTTTTCCACTTTGTTTTGTTGCACGAGGTGTTGGCTTTTAACAGTACTAGTGCTGGAAAAGAGCTGCTGTATAGTAGGATCGAGGTAGAAGCTTTTGATTAGGCATCACATGATAGACATTTTGTGATTCTGTTCAGATTGCTGTGTATAACACCACTAACAGGCATATGACCCAATTACATGTGAACTCTTTCAATACAATGTTCTGCATGCATTCTCTGATTGATGACAACATGAACATTTTTTTGGGGGAAAAAATCATAAATGAAACATCAAAAGAAAGTGATAAATTTCATTGTGGTTTATCCATCAGGCCTGCACCTACAGTAATGCAGTAACATCAATTATGTCACCAATGTGGACCCCTCTTTTGGAAACTTCTTTCTTTAAATATTTTGTGTCTTCCCACTTTAACAGGTTTAGGACATAGGCAAGAGGTGCTGGAGTTCATGTTTTCCAAGTAAATGATTACATTGTCACACAAGATCTCACTCCACATGTGCTTGCAGGCACACACATACACAAGATAATACTTGTACGTGATAGTGAAAATTCTCTAGAACGGTATTAACACTTCAGGGACTTAATTATTCAATAGATAAGCATAACAGTTAATGTTTTAAAAATGTATTGTGAACAGAGCATTAGTGAGGAGACTAGGACCCAGCATTGGACATGCATACCTTCATCTGCAAATAAATTCTTGTCCGAAAGACACAGCAGCAGGCATGTGCATCACTACTTCACCCGTTCCCTCCCAACCACACCATATTTGACTAGTGTGACTGATACTGCATGCCATGTTACTCCAAGTGCATCACCCACGTTCAAAAAGACTGATTTTGATCTGAAGCATTCATTCGACAATGATTATGAGTGTGTATTCAAGAAACTAAGAAATCGGGAGGATGCATGTACACACACCTTATATTGTGTAGCTTTTGCTCATACAAACATCAAGTGTTCAGAAGAAAGACTTGGGATTTTCATCTGAATCACACATTTGTCAATGTGTGAGTATATTCAAGAGATTATCAAATCAGCAGAATGCCCTATCTTGTGTGGCATTTGCACATACACACAAACATAAAACACCATGCAGGTTATTGCCCAGTCTCACCTGGCCTGTGCTGCCAGCTTCAGGATCATGTACCATCTGACACATTCACCATGGTTTCAGTGTGAAAAAAAGAGATCTGGTCAATCATCAGTCTGGACAGGAAAACCAACCCAATTTTGGACTTCTCAAAGGCTTCTCTAGAAAGCTTAACAATTTTTAGGTCCATTAAGATGAATTGGGATCTTATGATGGGTCCGGTTAGAACATGGGTTTTCTGGGGAGCATCAGACCATGCACTGGTTGTGAAGAATGTTCCACAGGGTACCATAAATGATTTTCAGTAACTACCCTCCTAAACTGAAGTCTGACATATGATCTTTACACACTAACATTTTTAGCCAGTGAAGGAAAATGTGGAATTGAATTTCATCCCAGAAACGCATCATTCCAACTGGTGTTTGATTGCAGGAACTTTTCCTTCCAACAGAAGTACCTTAGTACTGACATGACAAGAACTAGAATCTACAAGACACGTGTGGACCACATAATATGAAGGGGCAACTGCATGATAACTCCTCAAGGGAAAGACCAGAAGACAAACTCAGATACGTAAATACCTTGTTAAGATCTCACATAGGATACTCTCAATTTAGTCTTGAATTTAGTCAACCCTTGGTTGATTCATCCCGTCAAGCCAGCGCAAAGAAGATGTGCACGTTATGACACAAGCAACTACGACGATAAATGCAACAAACATGCTGTGTATGCTGTTCAGTAACATTTTAGAATGTTGAAGAACCAGAGGCCAGGTGGTTATGCTTCGCATCAACATGAACAACATGGCTGGCGTTTAGCTGATCCAGAGTATTACCTGTTCGACTGATAAAGCCGGCTGGAAAACATGCCTTTAAAATCATCCAAATAACATGGCAGCAACGAGTAATTTTAAATACAGATTTTCCCACTCATTTGTCATGGCATTCCTTCCAGTTTCTGTAGCTGGGGTTTCTGGCTTGCCATATTTCAAACTGGAGTTCTCCAATCTTTAATTTTCGTCAGCAGGAAGGTCCACTTGCTCAAGCTGTTCCGGACAGGGTTTGAGTGTAACGACCTATCGGCACTCACCCATCAGGCCAAGCTGAGGTTTTAGGGTCTTAGTGGTGTTCATTCATTGGAGGCATGGTTGTTGGGAAAGATGTTCGGGGTCACGTCAACTTTATTGTATCTCAAGAGAAATTACCACGTGGACATGTAGCCCACAATACAAACATACGAAATGCATTCAAAACACGTGTATATGTTCAAGAATTCATAGAGATTTCAAAGAGTGGATGAGACCTGACCGTCTGTGGGTGACGTTTTGCTGGTGTTTCAAGGAGGACGTCCTGGGGTCTTGATTGTGCCTGTAGGGATCTTAAACCCCAGATTGCGTTGTGTTTGCCAGACATTTGAAAATGTGCTGGCGTAATGCCATTGCTCGCCATCTTCCCTCTCTCCCAACTTACACACACTCTATCTCTCAGTTTCTCTCGCTTCTGATGGGAACTTGAAAGCACGCATTTTCTGTCTTTCTTTTTTAATATATTTTATTTCAGTTTCATTTATGGTGGGTGTTCGCTCGATTGCAGATTTATAAAGATATTCTGCACACACACACATGCACCCTCACGCCATTCAAAGCACTTGCTGAACTGATGACACACCAAGGGAGATAAGGCTAACATTTATCTGTTCAAAGCAGACAACAGTTTTACGACTTCAGGTCAGACAAGTGATTTTGTGAAACAGTTGTTGAAAGTTTCTTGCAGGTGGGGGTGGGGGGAAGTCTCGCTTTCAAACAGTCACTGCTGCGAACGCGTTTCTCTACAATCACTATTGACTCCGAGTAAAATCATTGTGCTTCCTCTGCCAGAATCAGCTTGCCAGTCTCTTCAAAGCAAACTCAGTCACTTAGTCAAGTATTCACCGCAACAGAAACGTGTCGAAGTTCAGCGAATAATCCAAGAACTGAGTAAGCTTATAAGGACTCTCTTTTAGCCTTCCTTTTTTTATGGTGTGTGTGTTTGTGTGTATGTGTGTGTCAGTGCGGCACGCACACGACTGAGAGCGTTGTGTGTGTGGCATACAAGTGAAAAACAAACGAGTGAACAAATAAATAAGTAAACAATGGACATAAAACGGCAACAAAACTGAACTCAAAAGAATAAAGTAGACAAAAATATACAAACAAACGATATATATATATATATGTATGTATGTATGTATACATATAAATTTTTCTTCCGTCAAATTTCACCCCTCCTCCAGCCTCGTGTGCCCAGTTTCCCCCAACTCACCATTCATCCACACCTCCCTCCTTTTCTAAACGGTAATACTCAAATCTATACATTAATACTCTAACAAAATGTCTTCTGTTCTCGATATGTGTGACGGGACATAAAACAAAATTCCTCAGTCCTCTTCCTACAAATAAAAGAATTATAGAAAAAAGGGAATAGCGAATGGTCGGTTGAAGGTGATACGGCCCGCAGACTGAGTGTATTGTAGGTATATCTCTGAGTTGGTTTTCTTTTTGTTGGCGGGCTTGATGCGTGTCTGCCTGTGGAATCTTGCAGTCTATACTAATTGTCAGCTAAAAAAAACCAAACAAACAAACAAAAAAACTGTGTTGTCATGTTGGATTTTTGTTGTTGGTTTCATGGTCATTGTGAACTCACCCATTTAGTTACGGTTCATTGGCTTCCCGTGGATTAATTCTTTATCTCACGTGCACCGACGCATGTTTTACAAGGGGATTGACACTCGGCAACAGAAAATCGAACATACAGGTGGCTAGGAACTTTTTTTGTACACACGCCATCATCTGTTCTTTTGCTCGCTTTCTCGGATCTGACTGCTTGACTTCATGTCTCGACATTGGCAGAAAACACACTCAAGAAAGGGAAAGCAGGAAACAGTCACTGTCATGTCCGCAGTTTATCGTTTCCCAACAACAGAAGACTAAGCACAGGTGCATTCAAAAGATTAATTTTGAAATTTCATTATCGTTTTCAGTTGTCATTGATTGTTCTAAATCTCAGACCTTCGTCATTGCGTTCTACCACCCACGATCCGTCGGCACTATTCAGAAACATGCAGTCATCAGTGACTGATTTGGAATAGATCATAGACATTTAGTTTCTGCATTGCCATTGTGAGAAGCGAGGGATGAAGCTGAAATATTGTTGGTGTGGGACCCGGGCTTCAGGCCTCTCAACGTTCCTTCGGCACGTCTCAGCCCGGGTGGAGGCATAGCGCCAGACTCTGTGGCCTCTTGTAACTGCAACTTGTATACCTAACCCATTCGTTTTGAGTTGGGACTGACCCATTTGTCCACCCGTCTCTCTTCCACATCACTGCTTTTAGTTCTCTCTGTTTCATCCGTTGCCCTCCACCTCGTAGCTTCACCACCACCCTCTCCCCATCCTCCAAGAGTTTCCAGACCTTGTGCAGCATGTGAACTTTGACAGGGGCATGCCCGTTATTCTTGGAAACTTTAATATTACTGACACCACTTCCACTGAGTTCATTCACTTGTCTGATATCTGTGTCTCAGGATTTCGATTTGGAGCAGTTGTTAATTTCTCCCACCCACAGGCACGACCGTACCCTGCATCTTAGGCTGATAATAAGGATGGTTTTAATCCAAGTTAGACCAGTCAGATCACTAATGGGTCATTGCCAGGTTTAATGTCGTCGCTCGTTTGCATTCTCCAATCTGTGCCCGTCCTTGCCGTTTGCAGAGCTAAGTTTCCCATCTGGGCAAAGTGAAATATACTGTCTTCCCCTATTCTGTTCCCCGTTCAGATCGCCTTCAACATTTTTTAAAGATTATTTTTGGAACAAGGTCCGTACCATTTCTGCTTCTCTGCCACCTGTGTCTGATCCGTATTATTCACTGTCTTTCCTGCGTTTCTCTGACAAAAATCAGGTTTGCATGTCTGACCATTCTGAACGACTCCAAGACATCATGGCATAAACACAGTGCATCATAGTAACCGTAAACTGAAAGTAAATTATGCAGATAAACAAAAACTGGTGATCACAGTCTTCAGACGGCAATGGAATATCCCTCCCACCCTCCCATCAGTCATTGAAGTAAATCAGAATAAATTTCCTTGTTCGACTTGGAACACAAAATGGTTGTGTATACATAAAATGTGGAAGTACCTTCATGGTAGAGATGACTTTGGGTGGAACGGAATGCCCAGGACTCATAGATTGGTCACCCACACTTCAAGAAGCCTCTATGAGAGAAGCGTCGTTCCATTGTGACAATCTACCCCTTCCAGGTAATCTCTAAAACCAAGGTACTTCAGCATTTTGTGTGTCAGTCCAGAGACCGGCAGTCTCTCAGGTGATTATTTTGCTTGCGTACATTTTATATGTAGTGTCCGTTTGGTGACTGAGAAAAGCGAGTAAATGATTGATTGTATTGTATTACTATTTTGTCACAACATATTTATTTGTTGTTCAGTGACTGGTGCATCATAATGCCCTGTCAACTGTCCCCCCTACGCCTACCCCCTCACCCTCCCCTCCGCAAAAAAAGAAAAGAAAAGAAAAGAAGAAAGAAAAAAAGATGATATGCGTGTTCCATATGAACTTTAACAGGTAGACAGATAGAGACTTACGGCTGTGCGTATTTGTGTATGCGCGCGTGCGCGCATGTGTCTTTCCCTTTTCTGTCTAGGAGAGCAATGGTGAGCCCCCATGGTCGCATGAACGCTGGTTCGGGGTGGTCTCTGTGATCAATCAATTACCCATGATGACGATCCATACCGCCGGTAATTTCTTGTGGGGAAACCAGCAGCGGTCTGTGAAGGGCACTCGCGTGCTCAGAGGGGTGCTACGTAGGTAACAAGTCAGGCACTCTTCTTTCCGCGAGCGTGAAATTATTCAGAAGCAGAAGCTAGGTCAGAGTGAACAGGATACGGTCACGAACTTTCATTCACGTCCGTGGGCACGGTCCGTGTCCCAGAAATTGTTGTTTGTATTGTTGTTAACAGTTAGTATTAGCTTTGGAACTGACTGAAGTGATAGAATTAGAAATCTTCTGCTTCTCGTTTTACAATTACGAGTACTGTATCTGACATATCTATAAATCTCTGTCTTTCTGTCTGTGTGTCTGTCACTCGCCCCAGGCTCTCTCTCCTTCAGTCTCCTTTTGCTCCCTCTCCTCCTGTGAGGTCTGCAGGTCTGTTTCTCTGTCACTCTTTTTCGCTCCCTTTCTCTATCATTTTGGCCTCTGTGGTGTGTGTGTGTGTGTGTGTGTGTGTGTGTGTGTGTGTGTGTGTGTGTGTGTGTGTGTGTGTGTGTGTGTGTGTCAGTGTGTATGTGTGTGTGTCAGTGTGTGTGTGTGTGTGTCAGTGTGTGTGTGTGTGTGTGTGTGTGTGTGTGTGTGTCAGTGTGTGTTGTGTGTGTGTGTGTGTGTGTGTGTGTGTGTGTGTGAGAGAGAGAGAGAGAGAGAGAGAGACAGAGACAGAGAGATCACCGATAGATTGAATCATACCAATTCCTTTGTAAAATGTGTGTTTAGTGTGTGTGTGTGTGTGTGTGAGAGAGAGAGAGAGAGAGAGAGAGAGAGATTCGGATGGTTTATTCAATTAGAAAGAGAGAGAGAGAGAGAGAGAGAGGAAACACTGCATACATATAATTCCAATAAAGATCAAACCGATTCGAAAACCGCCCGCACACCCAAGGCATAGTTCCCAGCACGCAGCCGCCGGATAATTGAACTCCCACTCAGTTCTCCCAACCAAAGATGGCGCACTGAGGCTGCATAATTCAGCCTGGAGAAGGGGGCTTCGGTATATCACCAATAGTTACCTGTCCCCTCATCCCTTTTTCCAGAATCTTTCGCTGTTGGTACAACAGATAATTGCCGCGCATGAGACAGATCTCGTGGAAGTAACCAGTTGCTCGGCATTTTGCCGCGGAGCAGTTGGTCAAATACGCGCTTACTGAGTCGCGGGCTACTAAAGGAGTTTGACTTCAGCTCAGAATTTTTGGTTTGCAGATTTCAAATTATTTTGAGGGCTTTAACGATACGTCCACTGTTTCACGAATTTCAGTGAAGTCTTCAGTACATACCCCAAGACTAAAACTCTCAGAGCTCCGATGACTTTGGGAGGTTCAAGAGGCTTGCGGTTTTAGTCATAAGTGATCGCAGTGAAAATGGTCCTGAAGAAAGCAGATGCTGTTGGGCCGTTGTGCAACGGTGGGACACTGCTCAACGTTCTGATACTTGTGACAGCACTGTTCTCCGCTGGCGTTCACGGATCACAGCCGACCAACAGGTTTAGTCGGTTCATTGAGCAGTCTGATCTTCTTTATCATCTGTATATTCGTTGTTGTCTTCTTTAACACCACCACCACCACCATCATAATCATCATCGTCGTCGTCGTCATCATCTCCTTTCCCCATTCCTCTTTCCCATGGTCCACTGTCTTCATCTTCTTCAGCTTCTTCCAACAACTCATTCTTTCATATATTTTTTTGTTCTTTGTGTGTGTGTGCGTGTTGTGTGTGTGTGTGTGTGTGTGTGTGTGTGTGTGTGTGTGTGTGTGTGTGTGTGTGTGTGTTATTTTCTGTCCAAATTTAATCCACGAATTGGATTTAGTCTATGAAAGTAAGTATTTGATAAACAACAAAAATGGTAAAATTGTTATGATTACATAATCTCAAGAAAAACAGTCTTAGAAAAAAAAAGTAAGTATTTTGTTTTCATCTTTGGACGTTAGCAGTATTCTGTCTATTGAAAGTGGTACGGTACTCGTCTTCAGCATCATGATCTTAGTGTTTCTTCTTCGTTTATCATCGTCTTCAGTGTTGTAAACGTAAATCAAAATGCACACATCATTATTATCGTCAAGTTTATTTTGTGCACTTGACAGCTTGTTCGAATGGACCCGACACGCGGAGGACTATGTGTCAGAGGGGAAAATGCTGTCTGGTCATTCCATCCTGGAGTTCAGGCACAAGTACGTCAGCAGTCAGTGTGCTATGGAATGCCTACGTCGTCATCAGTGCAAAAGTTTCAACTTCGATCACAACTCTGGCAGGTGTGTGTGGATTTCTTTCTTTCTGTTTTTTCTTTCCATGAATGGGGTGAGTGAGCATTCGTATTTTGTAGCCACTGTCTGTTTACTGGATCATTCAAAGCTTAGAGCTTGGTCTCTGACCGAGGACAGGCGCTTTGTACGGACATGCATATCAATTAATGAACCATATAAAGAAGCAGTGCGTTAGTTTTGATTGCTTGTTTATATGTTCTTGATGCATAATGAATGCAACCAGGGAAAGGTGTGATTAATTTTGTTTCAGAACCGATAGAAGTATAAAACAAGTGTGTGTGTGTGTGTGTGTGTGTGTGTGTGTGTGTGCGTGCGTGCGTGCGTGCGTGTGTGCGTGCGTGTGTGTGTGTGTGTGTGTATAATGCGAATAATGACTTGAAAAGCAATTTACCACGCCATGAATTACGAGCGATTACGGACTCACGCACATGAACTCAACTTAGCTGTTACGCAAATTTACCCCTAATTAAACGTCCAGCTTTATTCTGATTCAAACATTTTCGCGAACAATTTACAGGTGTGAACTGAACGGCGCCACACACCAAGACTTTCCGTCTGACATTGTGGACAGCGACAATACCGAGTACCACGTGCGGGAATCATTCTCCATCGATCCAGTAGGTATCTTCTCTCTCTTTGCTCATCTGTCAAATTCTGTTGTTGTTGTTGTTGTTGTTGTTTTTAAAGCCATATATGGCTTGTTCTTCCCGTGTTTATGTTTGTCAGTTTCTTGAAGTCGCACAGGCCTTTCTGGACGATTTTTACAAATGCTGTTCTTTTCTGCTTTGAGCTTTGTTGAGTTGGTTATCTCGCTATCTAGCTATCTAGTTATTTGTCGATCCATCTATATATATATATCATTGAGTGCGCTCTCTGTGAGTGCGCTGTTTGTGTGTGTGTGTGTGTGTGTGTGTGTGTGTGTGTGTGTGTGTGTGTGTGTGTTTCAATTTTGGGAAGAGGTGAGGAGGAGCAAGTGGACCTGTATGAACTAACCAGGGTTGATGAAAACAAGGGCATGATTCAAAATTTGAACATGGAATGGAGAAAATAAACTTTTTCCCGAACGCATTCCAAGACATTTGTCTTGGTGCCGTGGGACAGGTGCTTACAGAAACGAGCTAGAATAAAATCACGTGCATTTCAGTTATGTTTTTGAATATTCGGCCTATGGCTTTTCCTACGATGTTTTGCTGGAGGTCATTTTTGTTGTGTGACATGACTGACTGAAAGATCATCGCCATTAGGTTTCGAAATTATGCTTCGGCTGTAATCATTGTTGTGTAACATCCGTCTTAAGTTTGAAGTGAATGCACAGCACAATTGCTTCTCGTTTGCTGCCCGGACATAATATTGCGTTTGCATGCAGCCTTGCGTGATTTTGGGCCACCTATCTGTTGGTCTGGATATGACCGCGCGCGCGTGTTTGGTTGGGTAGGGGGTGTGAATGAGATTTCTATTTTTTTCCAGGACATTTTCAGTTGTCATCAGTGTGTGGTTGTCGGCATTTCTGTGCACCGACGTAGCCATATGCGCATTCGTATATTTGTGTATAATTTCTTATTCTTCGCCTTTCATTCATTAATTCATCCATTCTTTCTTTCCTCGCTTCTTTTTATTACTATACAATGCAATATACTATGATCTTTTTTTTTCCATCAGATGACACCGCCTCTTTGTAAAAAAAAACACAAAAAAACAACAAAACCAAAAAAAAAACCACAAAAACCCTTTCAATCTACTGACAGGATGCCCTGGGACCTTGTGCCACAGACCCGTGCAGTGGCAAAGGGTATTGCCTTGAGACAAGGAACGCTGCAGACGCTCTGGTAGCACTGTGCATCTGTCATGACGGGTGGACTGGATCCCGATGCCAGCGTCAAGGTCAGTTCTCTCTGTCTCTCTGTCTCTCTGTCTCTCTCTCTCTCTCTCTCTCTCTCTCTCTCTCTCTCTTTCTCTCTCTGTCTCTCTTCTCTCTCTGTCTCTGTCTCTGTCTCTCTCTCGCTGAGACAGATGACGGTTAAGGGAGGCACAAAGTGTAACAGTCGGAGGAACGAACTTTGCGTTGTTTGATATGAATGTGACGACGATAAGAATACAACGTTGACAACAACAGCAACCACAACAACGATAATGATAATGATGATAACAACAACGACAATGATAATAATAATGATAACAACAACAACGATGATAATAATGATAATTATAACAACAACAACAATAATAATGATGATGATGATCATAGTGAAAGCTGTAAACTACAGCAGTAATATGCATAATTTGTATAACAACGATGTCCACCTATCCATACGATAGCCTACCATGGTATACAATAAATACAATACAATAGAATACAACAGAATAGAATACAATACAATACAATACAATACAATACAACGTGCAGTACATTGCTACTCGGCCGGTAAGGACGAGGAGGAGTAGCAGTGAAGAGTACAGCACAACAATACACAACACAACCACACCACACCACACCACACCACACAACCATATAACCACACCACACCACACCACACCACACCACACCACACCACAACAAATCCACACCACACCACACCACACCACACCACACCACACCACACCACACCACAACCAAATCACAAGCACACCACACCATAACCATAATTATTATCACAACTTCACCACACCACAACCATATCACAACCACAACACAACCATATCACAACCACACCACGCCACACCACACCATACAACCATATCATAACCCACACCACACCACAACCAAATCACAACCAAACCACACCATAACCATAATTATTAACCACAACCAAATCACAAGCACACCACACCATAACCATAATTATTATCACAACTTCACCACACCACAACCATATCACAACCACAACACAACCATATCACAACCACACCACGCCACACCACACCATACAACCATATCATAACCCACACCACACCACAACCAAATCACAACCAAACCACACCATAACCATAATTATTATCACAACTACACCACACCACAAACATATCACAACCACACCACACCACACCACATCACAACCACAACCACACTACACCACACCACACCACACAACCATATCATAACCACACCACACCACACAACCAAATCACAACCAAACCACACCATAACCATAATTATCATCACAACTTCACCACACCACAACCATATCACAACCACACCACACCACACCACACCACACCACACAACCATATCATAACCCACACCACACCACACCACAACCAAATCACAACCAAACCACACCATAACCATAATTATTTTCACAACTACACCACACCACAACCAAATCACAACCAAACCACACCATAACCATAATTATTTTCACAACTACACCACACCACAACCATATCACAGCCACACCACAACGACACCACACCACACCACACCACACCACACCACACCACAACCACACCACACCACATCACAACCACAACCACACCACACCACACCACAACCACACCACACCACATCACAACCACACCACACCACATCACAACCACAACCACACCACACCACACCACAACCACACCACACCACAACACAACCACACCACACCACACCACACCACAACCACACCACACCACAACCACACCACATCACAACCACACCACACAACACACCACACCACAACCACACCACAATACACACCGTTTACCGCCGCTGCCGTGCAGCCCATACGGTGGACTGGGGACCGTGGGAGGACTGGGGGCAGTGCTCCGTCACCTGTGGCCGAGGCTGGCACCTGCGCAAGCGGAAGTGCATGGACCAGGTCACCCAGACTCCGGTCAGCGACCTGGAGTGCTACGGAGCCGACGTGGAGTATGGCGCGTGCCTCTTGCAGGACTGCCCAAGTGAGTGTCTTGGAATATGTCTGTAGTGAGTGTGTGGAATCATATGTTGAGAGTGTCTGGCACGTGCTGCTTGCAGGACTGCCCAAGTAAGTGGCAGGAATTACCTGTAGCGAGTGCGTGGATTTATATTTATATGTTGAGAGCGTCTTATGTGTGTGTGTCTGCAGGACTGCCCCAGTGAGTGTGTGGAATTACCAGTACTGAGTGTGTGGAATTATCTGTGGCGAGTGTGTTGAATTGTATGTTGAGAGTGTATGGCGCATGCTTCTTGCAGGACTGCCCGAGTGACTGTCTGGAACTATTTGTGACGAGTGTGTTGAGTTATCTGTAGTGAGTGCGTGGAACTATCTGTTGTGAGTGTGTTGAGTTATCTGTAGTGAGTGCGTGGAACTATCTGTTGTGAGTGTGTTGAGTTATCTGTAGTGAGTGTGTGGAATTATCTGTTGTGAGTGTGTTGAGTTATCTGTAGTGAGTGTGTTGAGTTATCTGTAGTGTGTTGAGTTATCTGAAGTGAGTGTGTGGAATTATCAGTTGTGAGTGTGTTGAGTTATCTGTAGTGTGTTGAGCTATCTGTTGTGAGTGTTTTGAGTTATCTGTTGTGAGTGTGTGGAATTATCTGTTGTGAGTGTGTTGAATTATCTGTAGTGAGTGTTTGGAATTATATGTTGTTAGTGTGTGCAGTTATCTGTAGTGTGTGGAATAAATATGTTATGAGTGTCTGGATTTATCTGTAGTGAGTGGAATTATCTGTAGTGAGTGTGTGTGTTTGTCTCTTTCCTTCTTTCCTTCTTTCTTTCTTTCCTTCTTTCCTTCTTTCTTTCTTTCCTTGTCTCCTTGCATGTTTTCTTCACGCCTTTCTTTCTTTCTTTCATTTTTTTTCTCTCAAAATATATTTAAATCTGGACGACAAACGAACTGTCAATGCCCCTCCCCCCAGAGTGGGAAGAGTGGGGTTCATGGGAGACATGCTCCGCCTCCACCACCTGTGGTCCCGGCGTCAAACTGCGTCACCGGAAGTGCCAGAACGGCGGGGTCCCCGGCGTCGACCGCTACTGTCTTGGCTCCACCAATGAAAGCACTCCCTGTGAGGGCATCGACTGCAGAGGTAAGGCGTCTAGCGCTGAAGGAAGGAGCTAAGGAGGGGGGGGGGGGGGGGGAATGGGTGTCATGTCATGCCGATCGGTGTTTTTGTCTGTGGGATTACTAAATTACTACTAACCCTGTCCGTGCGTGGAGCAAATAAAAGAGATAAAAATGGTACTACCCCCCACCCCCACCCCCACACCCCCACCCAAAACAACAACAAAAATCAACAAAAAACAAAACAAAACAACAACACACACAAAAAAAACCCATATAACAAAAACGACAGACAAACAGCAAACAGGCTCATGTGAGAAGAGTTTACATAATTTTTGCTTTTATTAATGTCTTGACATTGCCTAAGGTATTTCATCGCCATCATCATCATCATCATCATTATTAATATTATTGTTGTTATAATTATAATCATGATGATGATGATGATTATCAGTATCATTGTCATAGTGATTATGTTGTCGTAGTTGTTCTGTTGTTATTGTATATGTTAGTTGTTGATGTTTTTACTGAAATAAACAACAACAAAGTAGGTATTTCAAAGGGAAGATGAACGATATTTTAGGATGGTAATGATGTAGGCGACACAGCCCGCGAGCCTGTGCACGTGTGTGTGTGTGTGTGTGTGTGTGTGTGTGTGTGTGTTTACACGCGCGCATGTCCAGTCTGTATGTACATGCACCTGCGTGCGTTTCGCACGTGCTTTTGTAACAACATGTGCGTGCGCCCCCTCTCCTGATTGTGACAACCGCCTGCAGAGTTGAGTTCGACGAGCCACTAACTGACGCACTTTTGGTCAAGTTGTTGCGGAGCTCGTGAGTTTGTTCGGTGATGTAAAGGTTGGGTTGTTCGTTCGGGGTGGGTCAGCGAGTCCTGTGACTCATCACACCACAACCATACCACAGCCATACCACAACCATACCACAGCCACACCACAGCCATACCACAGCCATATCACAGCCATATCACAGCCACACCACAGCCATACCACAGCCATATCACAACCATACCACAACCATACCACAGCCACACCACAGCCACACCACAGCCATATCACAGCCATACCACAGCCATACCACAACCACACCACAGCCATATCACAGCCATACCACAGCCATATCACAACCATACCACAGCCATACCACAGTCATATTACAACCATACCACAGCCATACCACAACCATACCACAACCATACCACAGCCATACCACAACCATACCACAGCCATATCACAACCACACCACAGCCATATCACAGCCATACCACAGCCATATTACAACCACACCACAGCCATACCACAACCACACCACAGCCATATCACAGCCATACCACAGCCATATTACAACCATACCATGACCATATCACAACCATACCACAACCATACCACAACCATATCACAGCCATATCACAGTCATATTACAACCATACCACAGCCATACCACAACCATATCACACAACCATACCACAACCATATCACAGCCATATCACAGCCATACCACAGCCATATTACAACCATACCACAACCATACCACAACCATACCACAACCACACCACAACCATATCACAGCCATACCACAGCCATATTACAACCATACCATGACCATATCACAACCATACCACAACCATACCACAACCACACCACAACCATATCACAGCCATACCACAGCCATATTACAACCATACCACAACCATATCACAACCATACCACAGCCACACCACAACCATACCACAACCATACCACAACCATACCACAACCATATCACAGCCATACCACAGCCATATCACAGCCATACCACAGCCATATTACAACCATACCACAGCCATACCACAACCATATCACACAACCATACCACAACCATATCACAGCCATATCACAGTCATATTACAACCATACCACAGCCATACCACAACCATACCACACCACACCACAACCACACCACACCACATCACAACCACACCACACCACACCACACCACAACCACAACCATAACCACACACACACCACACCACACCACACCACAACCACACACACCACACCACACCACACCACACCACACCATACCTAGGTGCTTGACCGTGTGCTCTGCAGGCGCCATGAGGCTTGCGGGTGGCCTGGAGCCCGGGGAGGGACGGCTGGAGGTGTACAACGACCTGACGGGGGAGTGGGGCAGGGTGTGTGCCAACCAGCTGACTCCCACCACCGCCAGCCTGGCCTGCCGACAGATGGGCTTCCCTGGGGCACACGCTGGTGGGCTTGAAGCTGTGTCTTTCTGTCTGTTTTTTTTTGTTTTGTTTTTTTGTTTATTTGTTTGTTTGTTGTCTGTCTGCATGTCTGCTTTTCTCTCTCTGGCTCTTTCTCTCTTCCTTACTAAAATCTTTTTTGTGTACTTTTTTTTCAGTTATAAAATGTTGTGTATACGATGCTGGTTCCTTCCCCCTTTATTTTCGGTATTTTGTGTGTCTCAAATGTATGTATGTACCTCCTTTCCAAACAGGCTGGTGGCCATGCAGTAAAATATTTCTGAACTCTCTCTCTCTCTCTCTCTTCTTTTCTCTCTCACGTTACGAGGGCAGCATGTAAAAACCGCAAAGGTTTCTGTTAAACCCTCTTTAGTAAAGACTGATCAATATTTTTGCCTTGTCTTTTTCTCTCTATTTGATTCCAACATTTCTTGCCCTCTCTTCTTGTCCTTATGTGTAAAAGAGGGCAGCACGAAAAAAAAAAAAAAAAAAAAGAAAGAAAGAAAAACCGTATAGGCTTATGTTAAACCCTCTTTAGTAAAGATTAATCAAGAGTCTTGTCTTGCCTTGCCCTCTCAATTTTTTTCCAACGTTTCTTGCCCATGTGTATTTCTTTTGAAATCCATCAGTGTCCACATACTCCGGCTTCAGAATCAAATTTTATGCACTGCTACGTTATTCAACGTGCAGCCATGCCCTATAACCTCCTAGTGTCCGTTCTATAGTTTCGGTGATCATTGATGAGGGAAGAAGTTGAAGTCATTTACGTGTCACTGGATATAAGCAGGCCAAGGCGTTGTTTTCGGTCAACGGAAACATCTTGTGCCATGGGGCACGCATTCTTCTTTACTCGGCATGTGAACAAAACACGTGGGATTTTACCAAATAAAGCTTGTGTGATGATCGACTGTGGCAGCTTGCAAAAGAAAGAAAGAAGGATTTATTTCCTTGCTGACAAGAAAATCGAAAACCAGAAATACCAGGTGACTGTTCAATTGTGGCAGGTCCACTTCCTTTGCGTTAGCTGTGCTTGACTATGTGTGTATTCATATGTATGTGTACATAACTACATACATGTATATGAATGTGTATTGTGTGTGCGTGTGTTTATGTAAGTTTGTGCCTGCCTATGTGTGCGTATGTGTTAGGATAGCTGTTAGATACACATGTATGTTAAAATGTATGTATGCAGTGTGTGTGTGTGTGTGTGTGTGTGTGTGTGTGTGTGTGTGTGTGTGTGTGTGTGTGTGTGTGTGTAGTCACATTTTGGTGTGTGTATGTAACATAGATATAATGTTTTATGTTAACAAAAGCGTTTTTGTAAAGCACCTAGAGCAGATTTCTGGATAGTGTGCTATACAAGTATCCATTATTATTATTATTACTGTCCATTGAGGACCCGACTTCAGAAAAGGCAAACAATGGGTAACGGGAGGAGACTGATAAATTTCATTTCCTGTCCTATTCTCAGATTCCCACGTACTGATCACATGAAATTTCCCCTCACCTCCTTACCCTGCACTGGCTCCCTCCCGGCTGGGGCAAGAATGAAATACAAAGTTGCCTGTCTCTGCTTCTTTGCTTTCCAGTCCGTTGGACCTACCTAGCTTTTTAACCTCATCAGTGCTTAAACTTCCTCGAGAACTCTCCGTTCTTCCTAAGGCTGTCACGTTGCCTCCTGGAAATTCCTCGCGTCAGTACAAGAACCATGGTGAATGCTCCTCCGTTTTTGCTGCTCCACACATTTGGAACAACCCTGTACGTCATATCCATTTATCTGACGCCGTCTCTGCCTTAAGCTATTCACTAAAAACAAAAACAAACAAACAAAAACCATCTTTTCAAAACCTACATGTTAGCATTCTCAGTCTTTATTATTACCATCAGCATGAGGATTAGTATCAAGTCTGTGTTTCAGCGGTCAAGGACGGTCGGTACAGCGCACCGAAAGAAGACCGTCTGGCTCTGACAGACATCGTTTGCCAAGGTGGCGAGCGAACTCTCTTGCAATGCGTGCACAATCCCTGGGCCCTCAACAGCACCTGCAAGAAAGGCCCCAACTTCGCTGGAGGCGTGCAGTGCAACGGTAACTTACACCGAAAGAGAGAGAGAGAGAGAGAGAGAGAGAGAGAGTGTGTGTGTGTGTGTGTGTGTGTGTGTGTGTGTGTGATAGCCAGTTGTGTCGACTATGACCATCGAACAGTAGAGTAGGCAAACTGCTGTCCCAACTATCTGGGCTAGAATTTTATTATAGTCACGGCCAAGAGGGTTTTAGAACAGTAGACATTTGGATGGTTCCCAAAGGCTAGCTTGCCTCCAAGGCTGCAGCACTAAGAGCCAGTGCAGTCTTGCCTTCTAGTGTGAGAGTCACAGTCCTTCAGAAAAAAAAACTAAGCTTTAAATGAATTCCCATTGCAATCTGGAGAAATATTGATCATACACACACACACACACACACACACACACACACACACACACACACACATATATATATATATATATATATATATATGTGTGTGTGTGTGTGTGTGTGTGTGTGTTGATAGATCGATAGATAGATGTGTATATATATATATTCTGTCGCGGCAGAAACGTAGGCTGTACCATCAGCTGTGAGAAATATTGCTGTGATGACTTCATCAGAACTGTGGTTGGTATAAAATGTGATTGTTAAGATGTGAAAAACAGAAACAGACTGCTTTTCCAGAAAGGGTGGTGTTAAATGCATGGTTTAGTCTTTGTTAGTCTGTATGTGTGTGTGTGTGTGTGTGTGTGTGTGTGTGTGTGTGTGTGTGTGTGTGTTTCCCCTAACAGTCAACGGCGCGTGGAGCCTCTGGAGTCCTTGGGGTGACTGCTCAGTCACGTGCGAAAACGGGACACGTCAACGCACGCGGCAGTGCGATCACCCTCCCCAGAAACACAGCGGACGAGCTTGTGAGGGAGAGAGTGTCCAGTACAAGCCGTGCACTCTGAAAATGTGTCCAAGTAAGTGTCGTTTCCTGGTGTTTGTGACATCTTTTGGATAAAAAAACAAATAAAAAAAATTCGTTTTGAGTCGTTGCATTTGTTATCATGAAAGTTATTTTATAGTTACTACTAAGTTTGTTATCCAAATTAGAAATCTTGAAACGATTTAAGATACCATTCCTTAAACATTTTTAAGCCACTGTTGGCTTTCAAACTGTAATCTCACCACAGGTTAACTTAGAGATCTGACGAATTTTTAACTGGATTAGTTTGTGTGTTTGGTGGGATGATAGTTTGAGAAATTTAATTGTTCATGCAACGATTCTTAAGGTGAATTGTCATAACATGTTTTTTGGAAGTGGTGCAACGTATTTATAAATTTGGGTGTTATTTGACGCAGTTTAGATGGGTAAGTATATTGGACATTTCTGTTTTTGAAGTAAATGTATATATAATGATTAAAACCTTTCTGTATATAAGTGACAGTATGGATTTGGGTGTCTGTATATATTCGAATGGAGGAATCAGTGTGTATGTGTGTGTGTGTGTGTGTGTGGATAAGTGGGTGGGTGCGTGCATGCGTGCGAGAGAGAGAGAGAGAGAGAGAGAGAGAAAGATACGTCATATAGCGAGAGAGCTTGACAATTCCAACAAATCATCTTTTTAGAGGATAGGGGACAGACATCTCTTAACTGGCATGTTTTAAGAAAAAAATATATATAACAGGCTCGGGAACATATTTATGTTGGAGGCAGTTCGATACTGTTACATTCAAAAAAAAAATTAAAAAAATTAAAAAAGAAAGAAAAAGAAAAACAACTTTCAGAGGCTCAGGCAAAGAAAAAGAAAAAAGAACTGAGAGCAAAACAAAATACTATGTGCATCTTTGGTAAGGGTATTTTGCGGTTAACCTACCTTTGCTTGTCATTATTAAAGTGGTACTGTCCGTTTGTATTTGACGGTCAGATTCATCAGCGCTGATGCAAAGGTACTTGGACTGTGTTCTTTAGAATGATGTCACCTTTAGAGTACTCTTCACCATACTTCCTTTCCCCATCGTTTCTCTTCGCTTCAAATCTTCATCTCCTCTTTCCCTGTCATTCGCTTTGTCTTGATTATGAGAAGAACAATACATTTTGTCTGAAGACTGAAAGAAAAGAGCTCGTAATGTTTCAGCTGTAATGTACGCTTGCTTTTCTGGTGGCCCATGGTTTGAAGAAGCAAAATTACTGAAAACCCTGTAGAGAAAAGTTCACTTTAGAGTTGTGGTTTGCTCTCACTCATCCATACTAACTACTTGACTGATGGTGTACTGCATGCCCTATGTCTCGTTCTGTTTGTTTGACCTCTCTCTGTCGCTCTTTCTCAGCTGTCTCTGTGCCTCTGGATTCTTTCGATCGCTCTCTCTTTGTCTGTTTCTTCTTCCTTATTGCATGTCTGCATGCCTGTCTCTCTGCTGTTATTCCTTCTGCCTGTTTTTCGTCTTCTCTCTCTCTCTCTCTCGCTTTCTCTTTTCTCTTCTCTGTCTTCGTTTTGTGTATCTTCTCAAGTGGGTGACAACGTGATTGGTGCATTTAGATTTGTTTTGCTTGCAAAACCACTCTGTCAGTATTTGTATCTCAATTTCTCTCCGTATAAACATGTAGATGTTATTTTTTCGCCTTATTGACTAGTTTTGTTTGTTATGAAGTACTCTTTGTATTGGCTATTGTTTATTCTAATTTTTGGTATTACCTCTCACATATGTTTGGTTTAAAATGATTAAGGTTTTCACTGATATGAAAGAAAGTTAAGTCAAGTTTAGGAATATATGGCATATACGAAACGCTGTATTTGCCTCAGTTAATTTGAATTTATTCCATTAACAGATCCATTTGATTACAGAAGAAACAAAGTACACTCATTAGTTTTGTAAATTGTATCCGAATGGAAGTATGACCAAATATTCTGATATTGTCTATTGTGACAATGATATTCTGGTTATGGTTGATAAAGCTTGAATATTGAGAAAAATATTAATGCAGTTGTTTTGCATATGGCACTTTTACGATGGGAAGGATAGTGGGATCTGACATTCTGCAGAAGAAAAAGGTTTTGTGCATCCTTTTTAGAGTCTAAGCCTTATATTTCTCTGCTTCTGAATAATTACACAAAGCAGTAGGGGGATAGAATGGAATTTTATTACAATCACTTAATTAGCCAGTATGAGTTAAAGTTAATACAAGTAAACTGGATGCTACGAGTTAAGGCTAAGTATGGACTGAAATCGTACAGCAGTAGTGATGAATACATTCTGTTAAAGTGGGTTTGGTTGTTCTGTCCTGTTCTTTTTTTTCTGCTCTCTCACCTTTTTTTCGTTTTTCGTACTGATTGACTTGTTGATTGAGTTTCGTTTCTACTAACTTCACATCTTCATCACGGCAAGGCCCCACCCATCCTTCTTGCAGGCGATGGTACGTGGGGGATGTGGGGGGCCTGGAGCACGTGCAGCGCCCAATGCGGACCCGGCACTCAGACACGTGCTCGCACGTGCATCAGTAGTCAGCCGTGTGTGGGCCCTAGCAGCGGCACAAAGGAGTGCTACGCCGAAAACTGTCCCGGTATGACATCAGCACCACGTCACAGCCTACGTCATACTTCAACTAGAACAGAGAGAATCTGTGTGGTAGTCCTTATAATTAATGTGGATGGTTGTTTTGCGCCGTGCTCTTTTATGGGACGAAGTCACCTGCTTGCACTGCAAAGAAAGAAAGAACGAAAAAAAAAAAAAAAAAAAAGAAAGAAGAAAGACAGCACACACGCACGCACCCATACACACACAAACGCACAAATGCGCGGGCAAGCATGCACAGGTGCACATACATACACATGCGCGCGAACACTTTCAAATAAATGACGATGAGCCTTATTTATTTGAGAGCTGTGAAACAAGTAAAACAATGCATAAAAAGAGCACAGCACATTTTGCTTAACAGTATGTGTTGGTATTCAACTTGCATATCATAACATTGCGGCTTTTTTATTTTATCATTATTTATCTCTTTTTTTTTCTTTTTTTTTTGCTGCGAATATAATGCTGCTTTATTTTTGTGACAGTTTTGTCCGCTACTAACAATACGCTTTTGCTCATAAATAAATGGGTGATAATAAACGTCTGTATGTGTCTGCATGTTGCATGCAATGTCACTTTATTTTGTGTTCTGCTGGTTTGTACTCATTCCACGACTTGCACTTCATGCACACTATCGTAATACCAGAAACGGAGCGATTCATAACGCCTTTGTCAACAACCTTCTCCAGCCACGTTTGTCTCAATTGAACACAGCCCGCTGGTCCCAGAAACAAACAGAGCTGTGTTGCGAAGCTGCTGGAGCTAGGATAAAGCGTCCACCAAAAAAGCAAGCGATCTTGGTTAAGAGAAAGGAAATCGGATCTAAATCAGCGGAGAAAAAACAAAACAAAACAAAACAAAAACAACAACAAACAAAACAAGAACAATAATAAAAATGATGCGCCGACTGCGCGTCCAGTAAAACTAAGTTATCCAAATCCAAAAACTCAGGTCTTCAAGCTGTTCACGCCATCAAAATAGGAAAGGATTGCCTGAGAGCAAAACCAAGTCAACGTAAGTTTACCTTACATAGGATATAAGGATTTGCATAGTCATAGGCCTAGCTCCCTCCCTACCCACCCCCCTCCTCCTTCCTACCTCCAGTGCCCCGCTTTATTTTAACCCTTGCACTCCCGTCCAGTCCAGTGTTGCTCAGGTTTCTGATCGTCCTGGCCTGGGTCTTTGCAAACCGGTCCATAAACTGTATGCTCTTCCAAAATGCCCCGTTACCACGTGCACACAGTCGACGGAGTGTGGAACTCTTGGGCGGACTGGTCGGCCTGCTCCTTCACCTGCGGGAACGGCACTCAGGATCGAACCCGGACCTGCCAGGGACCGTTCTATGACGGGGCCGACTGCGCTGGCCACGCCTCGGAGCGGCAGGGCTGCAAAGTGCGCGAGTGCCCCGGTGAGTGGTAAGAGTTGAGATGTTGGTCGGGACTGGGGTTTGACACATGTTCCCGTGATCAACTTCTTTTGTGGGTCAGCGTCGTTGGTTCTGTGTCAGGTGTTCTGTTTTCGTTCTGTATCTTGATGAAAAAACGAAAAGGGAACTACTGACCAATTCTCTCTCTGTGTGTGTGTGTGTGTGTGTGTGTGTGTGTGTGTGTGTGTGTGTGGCATCAACTGTAGCAACTGTTATCTATATTACTTTATTGTTGAAAACGAGTCTTTTGGAAGAGCCGTATGAACACGTATCGAAAGAAACAAACGGTACAGACAGTGTTTTGTATGTTCGGTATTGACGTCTTCAGAAGCACAAATTCTTGTCCACGGTTTAGTTTTTTTTATTTTTCATTTTTATTTTCAGTTTTTAGGGCCAATGCAGGACCTCTTCACAGACTCGTACACACATGTGTTTCTATCTCTGTCTCCCTCTCTGTCTCTGTCTCTCTCTGCAGCCACGATCATGTACATGCATTCCTCTTGTCTTTGTCCTAATCCCGCTTCCCCCGTCCCGCCTCTCTCACACACCCTTCCAATATTATGTTTTTTTCTTTCTCCAATCACTGAAACTCACCCTCTCCATTTTACATTTTGTACTCTATCTCTTCCACATTCTGTTCTCTCTCTCTCTCTCTCTCTCTCTCTCTCTCTTCCTTTCTTAGTCCCCCCCCCCTTGCCTCCCCTCCCCTCCACCTCAACCGCCCCCCTTTTCATTCGAATATACAGAAATGTCGATTTCTAATTAATAATAACAATCATCATTATGATAGAAATGATAATAATCCAAATAATAATGATAATAATAATATAATTTATTTCCAGTCTAATAATTATCATCATCTTAGGTGAACAGACTATAAATAAAATAAACGATAAACGATCCTCTTGTCTTCTCTGCGGCGCTGTTCAGTGGACGGAGTGTGGGAGCAGTGGGGGCAGTGGACCACGTGTTCACTGACCTGCGGCAATGGCACGCGCTCCAGAAGCCGCACGTGCACAGGGCCATTCTACGGCGGTCAGGACTGCCAGGGAGACACACAGGAATCGGAAGGCTGTAATACCTTTAACTGTCCAGGTAAAAAAAAAAACAAACAAACAAACACACACACAAAAAACAACAACTGACATCCCTGTTTTGTTGTCTTTTTATCCCTTGTGTAAATATACTGGCAGTGTTTTCCCCTCTTATTGTAACGGTGTCATCATTTGTGAGACTGCTTGGGAAAAATCGAATGGATTTTTATTACTCTTTTTTTTTTCAAACTGCATGTGAGTTTAAGACACAAAGTTCCAAGGAAGACAAATAAATAGCTTCAAATAAAGCGAAGTCCATAGGTTTGCATGAAGTGAAATAGGTTATTTTGTGCATATAAAACATAAAAAATAATCGTGTTTTAATGTCTCAAATTTTAAGCATACATTTCTTTTTCAAAGACAAGGATTGCAAGAGAGCCAGATTTTTTTTTCTTACAATAAATGAAAATGTGAAACGAAGCTGGTACTGAAACAGAGATGCATTATACAAGTATATGTCTCTGACGTCTTAACTCAAACATTATTCCTGTGATACTGGCTAGAAATGAAGTATTGAAGGTTTGCAATTCAGTGGTGGAATTCGTTTGGAAGCAATCTATACCGTGTTTTTCCCAAGCTGTCTTGCATAGTATATCTATACTGTGGATAACCCCGCTTCCTTGGTAAAACTGTTTCCCTTCCCCTTGGTAAAACTGTCGCTTCCCTCCCCACCCCTTTGTGAAACCATCGCCTACCCCCATGGTAACAGTGTCGCTTACCCTTTTGGTAAAACTGTCGCCCCCTCCCTGGTAGTCTTGTCGCTGACTGGTGTAATCGAATTCTTTTTCTGTGCATGTTTTTTTTCTAGACTCTACTTAGAGACAATGTGCTTTTGATAATCAAAGGTCTTTGATTATCTCTTCCAGTTTGCGATGTCTGGCAGTTTCTTATTCGATATTTCTCAACATTGTCTGTCTGTCTGTCTGTCTCTGTCTCTCTCTCTTTTCATCTCGTATCCATTTCTTTTGTTTGTCTGTCTCTGTTTCTTTGTCTTACACACACACACACACACACACACACACACACACACACACACACACACACACACACACACACACACACACACGCGCGCGCATTAGTGTGTGTACCATTCCATGTCTGATATACTTTATATTCTTCTTCCTTTTCTATTCCTTTTATTATTCTAGACATGCATGAACTTGTGTCGTTTTATATTCCCCCGAATAATCCAGACATGTATGAACTTGAGCCATTTCATAATTGCTTTGTATACTATTCCTATGCTTCATGTAGATCTTTTATAATTTTCTGTCATGAAAACTTCTTTATAATGTTATCTGGATATTGTACATAAAAAAACGTCATTATGGTTTATCAGATCTCTCCCTCTGTGTGTGTGTTTTTCTGTCTGCCTGATGATTCCCCCACCCTCTGTCTTTCTATCTATCGATCTGTCTTTTTCAGTGTGTGTGTGTGTGTGTGTGTGTGTGTGTGTGTGTGTGTGTGTGTGTGTGTGTGTGTGTGCGAGCGCGCGCGCGCGCGTTTTATTTCCAAATTTCTCTCTGTGATGTAATACACACTACATTTCTACATTTACCTTGCATGTATTATGATTGTGTGCTGGCTTTGATGACTCTTGAATGCATGTTGTAATCATTTCATGTGATATATCATGTGCTTTCCTCTTCGTTTCTGTCCTGCCTTCCTGTCTGCAGATGGCGCTGGTAACACCCTTTCTCTTCACCTCTACACACACCTTTTTTGTGCTTGAAATGACCCTGATCTGTATGAATATACCCATATGTCACCCCCTCCCCCCTCCTACCCCATCCACCCTCGTGCTGCCTTTCTCCTGTTTTTCCCCCTTACGTTGACCCATCTTTTCTGCCATCACGTGACACGCCTTACGATCACGTGATTTGCTTTGACGCATGCGTAGTGGACGGCGAGTGGTTCCCATGGGAACAGTGGCAGCCATGTAACGTAACCTGTGGAGGGGGGTACCAGATCAGGGAGCGCAAGTGCAACACCCCGCAGTTCGGCGGCAAGACTTGCGTCGGCGCATCTAAGGAAACTCGCGATTGCGGTCATACACCGTGTCCCAGTGCGTATTAAAAAAAAAAAAAAAAAAAAAGCACAAAAAGAAACGCAGCTATGTGCGTTGTATACTGATTATGGTGGACGTTTTTACAAACAAACAGAACCATTTAAATCTGAATGAATCTTTTAAGTTTCCAAGCAGCTGAACAAAATAGAGTTTCAAAAGAATATATGATGCATGTTGTGGAAACTAGTTGATTTAGCGTATGATATATGCATTGGGCCGCATATTCTTCATGGCCAGGAAAACGAAGTGGCCTTCTGAAGCCAAAAACTCCCACACAAACCGGAAACTGAACAGACGGTTAACTTAAAGCGCGAGAAATAAACATGATGTCGATAAACGATAGAAAAGTACTCAGGCCTGTGCCATACTAAAACCGGCTTTACCTTAACAATTAACTGAGAACGGCAGAGAGAGAGAGAGAGAGAGAGAGAGAGAGAGAGAGAGAGATGACTTGTGCAAGTTACAATTTTCTTTTGGAAAGGAGAAAGTGTGGAGAGAGAGAGAGAGAGAGAGAGAGAGAGAGAGAGAGGATAAATATTTAGTGTGTATCACTTTTGCAGTGGTTTTGAAAGTAATCAATTAACTGAGAACGGCACACACACACACACACACACACACACACACACACACACACACACACACACACAGAATAGCTAAATATCTTGTGCGTATTACTTTTGCAATGGTTTTGAAAGTAACCAATTAACTAAGAACGACAGAGAGAGAGAGAGAGAGAGAGAGAGAGAGAGAGAGAGAGAGAGAGAGAGAGAATAGTTAAATATATAGTGTCTTTCAATTTTGCAGTGGTTATGAAAGTAACATTAAGACATCAGATTCGGCGGGGAAAACAAACTTTCTAACAAATAAAAAACCGAACACGTATCCAGAAACCTGGGACAATTTAAAAATGTCTTTTCTATATTAAGGCCACATACTTCAAACCGCTATCTGTATCACGCACATTCTTCTTTTTTTGTTTGTTTTGTTTTGTTTTCTGGTGTGTTTTTTTCCCCCACATGTCTTAAAATGCTGTGCCTTTCAGGTCACTGTGTGTGACCAAACATTGCGAACGTCTTTTGAATCTGAACGGAAAGTAGTGGTATTGTTTTAATTAGTGTCGTCCACGTGGGAACAAATTGTATATGCTGTCAGATGACCTTTAAAAAAAGAAAAAAAAGGACCCTGCGTCATGGTGACTCCTGAAAAGGGGCCATTTATTTGTGTCTTTGCCAACATTAATTTATTCATTTATCTATTTATTTACTCATTCGCTATTTTAATTCCATTTACTATGCTATCCAATGGATTACATGTTTATAACATTGGGTTTTCTTAAAAAAGAAGAAAATCTTATTAACATATTCATTTACATGATATGATCACCAAATTATTGTTTTGGTGTGAATGACACATACTTTCTTACATACATGCAGGGGTTGGGGTGGGTGGGTATTAGGTAAGGAGAAGGGAATTAGGTGGAGAGAGGCAAATAGATCTTAACGGCGTTGACAACGAACTGCAGTCTTTACGCATTTTCAAAAATCGTTAATCAGTGTGTTGAAGGGAAGTTTTTTTATTTTGTTTTTTTTCCTTCATGTTGGCAGCTTTCAAACATACAAACAAAAAACGCATTTATGCTGTATGTAGATATTTGCGTCCTTCAGTGCAACGTGACGTTTCGATCAAAACACACAGGAAAAGGGGAAGAGCGAATTGTCATGGTACCCTGAGTGGAGCACAACGTAATGCAAAAAATGTCTGGCCTAGTCATTGACGACCGAGGTCGCGCTGTTGCGTTGTTATGAAGCGCACGCATTCCCTTAACAGCTGTGATCTGACTCTGCTAAAGCAATCCGATATCATGTGGAATTCTTTGGAAACCTGCTCTACGTGCATCCAACAGAAAGAGCGAGAGAGAGAGAGGGGGGGGGGGGGGGGGGGGCGGGAGGGAAGGGGGCAGTACAGTAGTAAAGCGGGCGAGCGACCAGTCCATTGTTTCTGATTCAGCATTTTTGTTTGGGCTTTAGTCCCATGGAATACACACACACACACACACACACACACACACACACACACATATATATATATATATATATGTGTGTGTGTGTGTGTGTGTGTATGTGTGTGTGTGTGCGTGAGTGGGTGTGTGTGTGTGTGTGTGTGTGTGTGTGTGTGTGTGTGTAAGAAAATTTCACTGAGCGATAAAGTGATTTCTTTCTATTTGTGCAGTTAAACAGTATCAGTATCAGTAGCTCAAGGAAGCGTCACTGCGTTCGGTCAAATCCATATACGCTACACCACATCTGCGAAGCAGATGCCTGACCAGCAGCGTGACCCAACGCGCTTAGTCAGGCCTTGAGAAAGAAAAAAAAAAGAAAAAAAACAACATAAAAATACTACTACTAGTAATAATAATATTTATAAGGCGCAAAATCTCGATGAAGTAAACTCTAAGCGCACAGAAAAGACAACAATGATGATAAATAAGCAAATAAATGTAAAACATGCATACACACATCCACACACACACACATGCATAACAGATATGCAACAAACATGCAATTTCACAGATATGAAAGCACAATCAAATACACATAAGCGTACATGAGCCCCAACACACACACACACACACACATTACCCTGCAACCCCCCCCCCCCCTCCATCCTCCACACACTCATTTCTAGGCTAGGCTAAACAGAATGTTTGTATATAGTGGGAGACAAGGAGACAAAAAAGAACAGTGCCAAACAAAAAATGTATAATGGCACACAACTGTATCGATTGTTGGTTGTCTTTACAGGACTTAGATTTAGTAGACGCATTGACAGTATCACTGGTTGACTGATATTTTTGTAGCTTACTGAGTGAGAGGTTACATGTGTTTTGTGTAATACAGAAAATACATGCATCGAGCGTTTAACTTCAGCAGTAAAGGCGAATCGTCGAATGTCATTTTAGCTGGCTTGAAGCAAGCGTAGATACTTCAACAAGCGATGTATACAACGCACCGAGTGTGTATGTAGCGTAGATGACAAAGTAACATGAGTTTGTGAGTGGTGTAGAGTGTAGTGCTGCTTTGGTGAACAATACGTGAAACAGAAACTGCACAAAGTGTGTCATATATCAAAACGTAAATCACGCGATGGTTTCTGTTAACCTTACAGCTGGCTTGTGGCATGATCTGACTGTAATGCTGACATTGCACCAGGTCACCGGATGAATAGAGTAGATGCTAAGATCACGTGATCAATGGTGTGACTATGGCGGGCGTGTAGCAAGGTTGAACTACGATGTTGATATTGCACCGAACGAATAATGCAGATTAGGCGAACAGTCATCTGATAAATGACTTTTACCCCAAGCCAGATTTCTAGCTCGGGTGAATGTTTTAAGAGTGATGTAGAAATTGCACGAAACGACAGTGATTGCGTGGGAAAGAAAGACTTTTTAGGGCAGCTTTTCAGGGATTGGTCAGCTTAGATATGGTGCAATGAAATGTATAGATGTTAAGTTGTGGTGTTGTATTGTCGGTGGAGTGAAGTTGTTCAGGAAATTACATGAACATAAAATGTGTCATATGTATAAATCATAGAACACACACTCACGCACACATGCACAAACACCCACAAATTACCCAATTAAAGCTTTTGTCCATGTCGTAAATAAAAGGAGTTTTCTTTCAAAAAGAAAAACGTTCTTTGCTTTCACTAGTGATGCAACCTCAACAACAAGAGCATGATAATAATAATAATAATGATAATATAATGATGATAACAATGATAATGATAGTAATGATAACAATAACAACAATACTAATGATGATAATAACAATCGCCAAATAGAAACTCGTAAAATAGTCTTTGGGTCCATCAAGTTTGCTTGTTTTGGTTGCATGTTTTGGTTTGTATTTTAAAAACACCACCGCCACGGCTGAAAAAAAAGTTATTTTGGTGTGTCTTTTCTTTACTTTTTTGTTGTTTTTTTGATCAGAATCGATACCGAGCTGTTGTAAATTGTTTGCTGACGTGGCAGACCCGTCCAGGCTGCCATAACAAATCAAGTATTCACTGTTGCGATCTTTGCGTGTCTTGCTTCACCAGAAAGTCGGAAGACTCTGTCAATTATTCATTTGTCCCAGCTCAGCTATCGCGTCGAAGGGTGGGAAGACAAATAATGAATGAGTTCCTTAGATCAGATGCTCAGGTAATTAAGAGACCTGTTACTAAAAAAAAAAAGAAAGAAAAGAAGAAGCGTTGGCAAGAAATTCATTCGGTTTCGAAGAGAAAAGACATACTACGCGTACACAGAGTTCACTTAAAGATATTTATATACACATGCATGTAGAAATACGATTTAGACATCATTTCTCAAAACAGAATATTACAGTTTTGTTTTGAAACCTCGAAAATGTCATCATTTCAATACCAAATAGGAAAAAAATATGTGAACATTACTTTTATTATTAGAAAACGAATTTATAAAAGTAATTTTCTTATCTGTATTTACAGTTTATATCTATCTCTTGTAGTTTGTAGGATTTAAAAAGATTGTAGACTTGGCTTTAATGACATTGCTAAATATTTTCTCATTTACTGTCTTGTAATAGTCGTGGGTAAAAGTATTGTACATGAAACGTTAATTGGCCTTGTGAACATGTTTTAGACAAAAAACTATGTATATATGTTTATAGAACACAATATTGTACACACACACACACACACACACACACACACACATATATATATATATATGTATGTATGTATATTATATATATATATATATATATAGTGCTTGTGTGTATTTGTGTGTGTGTGTATGTGTGTGTGTGTGAGAAAGAGAGAATATATCAGTGCAATTTCGATTTATGAGCATGCATATTTTCTGTTTTTTCTTTAATTTGTGTTGATGAGTTTCTTATTGATGAAACCCATTATATCTCAAATGAAAATGTAATACGAATCATAACATGAAATGCTTTGGTGTTATTTGATCAACCCGTGGAAGGAGTTGTAATCCGTATTTTTACAAATCAGGAAACAGTTGTCTTTACACTCCAGTTTTGCCTCTGATGAAATGTCTTTTTAATTCATGCAGTGAAAAGATTTCGAAAATGACATTCACAAAGTCTTTTATTTATATCATGATATGGGACAGCATTCAAAGTTATTTGGATCTGAACGTAAAATGTATGGTTTCTTTTCTCTAAAAGAAGACAATAAAAAGGAAGAAAGAAAAGACAAGAATGTGTCATTGTGTCCTTGAAATAAACGATGATAAAACTATAATTTGTCTTATAACCTCAACATTTTCCCTTTATAGTTGATGGGGTATGGCTGCCCTGGTCTCCCTGGGGCACGTGTTCCGTCACGTGCGGTGATGGCACGCAGTACCGTAATCGCACGTGCGACGGGCCTTACCATGGCGGTGCCGACTGTGTCGGTAACTCCACGGAATCTCAGCACTGTCACCCACGGATGTGCCCCGGTAGGTGTCTTCAACTGTTCGTATGTGTGTGTTAGGGAATGGGGGTGGGGGGTGGATTCAGGGGGAGAAAAAAGGAAAGGGGACGGAGGGTTTGGGATGGGGAGGGGGAAAGGTGGGGAGTAGGGCAGAAGGTGTTGGGGGGATGGATACAAAATGTAAGTTCGTGGGTGAATTGGATTCGTGTTTTCTGGGATTTTCGTTTCTTTACTTTTGCAGTGTTCAGACAATTTTTCAAGTGGCATTTTGCAGAAACGGTTCTTTTGATGATATCTCAACGTTGGGAACTGTACTACCAAAATGTCTCATTGTTTATTCTGCAAAAGTATTGAAATAATTTCCTTTGGGGGTGGGGGGTGGGGGGTGGGGTAGGGGTGGAGCGGACGGGTGGGGGGGGGATAAAAATGATAAAAGAAAGTGTTGCATGTGGAGGAGGGGAATGACCAGAAGGGTGGTTCGGTTAGATGGGGGTGGATGGAAGATGGTGTCTTTTCTTGATATATCCGTGCGTGTACACGGACAAATGTTTTCAAACACACACGTGCGCGTGCATTCTTGAACACAGACACACACACATAACACAGACACGCACGCATGTGCGCGCGCACGCCCGCCACGCACACGTAGGAGGAAGGAGAATGAAATGAAAGGTGGTGCCAGAAAATTGGTGAATAATCCCCACAGCCCATCTCTATCAGCACTCAGTGTGGTTTTCTTCCCCCCAAGTAGTGCAGAGCTAGAACCGCCACACCCCATCGGCATCCAGAGACGTGTGAACCATAGCATCTCAAGTCAGACCACGTGGGGCTGCCAGCAGCCAGCATCATCCACTTTGGTGCTCCTGCCCGCTAGCCTACATTCCGAGTGGTCTGACTTGAGAAGCAACAACTGCTGACTATTGCAGTGGATGGTCACTGGATGGACTGGGAAGCCTGGTCGGCATGCACGCGCACGTGTGGCGGAGGCTCGCGCACGCGCTCTCGTGAGTGCTACCATGCCCAGCATGGTGGCAAGAGCTGCGATGGAAACGGCTCCGAGACCGAAGACTGCCAGACTCAGGGATGCCCAGGTAGAGTGCTTCATCATCAGTCATCATCTTAGTCGTCGTCGTCGTCGTCGTTCGTTGTCATCGCCATCTTCATCATCGATTTTTGTTTTTGTTTTTGTAATGATGCTCAAGTTTTATTTAAAAAACGGAAGAGCAGATAAATTATGTAGAGTGTTTTATTTAGCTCAGGACCACAATCGTTCAAATTAAGACTTGCAACACCACCACCCCTTCCAAATACTGGTAAAACCTTATGTGCACTTTTGTTCTCGTTATTTACATATTGACCACTCGTCCTGAACAGTGTTATTTATTTATCTGTTTATTCACTTATTTAATCATATGTTTTAATGAATTAATTTATTTATCTATTCATTTCTTACGTAGTCTTGACTTGAAAAATAGCATAGATAAAATATCAGATGTTGCTGTCTTCAAACATAGCGAAATTGTTGAGCAAATCACCGGAGGTTCGTCTTATTGATTAACTTCATTTAGTAGTTTGAAAACAGAAGTCATCTTGAAGAAATCGAGGTGATGTGGCAGTATTGATTTTCATCAGGTTTCTTTTCTTTTCTTTTCTTTCTTTTCTGTGTGTGTGTGTGTTGATAATGCTGACGGTATTTGCAGAACTAATTACTGTTCCATATATGTTATTTATTTATTTTTTCCTATTTGTGTGATTGCCTTCCTTCAGTTACGGCTGATCTGACCTAGCGGCGCAGAGCAAGGGCGTCATAATTCCATACTGTTTTTTCTTCTGCCAGTGGACGGCTTCTGGCTCGAATGGATGGAGTGGAGCCAGTGTTCACAGAGTTGCGGAACCGGGTCGAGGATTCGAACCCGAGGCTGCCAGGGGCCCTTCCACGGAGGGGCCAACTGCACAGGCCCCTGGGACCAGCAGGAAAGCTGCAATCCCAAGCCGTGTCCAGGTATCACAGCCCCCCCCCCACCCCCGTTCACCATTCCTTCCCCACCCACCCACCCACCCACCTCCGGCCCCGCAGACTGTATGGCGGGGCGACGTGGTTTTGTTTATTCAGATATATGCCTCATGTTTTTCACTATCTGGTCCAGAGTATATAAACACCGAGGTACACGTGTACATGCGCTCGTTTTGTGGTCTTGCTGTGGCGAATTTGGCACAAGAAGCGTGTACGTTATTTTTTCGTTTCTTCCGGATTGCCTGTTGAGGAATGATTCGTTTTATTTTGAATTTGTGTTTTGCAACTTTATGTTGTGTGTGTGTGTGTTTTTTTTTTTTCTTTTCACGTGTAAGCCTTTACGTTCATATGGATCGTTCAGTTATTTATTTGTTTTTTTGTTGTTGTTGTTTTTCATGGACAAACCGACTTGATGTCCATTTTTATGTTGCACTCTCACAAACAGGGCAAAATCATGGTTTCCTCGAAACAAATAAGTAGGTCCAGCTAACGCGCGATTTAAACTTAAAACTAAAAAGGCCGAAACTAAAAGAAAAAATTGGCGGGCAAGCGAAAATGAAGTAGCAGTTTATAGTTTGCACGTGAATGTATGCTTTGTGTATATTACTGACCACGACTTTCTTCTAGTCATGTCAAAGTTGCTCCTCTGTGGATCCCTGTCATGTCAACTCGACGACGTGGCATAGCAAGATGGCCGAACACCCGTGAGAGTGTAAACGTCGGGTAAGACATGTGTGCTGTTTTTCTTTCTGTGTGTCTTCCTTTCTTGTTGATTATTTCACGCGCCGCGCGCGCACACACACACACACACACACACACACACACACACACACACACACACACCACACCACACCACACACACCACATCACACACACCACACCACACCACATCAACATCATACCACACCCACATCACACCACACCACACCACTCCACACCCACCCACACACACACCACACCACACCACACCACGCCCACACCACACCACACCACACCACACCCAATATGCATCGATTGTTACATGTTCAATAATGAATGCGAAATAGTTGACCTTCCCCTTGAAAAGAAGGAAACACTTATCGTAAAAGAACGACCCTGTTCCATAGAAACCAATTTAATGCAGAATAATTTTCTTCTTGTTTAATTTGACTTCATGATTGCCATCAATGTGCCCGCTTAGCACGTTGGGTGGCGAATATGTAGTTCTGCTGCGTTTGTTGTTTTTGTAGGAAATGTAACCTACAGCCTACTTGCTCAGATGGTTCATAGAATTCGTTGAACTGGTGTCAAGATATGGACAGGTCATCAGTGAACCCTTTCTTTGATTTGCCTGCGACATTCAAAAGGCCAGAAGAAATTTGTTTTCCAATATTCACGGTTTTTCTTCTTTTTCGTTTGCTTGCTGTGTCTCAGTCATTCTGTATAACAGTCGTGTGACTTCATGTGTCTTATATCTGCATATATTTGCCTCACTATCTGACTGTCTGTCTATATCTGCCCGCCTATTAATCGGTTTGTCTGTCTGTCTGTCTTTGATCTGTTTGGTTGTCAGCCTGCTTCTGGTGTTAGAAGAATAACCAGATATTCACTAATGACGTTAGCATTGATGAGGCAAAATCCATTTGTGATATTAAACATAAAATGGGCCCATTAGCTTTTATGTACTATTATCCTGTACTGTATTACATTGTATGGTATTTATAGTACATTTGTCACGAGTTTAAAAAAATCACCACCACCACCACTTAGTACAATTTGCAGCAGGTTTCAGTATGTCAGCAAGAGTTTTAAAAGTTATATTCGAAGAAATTCAGATTGATTTTGTTCGCCAGACTCTGATCTGATTATGTAAAGACATATTATCCAGAAATCCAATTTTAGTGAGTTATGAACTGGTAAGCATGTGAACATGTCGAATGTGCTTGTCTGTTGGTTTCTTTGTTTTCCAGTTTTAGGAATCGTCAGGCTGTAGGCCTGTTTCTTTTAAACGTTCGTTCTTTTATCGGAAGTGTTCGTGTACACACATCGTGTCTGTGTGTGCGCAAGCGAAATGATGTCGCTGAGTTAAAAAGAGAGCCAGAGAGGGAGATACAGAGAAAATTATTATAGATAAGTTGCATGCAGTTGTTCGCTCAGTTAATCATTTGAACCCGATAACTGGATAGAAATAGCCTGTAATCGAAAACTAATGTTAATGTGAATATTGCCACGCCAGTTTCTCAGGAAATGTAGGTTTTTAGTATTCATGTTATTGAAAGTACACCATTTTCATTCATGAAAAATGTTGATGAAGTTGTCATTTCTTGCTTTACAGAAGTGATCGTCAGTTCTGCGGGGAAGAACAAGTTTTCTTTACTGTTAAGAGGCTGACGGAGCTGTCCTTTCCCGTGTAGAAACGCCAGGTAAAAACGAAAGACATGGGTACCTCATCAAAGTGTGCAGTGTGTGACACTCACCGAGAGTGCAATTTAACTCCACGGTTTAATCACATAACCATAATGGAATGTAATTTTTGGAGTTTTATTTTTTCTTGTATCTTTTACAGTTTAGTTGGTCCGAAGAAAAAGCCAGTGAGAGGTTTTGAATATCACATCGGTGCCTTCTCAGTGATTAACTCTGAAGTTTCTGGTGTGTCTTCTTTGATGGAATGTATTTCTTTATTCTGGAGTCTGTGGTACTTGTGTGCATCTTTAACAGTAATTTTCTGTTCACAGGTCTTATTGATCATCTGTTTGAATTCGAAAATAAACCTGCTTGTATCGTATTAATGTTTGCTTTCCCGCCGATTTGAATCTGGTTTTCAATCAAACACTAAGTAAAATGTCAGCGAAATGACGTTCAAAGAATGACGACGCGAAAGAACACCTCGGCATGTCTTTCAAAATGTTTCATTTCTTTAACGTATCATTTTATCGATCTGCACCCTGCATGAATTTTAAACACATTTTTGTCCATAGCAAATTAGTGAACTGGTTGACCTTTTTCTTTTCCTTTTGTTCGTTTTGTTTCCTTTGAGAGACCATCGCTTTGCTTGCATGGCATGCATTTTCTTCTGGGTGATTATGGTTTGGGGGAATCTTTGAACTCGACACAGTTGTCGGACTCATTATGTTATATTTTGTTGACTTCTCTCCCTCCCTGAAACACCGAAGGCAGTTCACATCATTTCTGGTTCGTCTTTTATTGCACATTAGTATATGTTTATCGTTTTTCATACACACACACACACACACACACACACACACACATGTATATATATATATACATTTTTTAAAAATATATTTTAAAAATTATATTGTAATTCATATGTGGACACACATAGACACAGACACAAACACACACACACACACACACACACACACACACACACTCACACACACACACACACACACACACACACATATATATATATATATATATATAGTTGAAAAACCAACACCTATTTTGTAAAACAAACAAACAAACAAAATTTAAAATGTAACGTGATATATATATATATATATATCACGTTACATTTTAAAAATTCACCACCTCGTCGATCTCTAAATCAAACTTACCTTCCTTTTGAATGCCCTCTTTGTGTATTTGCGGTTCCTTTTCTTGTGCGTTGAGCTGTACTATTTTGGGTTGTTATATTTTGGGTGTCCACGTTCATGTCAGACACAGTATTTACCGAGAACTTTTTACGGACTCCCACCTCCCTCTGTTTATCTACTCCTGTCAACCCTCTTTGGCTTCACTGGGTCTCACCTGTATCTGTGACTGATTTATTACGATGGTGGACCACGTATCTGATGAAGTGAACCTTCTGCAGGGGATAATGTTGCTGTAGATACCACCTTGACCTAAATACTGAGGTTATTGGTGGCAGATATGTTGACATTTTATAACTGGTTTTGTTTGTTCGTTTACATGATAATGTGTTGTTTTTCAATTCTTACAGTGATGATGAATGACATGAATACTTTATAGCGCCTGTCGTCAGTAGGAGAGCAAGCTCAAAGCGCTTTTACGAACACGGGGTCATTTGCACAACAGGCTACATACCTGGGTAGAGCTGACTGACGGCTGCCATTAGGCGCTCACCATTCGTTTCCTGTGTCATTCAGTCAGATTTCAGGCATGCACACATACGCACTCAGACAGACATGTAGCATTTTATGTGTATGACCGCTGTGTTTGTTTACCCCGTAATGTAGGTAACCATACTCCGTTTTCGGGGGTGTGCATGCTGGGTGTGTTCTTGTTTCCATGATCCACCGAACACTCAGTGACATGAACTACAGGATCTTTAACGCGCGTATTCACTGTACTTAGGACTGATTGTGTGTGACAGGTAAACTTCTGTGAACTGCTTGTCCAGTTTAGTTTTGTCTTCTTTTTTTCCTTTCTTTCTGCCTTTCTTTGACAAGGGGGAAAATTCGACTTCTACTCAGGTTGTACCGGGAGATACTCCCTCCTGGTTATACTTGTGCGTTTTGTGTGTCAGAAAAGAATCAAATTAAACTTCGAAATGAATGCATAAATGTTTAAAAATAATAAAGAGAGAGAGAGAGAGAGAGAGAGAGAGAGAGAGAAGTATTTCGGTTTGTACGAGTAGTAAGCTGCCCTTGCTTACCTGAATAATACTTTATTGCATTCGTTCATTGCCACTTCAGACTGCAGGCTACGTAGCACAAGCTTCTCTCTCTCTCTCTCTCTCTCTCTCTCTCTCTCTCTTCCCTCACCCATTTTTGAAAAAAAAAGAAGAAAAAAAGGTTTAATGATTTTTTTTTAGCGAAAATACAAAAGCGAGATTTACATGACACAACAGCTGAATCAGCAGTAACCTGAGATCTTAGATCAGTTTATTGATGTCGGCATTTTGATCCACGTGTTTTTATCCACACTTATTGTATGATATCATCAGTTAAACCAGACGTGGTCTGGAATTAATATCCTACGACATCAAGCATTTTAGACGTTGACAGTTGCCCCTTAATTAAGTCGATCATCCATCAGTCTTTTTTGTGATGAATCTATGTAAGTTTCTGTGACTGACTTTTTTTTCTCAAAAGAGAAAAGCCACTTCCTCTCAAAATGCATCCTGAAGACAGAAAGTGATAGAAATGGAAAGAAAAGATGGTTTTTTTTTTGTAATCTTAGAATTAGATAAAGAACATACATGGCGCTCGTTCATTCATTCATTCATTCAGCTATTTACAGCGGAGAGATAAAGAGGGATGCGACGCATTCTAGCTATCTTCTGAGACAGTTAAAAGTATCGTAACTCCAAGCAGTGTTAGTTTTGCTGTTGTAGACTGCAAGCTGTTGTGTTTCAGTGGACGGCGTGATTCGTGACTGGTCGACGTGGACCGATTGTTCCTTGACCTGTGGAGGGGGTGAAAGGTCAAGGACACGCGAGTGCCACGGGCCTTTCCACGGTGGCGCAGCGTGCTCGGACCATCTGCATGAAAGGGAGCTGTGCAACGAGAAACTTTGCCCAGGTGTGTTTCTCTCTCTCTCTCTCACACACACACACACACACACACTTACAGACACCCCCCCCCCACACACACACACATATATATATATTATTAACAAATAGTAAAAAGTGGTAACTATCTCCATTACACAACGTACACAACTTCAAGTCAGTGATGCTTACGCTACCGATTCAGCTAGCACACAGGTAAATAAAAGGTACATTGGAACAGACACTTCCTCAAAAAAGGATATATAAGTAAGCACCCATACTCGGACGGAGACTCTTGTTGTTGTTGACAGATTATAAAAATTATAGAACTATGTGAATGTAAAGTCAAGTGATTTAATACCACACCTTATTTTCATTCATTCGGGAGTTGGAAGGGATTACGTTTAATTATGTAACATAATACAAAACGGAATTTTTTTTTTTTTTTAATATCATGCTAAAATTTCTTTCCTCCCTCCCCCACCAAAGGTTTGAAGGGATCATATTGGTGATGAAAAAATCAAGTTGAAATAAGTGCTTGAATATCATGTTTAGTTTCGTCTTTCCTCACCATTATTATTATTATTATTATTATTATTTATTTATTTTTTTAAAGATTTGACTGGATTCTGTCAGTTATGTAGAGTTACACAAAATCATGTAAAATTAGGTGTTTGAATACTATGCCTAATATTCTTTTCTTTTTTTTTCTTTTCCTTTTTGTGTGTGGGATTATGTGATTCATTGTTTTCGGGGTTTTTAATAATGTTTTTTTAGACCCGTTCTCAGGCCCCTTGTAGTCGGCTGGACTGGACACAGCCAGAATCAATACGAGAACAGGTGGCTCAATACATGTTCGGTGAAATGTTGTTATTTTTTCCTCCTTTCATTCGTTTTCTCTCTCTCTTTAAAATTTTTTTTTTTAAAGTATCAGCATATGTGGTGTTGCGTATATGGATCAGTCCGCACGCTTAATTTGGCACCTCCTTGAAACTAAAAACTGAAACAGTTGACAATCTTTTTATTTTTGATTCCCTGTCTCTCTCTCTCTCTGTGAAGACTTTGAATGTACGACCTAAGTATTACCCCCCTTCAAAGGGGCTGTGGCCTTTGTGAATAAACCATCTCTCCCTCTCTCTCTCTCTCTCTCTTCTTTTCTGTTCCAGTGGACGGGGTGTGGCGGAGCTGGACCGAGTGGAGCGCGTGCAGTGTCTCGTGCGGAGGTGGGACGCGAGGGAGGGAGCGCACGTGTTACGGCCCTTTCCACCAGGGGGCCGACTGCACGGGGGATCGGGGGCAAACTGAGGCTTGTAGCACACACCACTGCCCAGGTCCGACCACCATCCAGCAGCTTTTTTCCCCATACCCACACCCCACACCCTGCCTGCCCTCTGACCCTCCGCCCCCCACCCCTCACCCCACACCTCACCCCATCCCCTCAGACCCTTACACCGTACCCCGTCCAATTTTTATCCCACCTCGTTTAAAAAAAAAAAAATTATCTCCTGTTTTTATCCGTTGTCATTAATTAACAGTTAATAAGTTAAATTCTTTCTTTCTTTTTTTTCATCATCACCATACACCAACTGACTTTTAATGTTTTGCTTTTCTTAAAAAAAAATTTTTTGACTATCAAAATTTGCATTCGTGGATATCACTTGTTATTCAAGAGATTTTTTTTTTTTTTTTTTTTTAAATAATGTTTTGTTTACTACTAACCCCATCGTTTTTATAATCGAAACTAACAAATTTTTCTACGATTCATGTTGATTTTATGTCAGTTTTTCTTGATCACTTAACGATATTGAGTCACTCGTATCAATAAATAATGATCAAACAGTATGTTTATAGTTAATGGCAGATAACTTAACAAGTCCATTCCCGTTTAAAAAAAAAATGTTTTGATAAGAAAAAAACTACCGATGTGTATCTTAAGTATTTCTGTCGTTAAACTAACAAATTTTATGGTCAACCACCCTGTTTGGGAGAGAAAAAAATAGACTGGAGGTATTAACATTTTGTATAAAGTGCGACTTTTTGCGTTTTGATTATTAAAAGGGAAGGGTTTGTATCAAATGAATAATGTCGCTCCGATAATAATTACGTAGCCATACCTATGCTGGTTATTGTCATTGATTAAAACACGATGAAAAAATTGAGCAAACACTTTGAAAAAAATGTTTTATGTTTAGAATTTCTTTCAGTGGGCTGTATTCAAGACCCTAGCTCTTTCTTGCACATCCCTGGAAAGAACGGTGAGTTAAGAGACACATTATATAAGGATGATGCCAACCACACAATATGTAAGGATGATGTCAAAACAATTTCTCGTTGCGGCACAACAGTAGCCCAACACTGTGGTGTGTATGTCTTTCGATGCCTGAGCTTGAGAGTATCATCTCCAACGAATATCCCATGTTCTTCAAGAATGAAGCATTCGAGTTCAGAATGAACACATTTGCGCTTTAGATCTTCAAGAACAATGCAGTACAGAATGACGTTGAATACTGGCTGTTTTAAAGTACCCTGGTGGCAGAATGGTTAAGACGTTCATCTGTCAAGACTGAGTCCGTGAGGGTCTGGGTTCGAATCCCGCTGTCGCCCTTTCTCCGAAGTTTGACTGAAAAATCAAACTGAGCGTCTAGTCATTCGGATGAAACAATAAACCGAGTTCCTGTGTGCAGCACGCACTTGGCGCACTGAAAAAAGAACCCATGGCAACGACAGTGTTGTCCTCTGGTAAAATTACGTAGAAAAATCCCTGCTCTGCTAGGTACACAAATATGTATGCATGCACTCAAGGCTTGATTAAGCGTGTTTGGTTATGCTGCTGGCCAGGCATGTGCCTGTAATATGGATTTGTCCGAACGCAGTGACGCCTCCTTGAGAAACTGAAACTGAAATCACCGCCCGCTCGGTCATCCTTCCTGCCATGTTCAGGCCCGAACCGTCACTGATCCCCAGAATCCTCTGCCTGGGAGTCTGTCGTGGACGTCAAGCGGCTGTAACAATGACGTGGTATTTGGCATTTGAAGTGACGACTGTCCATGACGATTTACAAAAAATCCAGAATCGGCATCACGGTGTTTCTGCGGTAGAATGTAAGTCTACAAGACGGCAAACAGAACTCTATGAGGTCAAATTATGTCTGAATTTCACTGTTCCTAATTGTATGCAATCAGAACAATTTGACCACGCCAGGAAACGACTGTTTGGCGGTCACAAGGGTGTGTGTGGTGGGTGTGGTTGAGGCGAATGATAAGCCCACAAAAAGCGTGGCACATTGGTATGTACTTCAGGTATTCGTTTTGGGTCGCTTCTCTGGACTTCAAGGTCAGGTGTGCGTAAGGAATGTGAGATGTTTACCGAATGAAGTTCTATGTCTGTTATTCAGGGAAACGTCATTCAAAAAAACTACTTTCTACCTGTCTAAAGCATCGGTGACAGCTTTGAAATGACCGTGTCGTGAGGCGTTAGATTTAAAAGCGAGTGGCTTAAACTACCACTGGCACTTTGTGAATATAAGACAGAGCAAAGAGCCTTTGAGATATGAACTGAAACAATGTCAGGAACAACACTAAACGGTAGACACAAATAATCATACAAAACAAACCAACAAAACAAAACAAAAAAACAACAACAAAATAACTCCAACAACAAAACGACGCAGAAAAAAAAAGAAAGACAAGAAAAATGCTGTGCGATTTTTAAAAAAAATAGATAAGGTTTGATTTTTGAAATCAGATTTAACGGACGAGAATAAAGCAAAACATACCGACAGAAACAAATAGGACTGTTGTCATGTACATCATTACGGTGCAGAAAACAGCAAGATGTCAGAAACAAATGGGGCTGTTGTCATGTACATCATTATAGTGCAGAAAACAGCAAGATGTCAGAAACAAAGGTGGCTGTTGTTGTCATGTACATCATTACAGTGCAGAAAACAGCAAGATGTCAGAAACAAAGGTGGCTGTTGTTGTCATGTACATCATTACAGTGCAGAAAACAGCAAGATGTCAGAAACAAAGGTGGCTGTTGTTGTCATGTACATCATTACAGTGCAGAAAACAGCAAGATGTCAGAAACAAAGGTGGCTGTTGTTGTCATGTACATCATTACGGTGCAGAAAACAGCAAGATGTCAGAAACAAAGGGGGCTGTTGTCATGTACATCATTACGGTGCAGAAAACAGCAAGATGTCAGAAACAAAGGGGGCTGTTGTCATGTACATCATTACAGTACAGAAAACAGCAAGATGTCAGAAACAAAGGGGGCTGTTGTCATGTACATCATTACGGTGCAGAAAACAGCAAGATGTCAGAAACAAAGGGGGCTGTTGTCATGTACATCATTATAGTGCAGAAAACAGCAGGATGTCAGAAACAAAGGTGGCTGTTGTCATGTACATCATTACGGTGCAGAAAACAGCAAGATTTCCAGTTCAAATTACCCAGTGGAATTCGAGGAAGCTTTCGGATTTCTTATTCATTTCTTTTTTTTTTAAATGGAACTACACACCACGAAATCACACAGCTGCAGACTACATCCTGCGAAAATAGGGAACTACGCACAGGTAAGACAATCTACTTGCTCTGCGAAAACTCTGTGCACCTTCAAATCTGACATCACTACCAGCTTCCTCAGAGAGTATCACCCTTGTATCTTTTATCCACTGACCAAAAACATCAGCAAAACAAAGAGGTTTTGCTCTTGGATTTGATGAATAAACCGTTTATTACATTCATTTACTCCTCTCTCTTGATTGCCGACTTTTCCTAATAGTTCATGAAACTCTGCAAGTGGAAAAAGCGGGACCCTGTTTGATAGGTGTCTTGACAGTTTATTAATGACCAACGGGACTGGTTTCTCTGTTCGTGGACTGTTTGACAGATTTAAGACTCTGTCAGCATGATCCGCGAACATCCTGGTCAACTTCAAAGTCGGCGATACTAAGAGAAGCAGCCAGGATGGGTTCAACCATTAACAGCATCCGTGTTCCACACACACAGCCTTCACACTTCTTTTGTTGTTGTTGTTGCTTTCATTTCCTGAATGGTTGAAGTTTAAAATGGAAACGTTTTGCTGGCTTTTGTTACGGATTTTTCTCACTTTGAACAACTTTCGTGTATACACTTTTTAAAGAATCATTATTCTTATGTCTTGCGGTTTTGTTTTTGTTTTTGTTTTCATTGCTTATTTCTAGCTTTCACTTTTTTTTTTTTTTTTTGCCTTCAGTCATTGTATCCAGTAACCTTCTCAGGGTATCCACTGTTGTGCTTTAGTTAGAATTGACTAACAAATTGCCTCAGCAAGTCGCAGACCGCCTGGTTAATTTCCTATCCTTCGTTTCTGTTTCATTGCTTTATACGCTCAGTAAGCATTTCTGCGATATTTTGTTTTCCATTGAGAAGCCTTATGCTGGTTTAAGTATTTTATGTTTCCATGTAAAGCACAGCGCAGTGTGTGTGTGTGTGTGTGTGTGCGTGCGCGCGCGCGCGCGCGCGCGTGTGTGTGCATGTGTGTGTGTGTGTGTGTGTGTGTGTGTGTGTGTTCTTTTCTAGGTGTATGTGAGAGGGAAATATGACTGGTTAATTGTCATCATGCTTTGTTTTGTTTTTCATTGTTTGTTTTTGATTATTTTATTTTATTTTATTGATATTCATATTTGATATGATATATATTCATATATTGATATGATACCTTTGATTGTAACTGTTTAACCGATAATGTTTTGTTTGTGTTTTCTTACTCTCTTTCCGTTCACAAGCATTTGATATATGTCATTTCTCCACTGTTTTCGCCTGGTATCATGATATCCTTTCCCTAACTTTCACACAGTTCGTTTCTTTAAGCTTTCTAAATCCTGATTTTTCATTCGATATAACTCGTGTTCGTTTCACAAATTTTAGCTGGTAAACCTAATCAATCTTTAAACCAAACAGTCGTATTGTTGATTGAAAAACTTACGCATGGGATATCTCAAGCCTTTATTAACCTGTTAAATGTACCCATGCACATATGAAAACGAAACAAAACCCGTATCTTCAGTATATAACACAATCCATCCCAAGTTCAGCCAATATGAAATGGATATCACATGGTATGAATTGAAAGCAAGCGATTTTTCCATTAAAAATGTAAATGTAACCTTGCATATTTATGTCAAATGCCGAGAAGTTCAATATGCAAACAAATTTCCATAGGTCAGTAAATATGACGTGTATTTTACATGGTATGACATAAAGCAAGTGATTTTTTCCTTAAAGAAAAGATTTTTTTTTGTTTATTATTTCGTTTATTTATTTATAGTCTGTTCATCTAAGAAAGAAAAGTCTTCGAAGTACAGTTCTTTCCTTCCCCCTTATGCATTTTTGCCAGAGAGATCAGGTGTTTCGTAAGGTCCGCGCAGGGCATAAAAGCTTTTGGCGTGAACACAGTACCAGACACAGGAAGTAAAATTCCGCCGATGTAAGGAGTTTGTGGGAGAAGCAGATACTAGTTCTTCCAGTTACCACAATCTTAGACTGAAGATTCATGTCCCTTCGCATTATTTGGAACAAGAACGCCCAAGCTATCAGCAGTTCAGAAAACATAGTGTTCACATGTGTTTGGAAAGAGAGCGTCCACATTGTCAACAATTCAGACCTAAGCTTAAGTCATTCGTCTTTCGGATGAGATGATGAACTGAGATCTCATGTGTAGCGTGGACTTAGTGCACGAAAAAAAAAGAACCCACGGCAACAAAAGGCATGCCCGTGGCAAATGTTATGTAGAAAAAAACACTTGACAGGAAAACAAATACTATCCATATCACTGTAGCGACGCTCTCCCCGTGAAGAACAGTTCGAAATTCACACAGAAAAATCTGTTGTGACAAAATAAAAGAGGAAAAACAAAACAAAAGCAGTTATGTCCCCCAACCCTTCCACTATTTTGAACAGCAGCTTCCTGACTGTCGACAATTTAGACAGAATCATGTTTCCCCAACATGATTTAAAGCGTCCACATTGTTCAGGGATTCAACAAAACGAAGTCCAAATGGGTTTCCAGAAGCTCATTTATACACATCTCTCGTTCGTGGAAAGAGTTGTTTTTGGTGCAGTACTTTTACAGTTTCAAAGAACAAATGTGGAGAACTCTGATCCACTTACAGTTGTTTTTATCGTTCGTTTATTTATTTATAGTCTGTTCATCTAAAATGGTTTTTATGTTTGAAAGAAAAACATCTGTTCATCTAAGATGGTTTTTAAGTTTGAAAGAAAAACAATCTGTTACGTTCATTTTATAACTCTTTCATCGCGTTTGTTTCATCTTTGGTTGTATACATTTGGTCACGTTCTGCACGAGCATTTATGTTAATCACGGTCCCTTTCTGGTCTTCTCTGCCGTTTACTGGGACGTCACGTTTAAAGTGGACAAATCAACTAAGTTCTCATTTTCTCATATTGAAAAATCGTGTTTAGTATTTCATATTTGTGTGTCCTTCATATTTCGATACTGCAGTGTGTGTGTGTGTGTGTGTGTGTGTGTGTGTGTGTGTGTGTGTGTGTGTGTGTGTGTGTGCGCGCGCGCGCGCGCGCGCGCACATGCACCCGATTGATTCGTCCATGGTCAAGTTGCATGCAGTTTGTACTGTCTATCCTCAGCGCTTTTATTTAATTATTTGTTTATTTATTTATTTATTATTTTATTTATTCATTCATTTATTGCGCTTCGTCCACGCGTTGTGCATTAAAATGCAGTGTGTGTATATACTGGTCCCCAGTGGACGGTGAATGGGGCGCGTGGGGCCAGTGGGAGCTCTGTGACGTCACTTGTGGGGGCGGCACGCGGTGGCGTCATCGCGACTGTCACGACACGCGCTATGGCGGCGCCGACTGCCAGGGCCCGTCCCGTCAGTCGGAAGCGTGCAATGTTCACCTTTGCCCAGGTTCTGGAACGAAAGCGTTTCTTTCATGCTGGCTAACTGGTGTTCTCGAGCGAAGCTATAGGGCAACATGCAGTGCTCTTTTCTGAGCGTGTGGCGAGCTTGAACAAGCATGCGTGCGTGCGTGCGAGCTTGTGTGTGTGTGTGTGTGTGTGTGTGTGTGTGTGTGTGTGTGTGTGTGTGTGTGCAATCTCATGCTTGCATGTGATTCCCCGTGTGCGTGCGTGCGTGCGTGCTTGTGTGTGTGTGTGTGTGTGTTTGTGTTTGACAGTATTTTAACATATGATTTAAAATCTGCATATGATTCCTGTTTTTGAAAATGTTCAAAAATGATTTTCTGGAAAGATTTATACTGTGATTAACACAAAAAGATGTAAAGTCAGAGGGAGAGAGAGACAGGTGGTGGGGGTGGGGGGGCGGAAGGGGGGTATTTGAAATAAGTTTCGAGTCCCCCAAGATGAAAAATCCACATCGGAAATTACTAAAATCATCATGTTAGTCGTGATTGTTCTGTTGAACATTTACATGTATAAAATACAAAGGCTCAGACGAAAAGAACTGTCATCAGACAATGCCTGATTGCCTTGATGTCAAAGTCATTGGAGCCACTTAGACTTAACTATGACCGAGATTATTACAGCGTATTATATTTAAAAAAAAAAAAAGTGATTAGTGCCCGTTTTAATGAAGACTTTTTAGGATGACAGAATATACTTAGAAATGATAAACCTGATTCATATGGTCAAATAATCGAAACCTTATACTTCTGTCCTGACCAAACATTGTATTTTAAATGCTGAAATATTTTGCGATGATGTAGATTAATGATTATCGATCCACGCAGCATCAGTTTTCAGAATGCATGTAGAAATAATTTTTCATAAAATATGAATTAAAAGAAAAAGAAATACACGTAGCAGCATACCCTGAATGCAACTGAAATCCATTCGTTCATCCATACCCTTTCTTTTTAAGTCAAAGATATGGCGAAGGTTCTGGCAAATATGAAATGCTATTTCAGAAACATTGTTATTTCCATTTCCAAGAAAATGGTAAACGTGAAAATGATACAAAATATGTGTCTACTGCATGAACAGATATAATGCACTTACAAACTTCTGGAACGAAGGAGGGAGGTGGCAGAATGGTAAGACGCTTATCTGTCAACATAATGTCCGTTAGGGCCTGTGTTCGAATCCCGCTCTCACCCTTTTCCTCAAGTTTGACTGGAAGATCAAACCGAGCGTCTGAACATTAGGATGAGACGATAAACCGAAGTCCCTTTTGCAGCACGCACTTAGTGCATTCAAAAAGAACCCATAGTAGCCTAGGTATTTTCCCCTGGCAAAATTCTGTAGAAGAAATTACTCTGATAGGTACACAAATATGTATGCAATCAATACACAAATATGTATGCAATCACTCGCGGCCTGACTAGTGCGTTTGGTTATGCTGCTGGTCAGGAATCTTGCCTAGCAGACGTGGTGAAGGGTAGAATATGGATTTGCCCGAACGCAGTGACGCCATGGGAAACTGAAACTGGAACAAAATCAACTTGTAGCATTTTCCTGAAAGACAAAGCACGTTGGATCACAGCTCAAAGGCAGGATGAACCCCAGATATGTTTGTGACAAAAATCCACCAATCTCCCGGTTAACTGAATTTTCCAACAGAAACTAAACAAAAGCCATTCCAAGGTATAAAAAAGGACTGTATTTATTTATTTCATTTTTAAAGATTTCTCATTCAGGAACCAATCTGTTGCATAGTATTGACAAGAACTGCTGTTGACAAAAATTGTAACCTCGCGCTTCAGAAAGTAACAGCTATTATGGTGTTGTTTACATGCATGTTTTTGGAAAGGAAAATGAGACAGTTTTGATAATAGACATGCAAATGGAGCGGAGCTCACTGCTTTACCTGCAATATAACTTGCATTCAGCTTAGCTCTAGCTGTCCACTGGGAGTAACACACACACACACACACACACACACACACACACACACACACACAACCAACCAAAAAGCGAATAACAAGTCTCTTTAAAAAAAATCATTTATGCATAATCAATATAATTATGTATCAGTGGATGGCCTCTTCACCCTCTGGAGCCAGTGGAGTGACTGTGACGTCACGTGTGGGGGCGGGGTCAAAAGGCGCAGTCGCACGTGCGTTGGTCCGTTCAATGGCGGGCAGGACTGCGAAGGAGCGAAAGTAGAAAACCGCTCGTGCAACACGCACCATTGTCCCGGTGCGCTTTGTCTTGCGTTTGCATTGCTTGTGTAGATGTTTGGAGGAGTGTTGGCTTGGCATGGTGACGTGTGACGCTGTCCGAGAGGTGGTCATTGCTCTTGGCCACTACTGTTAGAACGCTTCATTGAAAACTCTGTCATGAAGGACTGGAACATAGTCAGTCTGGCATTTCAGTTTAATGACAAAACTGCGAAAGTATTTTTGTTGGAACACTTCATTGAAAACTCTGTGATAAAGTATTGGAAAGACCGTCAGTTTGGCATTTCAGTTTAACAACATTAATGTGAAACTATTCTCTTTTTATCTCGTAGATGACGAGATTGACTTTAGGTCGGAGTTAGAATTTTGTTCAACATCAGTGGGGATTATATCTACGTTTATGAGTAAGTTTGGGTTAGAATTCCAATTTAGGACGTTAAGTGGTTACCTTTTTTGTGTAATTCCAGGGAATGAGAACCTTGTGATTATCAGTGAAGTCCACAGCCCGCATGATAAAAGGGAAGAATGGTTGCATAGCAGTCAGCCGGTGAAGAGCCCTTTAAAAGAGAATGTGAAGGAAAAAAAGTTCAAAAACAGATTCGCAGTCTGAATATTCAACACGATCTGGCGACCAGGCTCTCAGCAGGCCAGCTAAACTTTCTTGGGCCGAGAAATTGCTCAAAACTTCGTTTCTGGACTTCGTTCACAGCTCTCAGGAGACGGGTAGCTTATTCAATCTTATGTTCGTGGAATCGGCACAGGAAGTGTCCCTTGCAGTGTAGTGTAAATGCGGGCGATCCACAAGGTAAACGCGCGATCGTTGGCTGGCCGTGTAAAAAGCGTAATTTTTTTCTGTTTAAAGCGACAAACATTTTACCACCATGTGCTTTGTAAATGTACTGTTTCAACTGCAAGACGTTGTGCTGGAACTACGAGGGGGAAAACGAAACGGAGCGATTTCAGCTTTAGTTTGCAAACAAAACGATGAATCATGATCAGCATTACCGTCAGATTCGGTTTAGAATTGACCGAACAAATATAACCGAAGGGATCTGCGTAGACCTACTTTCTTGAACGCGAGGGTCTGTCTCAAAATTTGACCACCCTGGCTGCTTTCACAATGCGATTTGCTTCTTCAGTTTCTTGATGCTATCATTTCATTCAGTTACTTTATTAGGAGAATAGATGCTTCGCTTGCGGGCTGCGCGCTTAAATTACAACCATCATCCACTAGTTTCGGTGTGATTCATTTCTCATTCGAGTGATTTTATTTTTCAGTTGTTAGCATATTCTAGGAAAGAGCATTGGTTTTGTCGATCTTTGTTTGAACTCCCACCAACAAATGTTTTTGTTATTTGTATATGTGTATGTGAGTGTGTATATGGGTGCATTCACTTCATGTATCATACTTGTGAGTTTTGTTTCACATCTATGTGTATGCGTATGTTGTTCTGTGTTTCCAAACACTGAAGCCATGTGTAGATTTGTTTAGTTTTGTTTCAAAGTGCATATTACCTTTGGATAAACAAACATTGATTTGCAAGTGAACAGACCCTTTTCTTTAGAAAATAATTTGATTCCTTTTAAACTCACATGTGCGAACAAAGTGATTCTATGTAATCACCCGCTCCTGGTTGGTTGGTTGTGTGTGTGTGTGTGTGTGTGTGTGTTCTCAGCAACCGCAAGTAGTGCAGCGATCAAAATTGTGATAAGCAGGGTAGGGATTCAGAATTCAATGTCACTATTTTGAAAAAAAAGAAAGAAAATTGAATCATCCTCATTAAAACTTGTATTATGACTGCCATGGAAACAACACGCTCCGTCTAGACATTCAAGGTTACAAGTCGAAGGTCAATGTCACTACTCGGCATTTGATTATAACAATAAGAGCTTGTGGGCATAAAAGAGATAAGGTCCAGTACCTTGTCTCCAGCAATTGTTGTACAGTGAACAGTCCAGGTATGTAAATTGAACAAAATCCCTAGCAAGTGTCAATGTCACGACATAGCACAATCGAAGAAATGATACAGAAGTATGACGGGGCTTGGTTTTCCTTCCAGTCTTAATGAGTCTTGGTCCCGTGATCGGTAAAATAGCCAAAAATATAAATGCTTTCAAAGGTCAAGGTTAGAAGTCGAAGTCAAAGGTCAAGATCGCTGCACACTGAGGTAACTACAGTGTCAGATATGGTGTCACGTTGCATGTGCTTTACAGTGTGTCCGGAGTTTTTCTATTCCATAATTCAGGTGTTCGGTTAAGTTGGGTTACACGTGCGTCTTGAAGTTCTTGCATTTCTTGTTTGATATAAACTAATAAAGGATTGTGGTTTTTGTTGCCAAGTATTAGCCACATGCAACATATTCCTTTCTTGCTGATTTTTTTTTTAACATTTAACTTTTCAAACGGCGATATTTAAAAAAATAAATAAACATTTAGATATACGCAAAGATGAATAAACGTATTTGATACGTGTATAAAGTTTCATTGCATTTATTTTGTGACATAGATTTTCTGTCTTAAGATTTATTGTATTTAGTTTATGTCATACTAATTTTCTATCTTCAGTTCGACCGTGTGCACATTGAATCTGCTGAGCATTCCAATCATGAAGAATTATACATTTTGCACTTATCAAAATAGAAATCGTGCATATATATTGATATGAACTGCAGAGCTGGGTTTCTATTCGTATGAGAGCGTATCGCATATAACACACACACACACACACACGCACACGCACACACATTCTCTCTCTCTCTCTCTCACACACACACACACACACACACACACACACACTCTCTCTCGCTTCCAACTCTTTTGTACTTCTGTCTTTTCATGTGAATACAAAAATAATGTTTATCTGAGTGGGGTAGGGTGGGGGAGTCGTTAGACTATTGGAATTACAACGCCCTGTCCCTGAACTATGTGAAGAGTAATTAGGGCTTCGCACAAAACAGTTCATCAGATTAATGTAGCTGTTGTTTAACTCACATACAACTACAAAATTCGAAATAAAACATTTTGAAGAAAGAAATAAGAAAAAAACCGTACTAAAATGAAGCAAGGGACTGCTACATGCTGACAGTGGACGGAGTGTGGGAGGACTGGGCCTCGTGGTCACAGTGCCCTGTGACCTGCGGCGGAGGCAGTCAGAAGCGAACCCGAACCTGCACGGGGCCCCTGCACGGCGGGGCCGAGTGCCCTGGACCTGCTGAGGAGACACAGGACTGTAATGAGCACCGGTGTCCAGGCGAGTCCTCTGTCGGTCTGTCTGTCTGTCTGTCTGATCTGTCTGCTTGTCTGAGCTATCTGTCTGGTTGTTGCAGCAGTCTGGTTGTTGTAGCAGTCTATCTGGTTGTTTAGGCTGTCTGCCTATGTGTCTGTATGCTTGTCCCTTACACATATGCAAACACAGATGATGGAAATTGGGATAAAAATATTCCTTTTTCATGTGTAATTATTACTTCCGCGATACACATGCATACTGGCCATCGTTGTGGAAGTAGGAATACTTTATTGGGATTCGGCGATGTTGAAAACCTACAACTTGCATCGTGGTTTTTGAATGGCATATTTAAATGTCAGTCAATTTTCAGGCCTAAATCGTTGAGATGTGAGAACTATTTTAAGTACGAGAACTATTATAAGAAGTATCTGTATTGTGCTTTGTGACCGTCGATGTAAACTGCTACAAAGTAACTGATCACGCAGTCAGCTTGGTAAAAGTATGAATTGTTATATGATCCAAACAGCTGTCAATGGTTGCGAGATAAAAGCCGAGATATGAGATATATTTTCGATGATAAACCAAGGTTCTTTAGGCCTAGTGCAGCATACGCTCAACGTCGGTAAAGGAGTCCCTTTGACAAAGATGTTCCATTGACAAACTTCTCTTGAGAAGAATGCGCTCAACAAGGGGAGTATTGCAAATCGATTGAATCGACGAGCAGTGCATCGTTGTGGTGACAGGTCTTCTTGAGGAGAACAGTTGGTATGTTTCACATTTTAAACTTTTGCCGTGACACTAAGGCATTTGCAGATCAGGGCATCTGATGGCGCATGGTTAGACTCCATGGACCGTAAGATAAAACTGGTCGGCTACTGTGAAGAGCACGTTCAGATGTGATCGACTTGATAACATTTGTCTAATAAAAACAGCAAGAAAAAACAAAAAGAAACAAACGAAACAACAAGAAAAAAAACACCCCCCCCCAAAAAACAACAACAAACAAAAAACCAAACAAACAAAAACAAAACAAAACAAAAAAACTAAAAATCAACCAACCCAAAAATACCAGTCGAATTAAAGTCTGGCCATTTGTAAACCATGAATTTCGCATAATGTTTGCTTTGTTGTTTGTTTGTTTTTGTGTGTGTTTTTTTCAGGTTCTTGGATGAATGCTTTATATTCTGCCAGTTTGGAAATTGGTTTAAAAAGACGTGTTTCTATATTTCTGACCATTTGAATATCATGGACGCTTCATGCACTGAGAATTAACGAAATCATAGAAGCATTGAGGAAAGTTAATATTGAGCTGCGTGAAGTGAATTTCATTCAACGATTCATAGTATGCCATTAGAAAAGCGCAAGTACAATTTGCATAGAGACATTTTGGGTCTGTTTGATTGCGAAGATGGAAGTTTTCGGAAACCTGAACTGTTAACAAGCCTAGCAGTTGTTTCATATATTGCACAATATTTATGATTTATCATTATGATACTTATCAGATTACATCGTAAGTATATTCGCATTGCTTTTACCAGCAGTTCAGACCGCTCATTTACATCAGATAACGGCGTTTGGTTTGTAAGGTTTATTAGAAACTGAAAGCACATACACGTGCGCACCCCCCTACCCCCCGCTTCAAGCGTGTACGCTAGCGTGCTCGGAGCATTAGCTACTTATGTGCACATCATATACACTTTAAAATCATGTTGAAAAGCAAGGTACTTATTGATAAAGACTTTCTGTACTTTTCTGCGTGATTCGAAGGGAAAATATCTTCATGACAGTTTTTCTGTGAGCGGAGATTGCTTTCTTAACTCCACTTTTTGTACCTGCATAATATAATTTGTCTCTGTAAAACGTGTGGATACACAGTGTGCTGTTCGCTGACAGATTTTGTCCTGTTGTTCGGTATTCAGTCTATGTTCAGCCATCTTTATGCAGACACTGTTTATTGAGATTTTCCTTTCAAAGTTCCATCGCTAAGTGTTGTGATGTCAGCAAGCTTTAACTCACTCAGTACGGCCAGTCCTCTCTTCTCCTCTACACAGACCCCTCGGATGTCCAGTGGGTGTCTGAATGACCCAACCTTTAGCTTCCGTCGTCAGAATTGTGGTATTCTTTGTCAATATTCACCTCTTCAGTATAAGAGCCTTCCGCTTGCAATATTTTGATGATGGTAACTGGGGTGAAACGCTGTTGACGTCGTCTCTTTCGCCGTTCGTATGGAGAGAGTTAACTGTTTGAACACTAATACCAGTACTTCGAGGTTTAAAGATAATACCTGACAAGCTAAATTATTCGAAATACTTCACCAGATCACCTACAAGATTATATTACAATCTGCGTACGGGGCGCCCATACCTTCTGCATCACTGGAAGCAAAACCTGCACCTGGTTTCGGCTGCTTAAATAACTGTATTTTTGCATATCCGTTAAGCATAAAAGTATAATTATTAAGTAGTCCTATTATGACCAGGAAAAAAAAGTGATATGCGATCTAGAAAGTTTTTCATTGCCAGGTGATAGCATGATAGCACCATTTTACAATAGGTTTGACACCGATAAATGCCTAACAGGGTTGTTTTTTGTTTGTTTGTTGTTGTTGTTGTTGTTTGTTGTTTTTTTTTTGGGGGGGGGGCACCATTTTGCGTCGCGTGTTGTTTCATGAGCTTAAAAAAAAATATACATATACATATATACAGGACTTTCTCATGTTTTGCGGCTCGTAAGGAAGTACCACATTCCCCCCTTCTCCCCCATTGCCCGGTCGCTCGGATGGTGGAACACACTAGGTGACGAGTGGGTGGGGTGGGGGGGGGGGGGTGTGAGTAGCGCTGCTTTGCTGCGACGTGCGGTCCTGGGGGAAATCATTTTAAATTTCACACTCACATTCTTTTTGATGATACGATAAGATACAATACGACACGACACGACACACCACATGACACGACATCTTGCGGTGCACCACAGAGTATCGTCAACACGATACATCAGGACAACCCCACAAAGCAATGATACCCGCTCGGTATGTTCTGGCGTTGTAGTAATCTGCTTTTGACACTGAACACACACACACACACACACACACACACACACACACACACATGACAGTGGATATTGCAAACAGCTGCACACCCACACCATTGCAGACCCTGTCCCCCAAACTGAGTGCCCGTGTTGTGTTGCTTGCTGGCGCGTTGCAAACAGAGGACGGCTATTGGATGGCTTGGAGCTCGTGGACCACGTGCCCCGTGTCGTGCGGAGGCGGGCACCAGCAGCGGGAGAGAGTCTGCGAGGTGCCCGTACCTGGGGGCAAGGACTGCCCAGGCGACGCTCTTCAGAACCAATCTTGCAGCACCCAGGGGTGTCCGGGTATACGGGGTGGCTGGGCGCAGCGCCCTCTGGCTAGCAGAGAGGCCGGTTCAGATTTCGGTCTGACCCCCCTTCTCTCTGTGTGGCAGACGGCAATGAATTCTGATGGGGGTGGGGGGTGTTGGAGGGGGGTGCGGAAGGGGTGGGGGTGGGGGGCTGGTGGCGATTGTTAGCTGGCTTTCAGCGTTCTGTCAGATTGTTTAATGTTGTTGTTTATTTTTCAAAAGACTAAATTCCAGTCTGCGTGATTTGTTTGTCTATTGGTCCCTGAAATTATCATCTGAAATCACAATGTTTCCCTTTCGTTTCATCTGTTTCATAACAGGAATGAGTGTTGTTCCAGCTGGGAACATCGTGTAAAAACACAGCGTGCCGCGTCGTGCATTTAAGTGGACAGGATACTGAAATCTTGATCAACATTGAAATTGGTGGATGAGGTGGTTTGTTTCCTCTTGTTCTTTGGATAAATCTGACAGGACCTGATACCGCTGATGTGAAGGATTTGGAGTGAATGCAAATATAATTCAGTACATGTATGCGTATATTCCCGCTGCCGCAAAAGTGCCTACTAGGATGACATACTGCTGTCGTTTGTCATGCAGAACTGGAGCGATGTCATGGATATATCTCGCTGCTGATTGCTTTCTAGGTGTTGCAAAATACACGCTGGATTTCTCTTTGACTCCCTGTACAAATGTGATGCGCAACCTCGCGTATAAGCTGCCCATCATCCATGATGTTTTGTGCAAAAAGAAAAGAAAGTACATTGATATATACTTTAAGTGAAGGAGATTTTTTTGGAAGAGATCTATTATTTTCACTCATCAGCTGCTGCCTATACTTACGTGTGTGACTGTTTCAAAGGAATTTCGGAAATCTTTGCTGTCTGTGTAACAGTAGAAGGCACACATGTATATATGTTTTATATAGTGTAATTTTCGGAAATGATAATTCTTTATTCTTGATAAAATTTTCAAAGAAGAAGTCATGAAATCTGTTATTGCTTAGAATAGAACGAAATGTCAAATAAAACCAATGTCTTATTTTAGCATTGAATAAAAAAAACAAACAAAAAAAAACAACACCTGTTTTTCGGACCCTGAGAAAACATCTGTACTTTTGAGAAATAATGAGGGGGAGAATGAAGAGAATCAGCGCTTGTAATTTTGCAACATTTTTTTTCATTAAAAGAAGAAATTAACGCATTGCCCCGCGCGCTGTTTTTTTTTCCCCTTTGATTCATTTCTTTGGATTGCATGAACATTATTCCTTTAACTTTGTGTTGATGATGGTGAACAGTTCTTTATTTTGAACGCACTTTACTGCAGCTCTCTCACCTCCATCGCCAAGTGTATGATGTGATGGTTTACACCTGCTCGCGTGCATGCCTCTTTTTAAGCATTGCGTGCTCATGTTCACATTGTCTTTTATATATATATATATATATATATTCACAGCGTAATGATTTCTTCCACTCGCAGAAGAGCAGAAGAATGAAAACATTGTTATTATGGTCACAAAACGGAGATCTCTCTCCGTACGTGTAAACAATTTGGTTTGTAAGGACACTCAGTTTGTACGGAAACAATTTTAGCACTTAAATTCACCTGTCTCCAAGATTTTATTTGTTTCATATGCAAAAGATGAAGATGCATGCCCTTGCATGTCAACCAGTGATTCAGTCATTGCACATGCCAGCGCATTCTGACTGCATTGAATGCTTCTGTGTACAAACTAGCATAATTCGCCATTCAATTCTTAATAAAAAGTCATTTTGAACCATTAGTGATTGTCTTAGCTTATTATATTGATTGGGCAAGGATAACATCTTTTCCTAAGCACTCATTTAATTTCGATCACAGTAATGGTTTTCATTTTAGAATTTTTCTCATTCATTAGTCTTGAGTATTTCCTTGTGCAACTCTTAATTTGATTTAAAAAAGAGTAAAACTATGTGGTTGGATGTATGATTTAACAATGAACATTCCTTTTAAATTTTTTTTTTTACTGAAACGTAATGCTGGCATTTGAATTATTATCTTGAGACTTTCTGTTACTTATTTTCACAAGCTGATAACACACAATGAAGAATGATTAGTGTTTGGAATTGTTTTTGTTTTGTTTTGTTTTTACAAACATTAGTAATCGAGAAAAAATATGTTACTTTTTGTGTTTCTTATCAGTATCTTAATACGAATTATTATTTTGTTGAATTTTTTGTATATCAAAACATGGACTATAATGTGATGAACCAAATACTCGAAAGAAACGAAAATCAAAAGATTACAATTAGAAGCAGTAAATTTAAACCATGTTGTTTCAAAACTTTGAACGCGATACTATTCTTTCCATTTTGCGAGTTATTGCGTTAGTGAAGACATATAAATACCTGTAGTCGCACGATAAAGATCGTGAATGTTTGTTCTTGAGCTTCTTTGAGAAAAGACAATGTCCAAAGGCTCATGAAACAAGGAGAGGAAGAGTCGCTTTGAGGTGAAAGAAGAGCTTGTTGTGTCAGCGATGACACCAATCATTGCACTGCAGTGTCCTCCTTACAGTGGATGGCGTGTTCAAGAGTTGGTCAGAGTGGACCGACTGCAGCGTGTCGTGCGGCGGTGGCAGCCAATGGCGAAGTAGAACGTGTTCTGGCCCCTTTCATGGCGGGCGTGACTGCGAGGGCGCGCGCAATGAAACGAGCGGCTGCAACTCTCAGTTCTGCCCAGGTTGGTTGGAGTGCTGCGTTGCGATGTTGGTTCGCAGTTTTCAAATGAAAAAATGCGATCTTTGTTTGTTTTTGTCCGGTTAACTTAGTACCGGAAGATCACAGTTAAGTTTTAAACTTGCGGTCGTGATACACATTGAAAAATGTTTTAAACACTGGTTCTTAAATCAGGGGTAAAACAGCCGGCCACCTCATCTTCTAACACCACCACATTTAACATTGTTGCTCATGACCATGCAGAGCCTCCTCCTACTCAGAGAGTTCACCATGTCATCATACTTCCAGAAAAAGAAAACGTTCTTTCCAGCACCAGGATTCAACAAGAACCTTCACATAATCATACCATCACGAAACTTACACTTGAAGAGGCCCACATACCAGTATCCCACTCAATGATTATGCGTTCAGTGGCGTCTCTTAGGATTCAGGCGGAACAGAATATCAGCTGATGTGTTATATCGACAGTGGTTTGTTTCAGTGACAGCCAAACAACTCACAGCTGGTTTCTAACGAAATTGGTTGGTTTCGATCAAAGTTAATCAAGCTCATTTTTGTCCCTCTGGCTTTTTGACACCATTACATGCCTCGTAAAGAAGACGATTTCCATAAAAAAAACATCGGTACTGGAGATCTTTGAGAACTTGTGACAAGTCATAAAGCAGCCTCGAAAGACGAATTACTGCCTCATAGAAGAATTACAGACTAGTCTTGGCAGTGCTGTAATGATCAATAAATATGCAGTGATGTCGACTGTGTTAAACTGGACGTCAACTTTGCTTTCGTTTCCAACTGCATGAAAAGACTGCATTCCGTGCTTTTTGCCTTGATCATCATAAAGGAAATGTGTCGGTATGTTAGGAATGGGTAATGCCCAGATCTGTAAATATCGGTACCACCAGCCCCGAAAAATATACGCTTGTGGCAGTGGTCAAGATAAACACCATCAGAGCACCTCTGACTCAGAACGATGAGGTGATGGCTGTGTGGTTTCAGCTTTGCGGGTGATCCCAAGACCTGCATGTGTGAGTGAGAAATTTGAGCGGCAGACATTTCCTCATGGCATTTTTTGGATTCATCGAGGATGCAGGTTTTTGTTTCTTCTTTCTGCTGACTACTGTCACACCTGTAGCCCCCCAAGCTTTACTGATAACATGAAATCAGAGATGTTTCTCTTCGTTTATGTATGTATGTATGTATTTCATGATATTTTAAATAATTAATTATTATGTATACAGAAGCGGACTTTTCCCACAAGAATTCTCATCATTGAAGATAAGTTATATCCATCTCACACATACAATTTTTTTTTTATACATTTGGTGTTTCAATGTGAAGACTGGAGCATGATACCCCCTTTCGTTTATAATTCCAGCAGAAAGCTAACCATCGGCCAATAATTCTTGCAATTGATAGTATGGTTGTTTTTTGTTGTTTTTTTCATTTAACGTTTGTTTAAGTTGACGACTGACACTAAAACTGAACCAAGCAACCAACTTTTCAGCCCTGTCCAAAGACGCCTACCACAATGACAACGGACGGTGAGTAAAAAAAAAAATAATCTCAGGGATTCTACAGAGAACAAGTTCCCCAGCCTGTGACGAATCGCTCTGTGCCGTGTCTTTGCAGAGGACGGATATTACGAGGAGTGGTCGGCGTGGGGCGCATGCTCCTTGTCCTGCGGGGGCGGAATTCAGCACCGGAACCGCACGTGCATCATGCCCAAATATGGGGGCCAGCCTTGTGAAGGAGAGGCCAATCAGACTCAAGCATGTAAAACCCAACTTTGTCCTGGTACGACCACGCTGAAGAAAGGAACAATTGTTTTCTCCTCTTTCTCCTGTTGTCAATATGTTTTAAAGTGAAAATCTATCTTTCTGTTTTTTGGGGGTAAGATTTGTGACCAATCACAAGTTCGAATGTGCTTGGAATCTTGTTCCTCTTTGTCTCTCTCCACTTCTCTTTGTAACCTGACTGACAGCATGTGTTTTAATTAACATTTTCGTAGTGTTTCTTCACCGCCAAAAAATTACCTTTGCAGTCGACGTGACTTTGAGCAAGTAACAAACTAACATTATCAATCAAAAGATATTTTGTCAATGTGCTGCGCTAGATTTGGAAATCTTAATGGATTTCTATGTTGTGATTACCTTTTTCTTTTCAGCTTGTGTGAAAATGTATGGCTTTGAACAATCAGTCTTCATGGATTTCAGACTTTCTTTACTATGCTCTGTGCGTGCGTGCGTGTGTGTGTGTGTGTGTGTGTGTGTGTGTGTGTGTGTGTGTGTGTGTGTGTTATTTATTTAGTCTTGGTTTGCCGCTTAGATGAAGGAAAACTAGTTAGTAATATGAGGAAAAAAAACAAAAACAAACATGCAGTATGATTTGAATGCTTTCCAGTTACGTCCGTGTGCCTGGCTCTGTCTATGTAAATCTGACATTCTCTCTCTCTCTCTTTCTGTATCTCTATTTCTATCATTATTCGTATTTTAGACGTGTTAAGTGATGCTAGAATTATGTACTTCCAAGTTTGAATATTGCTTGCCCAGCAAAGAGTTACAGCTACCTTTTAGATTTTTTTTCTATACTTGCTTGTCAACCATTTAAATCTTACTCCTGCTGTTTGCGCCGCGTGCTGTATATGGGCCCGCTATCTTGCTGTCACCATCATGAACATATCATAGAGATTTAATGTGTGTGTGTGTTTGTGTGTGTGCGTGTGTGTGTGTGTGTGAGTGTGTGTCATGCGCGCACTTTAGAATATGTCTGTGTTTCTCTTTTAGTTACATTGAACTGAATGTTTTTTTACTAATCTGCAGCAATGAAAAAAAAAATCATCGCTCAATTATTGCTTGTCAATTAAAAAAAATTCTGAACTTGATACTTTGTCCTAGAAAACACAGTGTACATGTCTTTGTTACTTTCACGTTGGAAGGTATCTGTCACAAATAACATTATCAAACCCACTGTGTTCTTTGGCTTGTCCGTTCTTCACGTGTTTATTCGTTTTATTCTGTTCCTTTTCCTTTGACTTGCTTCTTTGGTTGACATTGTATCAGGGTGTTTTTACAATGTAACGGATTTTCCTTTCGTTTTTAACACCGTTCCTTTTCTTCTTCTTTCATTGTGTAATGTGACAATATTTTACAACATTTCAGACCTTGTATTTCAAACCTTGTATAACATGTAAAAGCTACACTTTTCTGTTGCTTGCTGATTTGATGAAAACAGTGTCAAAGCTGGAACATTCATGTTTGATTTATGCCACATTGTTCCGACATTTTGTAGTAGAGGGTGCTGCTGTTTCCTTTCCAGCGTAAGTGTGAAAAAAGAGATTTTGAAAAATGATTTTAGTTAACATTTTGTAAACCCTGGAAAGAGCGTAAGTAGAAGGGTATGTAGCATGTCATTTTCGATTAGCGTAAGCTGATTTCATCCACCGATCGGAATAATTTTATGCATTGACTTGTGTACTAGCTGAAAGGTTATAAGTGTGTGTGTCTGTGCGTGCGTGAGAGAGGGTGGATCAGAATATGACAGGCGATAATTATTTATATCTAGGTAACCCATGTTTTCCACAATTACCATGTATTGTCTTATATTTTTATGCCATGAATATCAACTTGATTAGCACAGTACAGTTAAAAGAAATCCAGTTATCTGCTAAAACACGAAATGAATGTATTGGATTGAGTATGTTACTTTTTTCTGAATAACTCGTGTGTGTGTGAGTGCGTGGGTGTATGTGAGTGTGTGGGTGGGGGTGGGGGAGGGCGTGTGTTTGCAAGCGAAAAAGTGTGTGTGTGTGTGATGAGAGAGAGAGTTGTACGTATTTGTGTTTGTAAGAGAGAGGATGTAAAGTGTGTGTCTGTGAGCACAAGCGCGAATGCAGCGGAGGGGGGGAGGGGGCGGGGGGGGGGGAACACACGCGCCCTCGAGTTGTAAAATATAACACATAAAACATGTCACATCCCAAACACGTAAAAAAAAAAAAAAAGCACATGTCACATCCCAAACATGTTAAAAAAAAAAAAAATACATGTCACATCCCAAACACGTAAAAAAAAAAAAAAAAAAAACAAAAAAACCACACACACAGATCAACGTCACTACACAAACACGAAAACAACCCTCATCCTCTCACCCTTCCCCCTGCCCACCTCTGACCCAACACCAGTCGTCTCCCCCATCTTTCCCCCATCAATCTCCCCCCCCCAACCCCCCCCCACCCCCACCCCCCTCTCCCAAGCTTACAGTGGATGGTAACTTACGTTGACGTTGTTCCTTTGCCAGTGGACGGCTATTACCACCCCTGGTCCCAGTGGAGCGACTGTTCCTTGTCGTGTGGGGGAGGCAGCCAGTGGAGACACCGACAGTGCCAGGCGCCACAGCACGGCGGCAATGACTGCCAGGGGCCCGCCAACACGACCAGGGCCTGCCACACCTTCCCCTGCCCCAGTACGTTGTCCTGTGCTGTGGTTGGTTGGTTTTAAGGAATCGATCCCGTACCCGCAGAGTCTCTCACTTAGTAGGCGGACGTGTTACCACTAGGCCACCCCTCCACAGGGCCCAGACAGGCAAGGAGAAAGAAACGAGGGTCAGCAGGCCTACATCCTTTGTTGAGAGGCATCGGAGGGATCGGGTCTCTGTGTGTGTGTGTGTGTGTGTGTGTGTGTGTGTGTGTTTTCAGTTTGTTCGTTACATTTTGGGTGTGTGAACGTAACATTGATGTAATGTGTTACGCAAACAAAAGTGTTTTTAAAGCACCTAGAGCAGATGTCTGGATAGTGTGCAATATAAGTATCCATTATTATCATGACTGGTTGGTTGGTTTAAAAAAAAAAGTGGTAAAGTAATAATGATAATAACGAATGATATGGATACATCTATAGCGCCCATCCTCGATCAGAGACCAGGCTCTAAGCACTTTACATACACAGGGTCGATCATTTGCACAACAGGCTATCTACGTGGGTAGAGCCTTAGTGACGTGACGGCTACCACTATGCGCTCGATATTCGTTTCCTGTGTCATTCAAGTAAGGCTTAAATCACTCACGCATAGACACTCGGCAGGCATGAATGAATAATGATGATAAGTGGAAGTTTATAGTTTGTTCATACAGCGCCTGGGAGTTGTTTGAAATTGGCAACATTCAGAAGAAGAAAAACCAAACCACCACCAAACGCTTTGATATAATAAAAAAAAAGACTTGCAGACTGAACAGGTGAAAAACAACAATAAAAAACAAACTGTGGCACTGCATTTTGGCGACTCCTTTTCATATGGGAGAGCAGATTGAATTTCACACAGAGAAATCTTTTGTGAGAAAAAAGCAACAATACAATAATTCGTGTGTTTTTTTCTCTTATCATGTTCATGTACAACAGTTTCAACATCAATACATCACAATACGCACCTTACACAAACCATCGAAACAACATGCAAGTAGTAAGGTCTACGAAGTGAGAAACATTACACAAATATGACTATGGATCAAAACTACATACATAAGACATTAAAAGTACATGCGACCTAGCAGTAATAATAATAATAATAATGGTATTTATATAGCGCTGAATCTAGTGCAGAGACAAATCAAAGCGCTTTCGCACCAGTCATTCACACGCATGCATAACTCAAAACTGTAGAAGCTAAAGACAAGGAAGGGCAGGCAAGGGAGGATATTCGGGGAAGATGTGAGTTTTAAGGCCAGACTTGAAAGAGCTGAGTGTGGAGACTTGACGAAGCGAAAGAGGAAGTTCATTCCAATTGCAAGGTCCAGAGACAGAGAAATAACTTCCAATGGCAGCGGGGAAAAAACAAAAAACATTCGTCATACAGCTCTCACTTTGCCGTTGACACAAATGTAAGCCAATAGTGTCAATCTCAGATATAAGCCGAGCGTTGATCCAGACTACTACTACTACTACTACTACGACTGCTGCTGCTGCTATTGCTGTTGCTGCTTATACTACTACTACTACTATTATCACTGCGACTACTATTACTACTACTACTACTTCTTCTATTATTGTTATTTCATTATTATTGTTGTTATTGTAGTTAGTTTCGTTATCATTATTATAATTGCTGCGGCTGCTGCTTTCAACAACTGCTGTTACCACAGACATTTGCTGAATGACACACCACAACAGCGGCGCATGCTTGAGAGTGCTGACAGTGTTCTGTGGCTGTTTCCAGTTGACGGGGTGTGGGAGGAGTGGTCAGTCTGGTCGCAGTGCAACACCACGTGCGGGGGAGGCATGCGTGAGCGCATGCGCGTGTGTCGGGAGCCCCAGCACAAAGGGAAGCCCTGTGAAGGCCCCTCGGCCCAGTACCTGCCTTGTGCCGACGAACCTTGTCCCAGTGAGTGCCCGTCTTTGCAGGATGCTGAAGCTATCAGCATCTTGAGAATAAAATTTAGGCAAGAACCAATGCAAGTCAAGTTACAGCAGGGGAGAAGAATAGGTATTTGTTGTAATATTCTTTTGGCAATTGTCGATGAACTGTGAAATACTTTCACTGGTTTGTAGTAAGCAGTAGATCAATAACTACAGGCAGAAAATTTTCAATTTTTTAAAATTATTCAACTGACATTGGCAGCTGGACTATCTTCAGATTTTATGTGTTATCTGTACAAGCATTTTATTGTTGCTGGACTGACTGAAGCAGTTTTCGTGACTACCTGAAAACGGTCCGTAGAAGGTTTTATTAGCTGTTTTACAGTCTGTGGATTGACTTACTATAGGTTTTATAAGAGATCTTGACAATCTGGAGACGCCTTTTTAGAAAATTTGCTCTGCATCAATTTTATGGAAGTGAATATTTTAGAAACCTGTTTAGTGTTTGTTTTTAGATCCTTTAGATTGTTACTGTGACTAACCTTCTGCACACTGTATGTTTCTTTTTATGTTAATTTGACTCGATAATGTAATGGTAATGTGATGGAATATGATTAGTTTGGTTTAGAGTCTAACCTTGTTGACCTACTGATTATTTAACCTTGTTGACCTAATTGTTTAATTTTGTTGACGTACTAATTATTCAGCCTTGTTGACGTACTAATTATTCAGCCTTGTTGACATACTAATCATTTAACCTTGTTGACATACTACTCATTTAACCTTGTTGACTTACTAATCATTTAACCTTGTTGACTTACTAATCATATTTGTTGCTATCATTAATTTCAATTAAAAAAAAAGTAATTCGTTGTTATTGCTTAAATGCATTTTTGTTTCCGATTTACAGGTTCGTAATTCAAGGGTAAACATAAGTTTAACCATGTGATGTGCATGATGTTAATCTCTTTTATAATATCGAAAGTAATGTTGAATCATTTTGTCTCGCCAACAGAATCAAAGGAGTACAGTATTATGCCATGAATATTCATTAAAAAAAAAAGCTGCTAGGATGTTAGATACGTGAACTACATTTGTGTATCAAGCACACGCTGAACTTCCCATGCCTAGTTCTAAGATTTTTTTTTTTTCAAATCATAAAACCTTCGTAACATAAACTATAGTTACCACCGTATCCACCACCCAAACTATTCATTTACAGTTTTCAAACACTCAGACCTGAACAACGGATAAAATGTCCGCTTAAACTGGGACTGATGCACACACAGCCGTTGCCGTGTATGTCTAATCAATAATAATGATGATAATGGTATTTATATAGCGCTGAATCTTGTGCAGAGACAAATCAAAGCGCTTTCGCACCAGTCATTCACACGCATGGTTAGCTCTAAAACTGGAGAAACTGATGAGAAGGAAGAGGCAGGGAAGAAGTGGTTTTCAAGGCCAGACTTGAAAGAGCTGAGTGCGGAGACCTGACGAAGCGAAAGAGGAAGTTCATTTCAGTTGCAAGGTCCAGAGACAGAGAAAGAACGGCGGCCAACAGTGGAGTGTTTGAATCTGGGTATGCGTAAACAGAGTGGATCCGAAGCCGATCCTAGAGAGATATATCAGGTCTCCTCTCTCCCAGGCTGTTCGGATGACGTCTCTGTTCTTACACCCGGCCAAAGAACGTGTTGAGTTTCTTTGCGTATATCCTGGTGACTGAGCAGATGTCGCGAAGCCTGTATGGATTAATCCGCACGAGGGAACATTTCTTTTTATTAAACGTATGGTGAAATTGAAAGCGCTTGTGCAACTGGGGCAAACTGGCCTATACGAGTTTAACTCACTCAGTACGGCCAGTCCTCTCTTCTCCTCTACACAAACCCCTCGGATGTCCAGTGGGTGTCTGAATGACCCAAACTTTAGCTTCCGTCGTCAGAATTGTGGTATTCTTTGTCATCATTCACCTCTTCAGTATAAAAGCCTTCCGCTTGCAATATTTTGATGGTGGTAATTGGGATGAAACGCTGTTAACGTCGTCTCTTTCGCCGTTCGTATGGAGAGAGTTAAAACAAGAAGAAGCATGGTTTTATTTATCGTGCAGAATCTGTTCGATTTAACCCTCATCCCAACTGGGGACCTTTTCAGGCAGAGATGGAACTGACAGTTTGAAAGGGTTCATGGAACAGACTATATAGAATGTCAGGTTATTTCTCGTGCGTTCGGTATATTCAGGAACACAATTCTTCTTTTTTCAGGGAAAAACCCCCAAAGATTCTTTGAAAATAAGATACAAGTGTGATTTGATTTTTGCTCAAAACAGAAAGGAAGAGAGAGAGAGACAGACAGACAGAGACAGAACAGAATGTGGAAAAGATAGAAAATTGTAGTTTTAGTCTCGTTTGTATACATAGTCCCTGACGGAAACATGAACAAAAAACACCCAGAGACTCTCAAATCCTATCAGTCAAACCTGGATGACAGAGTCTTACTGCGATTCTGAAATACATATTACGATTGTAGTAAAAGATAATTCCCAGAAACTGATAGACAAAGCAATATTTAGCATCCTGTCAAGGATGGGGAATGTTTATTGTATGTAACTGCTACTGTCATCAATTCGCACGTTATGGTTTTCAGAATAGACCGTAAAACACACACACACACGTTTTTTCGACATTAAAGTAGAATTGTCAGTGACCGCAATCACTTTTTTGATATTAGAAAATTGCTAACCGGATTTTTGTTGTTGCGGTAAGATGGTACTGATTCCCGTTTTATTATCTTAAAAAAAATATATTGAAAACGATGAAACGGTCACGTTATTTTGAAAACAACAACAATCATTCTTAATCTTTCATGATAACAGATTTGGAAAAAAAAGGGATGGACAGTGTGTACTCATTTATTATATAATCATTAAAAACACATTGTGTTTTTAAAAATACCCTTTGGACTTTTACAAAATTATAATTCTCTACCTTTTATAGGAGTCCGACTTGGTATCAAGAAATAGCTATGGACAGTGTGTACTCATTTATTATATATACATTAAAAACACATTGTGTTTTTAAAGCATACCCTTTGGACTTTTACAAAATTATAATTCTCTACCTTTTATAGAAGTCCGACTTGGTATCAAGAAATAGATATGTTGCCCTGAAGTTATTTTGAAGATCCGTTCTTTTTTTCTTTTTTTTATTGTTTATTTTTTAATGAATATTTTACTTGCAATATATTAATCACTGAAATTGCTTGCAGCTCTGTGTGTTCATGTGCTTGTTTGGTGGTGTATTTTCTTGAAATAGTTACCTTTGTCATAACTTTGATGTAAACAAGATTATCCCATTTCTCTTTCTCACTATTCAAGTCCCAATATGAAACTGTATTCGTCACTTTTCTTGTTCTTTCTTTTTCTATCAGTACTCTTCATATCAGTCGCACATGCTTATGCTGATACGTCAGTTTTGAAACAAAATGTTCGTTTGTATGTATGCATAATTATGTATGCTGACTTTGATACATTTTTGATTTCACAGAATATAGCAAGTGAAACAAAGTGGGCAGACTCTTTCCAATCAGTGGAATGAGAATTATTCTGGTTGAATACCGCTTTGATGTGTTACGTCCATTTTGCCTGTTTTACCATTTATTTTTGAAAAACAAACAAACAAACAAAAAAACACCCAACAAGACGCATCAGACATGCAAAGAGAAAACAGAAAATTTCAGGTCACTCTTGATTTTTCTTCTTCTAAGTTTCATTTCATGATAAATAATGCTCTTTTGGAAAATACGCAGTATTAAAATTCATTGTCTGCATTATCTAATTCTTTGTTATCACTCATAGCATTTCATTGTGTAACATTGCAAATCATAGT